>NC_057861.1:485077258-485387940 GCF_019393635.1 Dromiciops gliroides
GTTTGCGTTGTTACCAGCAATGTATAAGGGTAACTTTCTCCAAAGGAGAAACTTAATAGGAGTTTTTATCATTTTTTACTTATTTTGTGAGTTAGTACATATGGTATTTGCATTTTAATTGCAGAATTAGGGGCAGGTAGGTGGCACAGTGGGTAAAGCACCGGCCCTGGATTCAGGAGTACCTGGGTTCAAATCTGGCCTCAGACACCTGACCATCTGTGTGACCCTGGACAAGTCACTTAACCCCCATTGTCCCGCAAAATAAAAATATTGCAGAATTAGTAGAGGCAAGACTAACACAAAGGAATTAATCTATAATGGTATATTTCAGGTAGGGGCATGCTGGTGAATGTTTAACAACCAGCTCTTAGGGAGAGGGGGAATGGTTTGCCCCACTTTTAAGTTTAATCTGAATTATTAACATTTTTCTCTGTCACTTTCTTAAGTCTAGACAATCACCAAAACAATAATTCAAACCCTGATATGTGTCATTTGCTGATTTCTGAAGTGTAAAAGGCTCACAGTGAAAATTTAACAATTGGTTCTCTGGTGCACATGCCTGTCTTCAGGTATTACATGAAGAATCACTTGACTTTAGGAAAACTTCTTGTGTCTTTCAAAAGAAGGGGGTTGGTGGTGAGTTTCTCACACTTTCAGTATTGTCAAAAACTAGGAAAATTCTGTTACTTGACAAGGATAGCTGAAAACCAACCAAACAAATGGGCCTGTACTATTTATTCCTATTCTAGTTCTTATACCCAGGTTTTGCTTCCTTATCTACCCTCAATTGATAGAGGTTCAAGATGACTTCCTTGAGTATGTGGCTGAATGATGTGAACTCAGATAATAATATAACCAACAAGTGACCCTGATGAGCTATGAAGGCCAAACCACTAATTGCTCCTGAGCCTAGGGCCCTCCATAGTAGGTCTGGGGAATCAAATCCCCTCTTGCTTTCTGGAGGGAAGAACCATCAGTCTCCCCAAACAAGTGAGAACCAAAAGATACTGCATTTGAAAGCACCCTTCTTCTTTCTGGTGCTGAAGAACAGATGGGAACTTCTTTGGTCTCTGTGAGGAGTGCTACAATGAGCATGAATCCCATTTTATGGAAGAGTTAACAAAAAGCTGCCATTTAGGGGTAAGGAAGATGAGAAAAGAAGATATTTGATATCAAAATGTATTTCTAAAATAACAGAATTAAACCAATTTGAAATCCAGCAACAACAGAATGAAATCCCTCATTAATGGCAAGTGAGTGGCCTTTGAAAATGAGCAACCATCTTGGATATAATTAATCACAAAAAAATGAACTGCCTGGTGCCTAGCCATTTAATCAAAAGGGCTTAGTAGTGGAAGAGAGAGAGAGAGAGAGGATATTCCCTCCATTCTTAGACCATCCCTTCACTAAGAGCATGTTTTAGTTTTCCTCAGTTTATTGAATACAAAAAAATAGTATGTAGTGGTAGACTGAAGCAGCAATGTTAATTCTAGAACAAAGCTGGGAGAATGGCAAACTTTTCCATTGAGGTGCACTAACACTTCCACGGCTGATTAACTCTAAACAAAATTAATGGGCCAGCCTCTCTCCAGCAAGCTGTGTCTCATTTTGGTTTGGGTCATATTGCAAATTCAAAGAAGAACAGGAAGAGCAGGGTTGGTGAATGAGGCTTTCTCCAGACAGGATCACATTCTTTTGTTTTTTAAAGAAAAGTGTAAATAATTAAATAAGAGTCGCTGTATCTTACTGAGGTTCACATGTCAACTCACATCAATTTGTCTCCACTTTCTGTGGCTGCAGGTGCAGATAGCCAAGGAAATTGTTGGATTGAAATGAGAGGTGCAAGTAGTCAGGGAAGGGGTTAATCTAGTCATCTAGATTGTAAGCAACAATGGAGGACTTTATCCTATCCCTTAGGAACCAGATGTCTTTCTTTTCTTATAGTTTGATCGTCTTCAAATCTAGAATATTAAAACAATAACAACAACTTATATTTTTCTTCCAGAAAATTTGCTAAACCAATGAGCATTTATGCTCTTGTCCATTGCTGAAAAGCGAAAGAGATTTAGATTTATATTATTCTAAGAGATAGCTTTTGTAAATAGACATGTTTTAAATGGATGTGTATGCAAGTCCCTTTCATCAGCTCAATATTGGGGTCAAGTTAGAGTTTCTGAGAACTACTCACTAAGCCTTCATGAAAAAAATAACTTTTTTTTTTCTGAGAAACTGAAATGGCGACCTGAATTGTAACATCTTGTCCCAAAAGATACAGATTCTAATCTCTGTCATTTAACTACTTGTGTGACGATAGGCAAGTGACTAAACCACTTTGGGCCCTTGTTTCTGCTTCTGTAAAATAAGTGGTTAGCTAAGAAAAACTTTTAAGGTCCCTTCTTGCTCTAATATTTGTGCACATTGATCAAATCAAGACTCCCATTCTTGGAAAGAATATGCCAAGGAATTGTCTTATGATTCCACTCATAGTCCCTGTGATTTTTTTAAGTGAGGCAATTGGGGTTAAGTGACTTGCCCAGGGTCACACAGCTAGTAAGTGTTAAGTGTCTGAGGTCAGATTTGAGCTCAGGTCCTCCTGAATCCAGGGCTGGTGCTCTATCCACTGCGCCACCTAGCTGCCCCCACCCCCACCCCCCCCGCCGTGATTTTTTTAAACCAAAATACTCCTGCTTGGCTACCACTCCCCTATATATGTCTTCTTCTAATAGAATGTAAGCTCCTTGAAGGCAGGAACTTCATCTTTTTTGTATTTTTAATTCCATCACAATTTCTAAAACGTTGTGATTAATAAACAGAAGCAAAAGAAAGGTAAGTTATAATAATCAAGATTGTATATAGGTTATATATTTAGGATATCATTTCTGTGAAAAAAGAAATTGCTCTATGATGTATATAAGATTCTTATTATGAAATAAGAAAGACCTAAAGGGCTAACAAGCTCTAGCCCTTGAGAGATTCTAGCAGGAAAAAAAGTATAATTGGGTAAAATGTAATAAAATTCAGAATTGATTGGTAAACTTTCAAGGTAATCTGAGGCCAGAGAAATTTTCAAGATAACTGGACTGGATATAGAAGGAATTGTTAAATGTGCGTTTGCTAGATAAATCTTGAACCTGTGCTGGAATAACAAGGCTTTTGCTGAAGGAGAAGAAAAGTTATGAGGAGGACAAAGCAACGGAAAACTTCTTTAAAAAAAAGATGCAGTAAAAGTTATTATAAATAACAAGTTGGTGGGGAGGAAGGAAGGGATGATTTTGAACTACTCATTTAATTATGTGGTAAAAGTAAATGGTAAGAAAAGTGAGAGAAATGGGTAACCACATTTTACAAAAAGTATTGTTTGAGAGTGGGCAAATAGACCTATCTGAAAGTCTGTTAGCTGACCATAGACAATCTCAATTTATCACCTCTGCCTATATTTGGAGATTTGGTTTCCTTGTGCAGGTAACAAAGAGCCAAGGACTACTCATCCACTGTTGGATTGGTATTGGGGTTTTACTAACAGCTTAGGCAGCCTGATAAGAGGGTGTTTGAATTCTTATGGCTTACTCTGCTTCCTGAAGATTCCAGTTATTTGCAAAGAGTAAAGAACCTGTGCCAAAACCCAGTTCACTAGCAACCCTTCCAGAAAGTGCTCCAGGACACACAGCCTTCTTCCTGCTGGCTTTCTTCCTTTCTCTCCAGGTATTCCATGTCTGTCCTCAGGTGCCCTGGTAGATGAAGGCCAAGCCATGCTACTGGGATTATACTTAGTGGCTTCCTGTCAGGATTTCATACAAGCGATGAATTGTTGTTTGTCTGTTTGTTTTGTTGTTGTTGTTGTTTGTCCTTCATTCTCAAAGAGGCCCATGACATTAGGGCAATGTTACAACTTACAGTGAATTGGATTTAAGTGAGGGAGGGCTGTGCAAGGTCAGCAACCTCCCTCTCTCCTCTAGAGCCATCTGGGTCCAGTGGCAAGATAAATTATCAAGGTAACTGGAGATGGCTCTGGATGTTTAAGGCAAATGGGGTTAAATGACTTGCCCAGGGTCACACAGCTAGTGACTGTGTGAAGTGAGATTTGAACTCAAGTCCTCTTGACTTCAGGGCCAGTGGTTCATCCACCTTGCCACTCTAGCTGCCTTGATGAGAGTTATGATGTCTCCCAGGTATTCTTGATGCACAGCAGATGGAACCTCTTATCTTTTGCTTTTATTGTTATGGTAAATTGACTCCATCTTAGAGTATATATTTGCAGAATGGCATCTGCATAAGGTTTTCAAGTCAGCGGAATCGGGTTCATATCCTGCCTCTAGTGCTTTCAACCTCTGTGATCTTGGGAAAATCCCTTAACCTTTCTCCACATCAATTTCCTCATCTATAAATGAGGGGGCTGGACTAGATGACCTCTGAGGTCCTTTCTGCTTTGTGTCTATGAACCCAAGGATTCTTTGCTGTAGGGCGTGCTCGTGGTCTCTTAACACACATCATTTGCAGATGAAGCTTGAGGATTTTCCATTCTTCTGCTTAGATGATGGATCTGATTCAAACTGGAATTGATGACAAAGATTTAACTTTAATCATAACACATGGAGTCTTTCTCCAGTGAGAAAAAAAAGTCAGTGACAATAACAGGTTTTTCACTAATATGTTTCTCAATTACAGAGAGCCAGGGAGAAGGGAGAGAAATGCGAATACTCATTAACCTTACAAAGGGTTGTTGACCATCAACTCATGAAAAATTTTATAAAGTAAACATGTAGAAAACACATGGATTCTCCCCTCTGTCTCTCTCCCTCTTCCTCTCCGTCTCCCTCTCTCTCCCTGTGTCTCTCTGTCTCTGTGTCTCCCTCTCCCTCTGTCTCCCTCCCTCCCTCCTTCTCCCTCCCTCTCTCTCTGTCTCTGTCTGTCTCTGTCCATCTCTGTCTCTGTGTCTCTCTTTTACTTGAAATTCAGGGCCCTAAAATTTCTGTGTAAATTATGATCGTGGTTTTTCCCCCCAACTGAAGCATTTGATAAACAGTTTGGGATATTGCTTTGAACCCCAAACCTTGCCTGGTTTGTGCATTCCTAATGAGACTCGAGGAGCAAGGGTATGAATACATTATACAGTATAATTCATTATCAGCGTGAGACAGGGGTATGTAGCCAATTGAGTCTTGGCTTAGGCTGCAGTCTAGTTCTTTTGTTACATGGAAAACATGGGCTATAGAAGCCAGGGGATTGTTTGCATCAGAAAAATGTCACTTTAAAAATGGAGAGCGTTTGTATATGAATCCATTAAAATATACATTTAGCTAAACCATAGACCTACGCGCTGTGCTTATGAATTCTGGGTCTAATAAATTATGAAGCTTCTTCAAAGGGACCTCTTCATAGATAATTTATGCCAAGGATGTCTCTTTTCCTGAGTGTTTTGCTTGAGTACTATAGTACATTAAAGTGAGGCTGGCTTTGGAAGTGTATTATAGAGCCAGAGATGACTGTGCTCAGGGGAAGTGGAGCCCATCTCTGCTTTCATAAGATCTAAAATGTTTATTCCATCACCTGAGGCTTCTGAAGCAGGCATAAAATAACCCATGGACCTTTTCTTGGCACTTGAGTTTTTCATGCTTTGGGTAGACACAAATTGGTCTAACATGAATTCTCCAACCTCCCCTCCCCTCCTCCAGCTGGAGAATGCATAGAAATAAAGGCTACTCTCATGGGTCAGTAGCTTGTTATTGTCTATGGGATGTGGATTAGAGTGGGGGCAGCTTGAAAAAAAAAACACCATCAAATTTCTGTTTGAAAAAAATCTCATTTACCTTGCCATAGTACCTATAATTTCCACAGTATTCCTAATATCTCTCAAAGCATTTCAATCCATGGTTAAAACGGAAAGGTTATCAATCAATAAGCATCTATTAAGCACCTACTATGTGCTAAGTAAGACAAAATTGAAAGTCTCTGCACTCATGGAGTTTACATTGTGTCTGGGAGATGATGCATCTAGTCAACCTGAAGTGGCCACATAAGCCTTACCACGTAACAGAGAGGGGCAGAAAAAGGAATCTGGGAATTCCCTAGGGGTAGAGAGGTCTATGAAACTTCCAGGAAATAGAATCCAAAGGGGAAAGAAGCAAGTGGCAAGAAACAGGTGGGAGCCAGTGTTTGAAGCCTGGGGTCAAACTTCTAAAGCTCAGTGAGAAGAGTGACCACACCATAGAGTTAGCATGAGTGGGAATGGAGATTTATTTATTTTGAGGGGAATTTAAAGTACACTAGAGTTGGTAATTGATATCAAATCATCAGAAGAAGCCACAGGTGTCAGATAAGCTGAGGAAAAATCAAATCAACTCAGAAGAGGAAAGCATCACAGATTTGCTGTTTAGTATTTCATCTGAGCTAATTTAATTGGGTGTCAATAAACATTTAAATATTTACTGTTCTAAGAATTAGTGATACAAAGAAAGAGAAAACCATCCCTTGCCCTCAAAAACTTCAATCTAATGAGGGCAAACTGTGTAAAACAATAAATAAATAATATGCCATATATATGTATTTCATGTATATGTATATATTTCATATATGCATCTCTACAAAATATATATTTTCTTATCTATGATGTCATATATATGTGTATATGATATCATTTGTTGTTGTTATGCAGTAGTTTTTCAGTCATGTCCCACTCTTTGTGACCCCATTTGGGATTTTCTTGGCAAAAATACTAGAGTAGTTTGCCATTTCCTTCTCTAGCTCATTTGACTGCTTAGGAAACTGAGGCAAACAGGGAGAATGACTTGTCCAGGGTCACACAGCTAGTAAGTGTCTGAGGCTGGATTTGAACTCAAGAAAGAAGATTTTTATTGATTCCAAGCCCAGTACTCTATCCACTATGTCACCTAGCTTCCTGATTGTGTTGGTGGCAAGCCCCAAATTGCCTATGGTGAAGAGAGTGGCATGTGACCCATCTTCTTACACTCTTATTGATTGTTTGCATATGTCTTTTAGTCAGACCATGTTTTCCTTGGGATTTTTTGGAGATTTTTGTTCTAGGCTTTAGGCAGTCACATAGTCATTTACTTATAGTCTTTTTTTGTGTGTGTGTGTGTGTGTGTGGGGGGGGCAATGAGGGTTAAATGACTTGCCCAGGGTCACACAGCTAATGTCAAGTGTCTGAGGCTGGATTTGAACTCAGGTCCTCCTGAATGCAGGGCCAGTGCTTTATCCACTGCGCCACCTAGCTGCCCCTACTGATAGTCTTTTATAAGCTATCTTTAATACACCAAGATGCACATGTGTGAATATATATGGTACTTATTCTCAGCACATTTAGGCAAGTGATTTTGATACAGTGCAATGAGATTTGTTCTTAGAGACAAGATGATCAGTTCTAGTCCCATTTCTGAAGATGGCTGACTAATTTGGCCATATCACATCTTCTTGATGCTGGCCATCTGTAAAATGAGATCATTGAACATTCCAGCTCTAAAATTCTTTGATCTCCCAATGTTATACAATTCCTATAATTTTGCCCCTATGAAATTCTTTGATCTTTCAATGGTACATAATTATTATGATTTCAATCGGTTTTTTTTTCTTCTAAAGCCTCTTAATACTCTGAAGTCGGCTGTATGTTGCTCAAACCAATATTATTAACGTTTTAGGATTACCGTTTGTCAGTGTTCAACCCTTTAGGTTCCCTAATTATCAAAATGGCAGGTAAGCTGAAAGGACTTGGCAAAGATTAATCTTTCTAACCAGAGGGCTTAAATTTAGGATCCTCTGTAGCATACACTGACTCATTTAAGGACTCAGTTAAAAGAATTTGTCACAAATAGTAATGGTAAAACCATTGTCACAGTAGTGATTTTTGCCATTCAAAAAAATCTTGTAACAGATGGTATTTTCCTGGTCCTTGTTACCAAAGAATGATGTCACTTAGTATAGCTGCTGTCCCTCCCTCCCCCCAAAAAAGGAGTGTTTTTTTTCCTACTCCAGCTAAAAACATGCCCCTCCCCTTACTTGTTTGCAGGCTGTTTGGGATTCTGCCTGTATCTATGGCCTCTATACATTGGGTTTTCCTCCCACTTTCTCTAAAGAGCTGCTTAATATAGAAAGCAATGTTAAAAATGGAAACTTTCTTCCTGGAAAGTTTGTCTGCTGACATCATCACTGAGCAGTCACCTCCTGAAAATCTCTTTCTTTCTAAAAAGATGAAGACACAATAAAAATGAAAGAAAGGGAGGAGATCCAGGGGGAAGCTTGACAAAATGAAGTTTGAGAGATGCAGTGATAATCCATTCATTGCCCTAATTGAACATTGTTCATTTGTGCCAGGCAGCTAGGTCAGCAGCTGTTAATGACTGTCACCATAATTACAGACATAGTTGTTCAAGCCAAAGACTGCTCAGTGGAAGGCAATCAGGCACCATAATCATCAAGTTCTGGAGTTGTGTTTTGCAGTGTATCCTTTTGTTCTTCTCTTATTTTAAAGTTGATCATACCAATGCCATAGTATTCCTTGGAGTACCCACTTGTGTTGGTTCATTGTGGCTGTTGACTGCTCCCCATTAGAATATTAGCCCCTTGGGGGCAGGTAGGTGGCACAGTGGTTAAAGCACTGGCCCTGGATTCAGGAGTACCTGAGTTCAAATCTGACCTCAGACACTTGATACTTACTAGCTGTGTGACCCTGGGCAAGTCACTTAACCCTCATTGCCCCCAAACAAAACAAAATGAAACAAAAAACCCCAAGAATATTAGCCCCTTATGTGTAGGAGTTGTCTCATTCCTTGTACTTGTATCTCTGGCACCTAGTACAATGCCTAGCACACAGTAGGTGCTCAATTTGTTGATTGATTCATTTTTAACTTGGAGTGTCTAAATGACAAATTGACCATTTTGTTTTTTAATAAGAATGATGGTGTTTGACCTAGTGATAGAGTATGATAGTATCTGTGAAGTATCACCACCTTTTAAAAAACGTTTTTGTTAATGTATGCTTGTCAGCCCCTTCTGTTAAGCATTTCTTTTGGGTGGAGTTAATAAATTGCTGTCCTTTTGCTGATTTTTTTGTGCATTAAGTACTTTTCTTCTTTCCATTTTCGAAGAGACCTTAGAAGACAGTAGTCAAACTAAGACTTTCAGTATAAGGTGCCAGAGTTGGGCATGTGTGTGGAGATTTAGAATGTGTGAGAAAAGAACCTGATCCCTCTTTCTAACTGGGAGTAACTGGGAGTCAATGAACTTTTTAAAAACAAAACATTTCTATCACTATATTTCAGTATAATTGGTTTCTGTTGCTATCCTATGTATTTTATTTTATGCATTTAAAAGGCACTTAATAAATGACTGAAAGGGGAACATCCATGGACTTCATCAGACTATCAAAGTGCTCCATAATACAAAGAACAATTATGAAGGCATCTTCCCCAGGATTAAACTGTGACAAAGATATGAGAGACATAGTTTCAGGGTGATTTAATCATTTTGTTAATAAGGCCAGTGGGTTATTAATAAAAGGAGGTCTATTGGCCACTTCTCTTAGACTAAAGACCTCATGGTGGTGAGGTACAGAGTTTATATACCCTTGAAACAGTAGGTGGTCAAAGGGACTAAGAATTGACTCCTGTACAGAGAAATTTTCTCCAGCCTTGAGCTATCCATTAAGAGAATGTCCTCCTCTTCAGTCGGGGGCCCTGATCGACCACCTCTCCCCCCCAACATGGAGAAGCCTTCAGCTGTCTAGATAAACAGATCTATCTCAACCCAAGATTCCTTGTGACCTTGGGTTGGGCCTGAGGCAAGATGAAGAGAGTTGATGGAACATGACTAATGTGGAAATATGTTTAACATGATTATACATATATAACCTATATGAGATTGGTTACTGTCTTGTGGAAAGTGTAGGGAAGGGAGAGAGGGAGACAAATTTGGAGCTCAAAATCTTATAAAAATGAATGTTGAAAACTATCTTTACATGTAACTGGAAAAAATAAAATACTATTAAGAGTGAAAAAAAGAGTCGATAGAATCTCTCAAGGAGAGCTTGCCTTTGAGTGGGGAAGAGGGAGGAAGAAGGGACTAAGAAAGAAGGGGAGATCACTGGGTCCCCCAAATATATTGATTATTAATAGTTATTTCTCACAAAATCTTATATGGAGAATGTGAGTCCAGAGCTGAGAGGGTCCCTTTATTTGAGAAGATGATGAAGACCACTTTAGTCACCCTGAGTTCAACATTTGCTGTCCTTGTTAAACTGGGAATGGAAAGATTGTCAAGTGGGTAATGCTCATGCTAGATGCATTGATAGGAACTCTGCTATGATTCTGCCATTCTGATGAAAACCTTTATAGAGTATGTCTTCTAAGTTCCATTAAATTGAAACATAGCAAGTAAGAGATGAATAGGGGAAGTCAATGGGATGGAGTCCTGCACCATGAGATTTATTTGGATGAAGCAGACACAATCCCTAGATTGATTTAAGAACATGTGGAGCCAAGGCATGAGTGTGGGAGCCTGTAGGATGATACTCTAGGGTGCCCCCTGGTGTTAAATGGTGGCCATCAGGTAAGCATAAATACAAGTTCTACTTGATTTGTAACTTTACTAGGCTTCCACCAGTCGTGTATGGCCATGGATCAGTGCCTTGAAGAGCCACAGGCCACAGTGTGACTGTGCAGTCCGATAGGGGAGCCACAGCTCCTGCCTCAACGAGGACATCGGAAAACTGCACTCTCTGTTGCCCATGGGTTCCTGTGTCTCATTCGTTTTTCTTCCTCCTGAGTTTGAAGGCCCATCTCAGCTGTGCACAAGCAGCTCCTGAGTACTGAACTCCATCGGGCACGGTCCTTGGCCATCTCCTCCCAGCTGCCGATGTCTATTCCCAGAGTCCTCAAGTCTCGCTTGCATACATCTCTGTAGCAAAGCTGGGGCATCCAGCAGGTCTTTGGCTGAGGCTAACTTGCCATAGAGTTACTCTATGGCGATTTGTAACTATTTGCATTTAAGTAACTAAATTCAGTGCATTTAATATAACAACTTTTAAGTCTCTTGCTTTATCTATCAGGATTCTTTGTCCATTCATTCCCATTTACTTTTCTTTTATGGTTGCAGTTACTACAGGATCTATTTGTCTGATTCTGCTTTTTTATTTCATGAAGATCATTTTAGAATTCTTCATAGACATCATATTTGTTTGTATCAATGGTATTGTAGCATTCTTCTACGTGAACATACTGAAATATATCTATTTTCCTAATTTTAATTTTTTTCAATTAAGTAATACTTATATGAAAATCTATAAAGATAGCTCCCTTTTTTGGTTGCTGTTTTGTTGTTATTTTAGATTTCAGAGTGTATACAAACAGCAGAATTATTGGGGCAAAAATGCAAAATTATTTCTATAATTTTCACTGCAGACTGTCAGATTACTCTAAAAAAAGTCCTACAAGTTTGCAGTTCCACCAACAATGAATGCAGCAGGTGATGTAGTATATAGATAGATACTTAGTTCAAATATGACTTGAGACATTTAGTAGCTGTGGGCACCAGGGCAGGTCACCTAACCTCTCTCTGTCTCAGTTTTCTCAGCTGTAAAGTAGAACTAGTGATAGCACCTGTTCTCTCACCCCTATTTTTTGGGGGGAAGATCATGAGATAATATTTATATAGCACTTAACACAGAGCCTGACACACTTAATGAATGCTTTCCCCTTCCTCCTCTCTATTACTATGCCTGCATTTTCTTTTGTATTAATTCATCTTGCCAGTTTGATAGGTGTGCAGAGGTATGTCAGAATTGTTTTAATTTGCATCTCTTTGATTATTTATGAAGTTAGTGTTTTTTAAGGTATTACTACTAATTTTGTACTTCTTTTGGAAATTGTCTCTTAATTTATCCATGAAGGACTAATAACTACATTGTAAATTTTTAGAAAGCCCTTATATATTTTAGGTGTCAAATTTTTATATTTTTTGTAAATGTTTACCCCATCTGTCATTTTTCTTTTTCTTTTAATCATATTCTTGTATTAATTTTTTATTTTGATGTAATTTATAACATCTGTCTTGTCCCTAATAATTCCTTTTGTTTAATAAGTCCTCTTCCACAGTTTATAAGCAAATCAGTGAATTTTTTCTTTTTTATGATTCTTTTTTATGCAAAAGGCTTTTATTTATCTATAAATTGCTGAGATGTGTTCAGTGAGATGTCCATCTAAATCTAGATTATAGAATTTTAAATCTAGATCTTGAAAAGATCTTATATTCAAGCACTCTCATTTTGCAAATGTGGAAACTGAGGCCCAGGGAGTTTAAATGACTTGTCCAAGGTCACTTAGGTAGCAGTAAGTGTTGGAAGTGGGAATTTAAAGCCAGATGCTCTACATCCAAAGCTATTGTTCTTTCCTCATTACTTTGCTCTTTATTGCCAAATTGCTAAATAATGTTCCCTAAAGATTTTCTTAAATAATGAATTCTTTACTCAGTGTTTCTTTTATTTTTATTAATTTTTTTTTGGTGAGGCAATGGGGGTTAAGTGACTTGCCCAGGGTCACACAGCTAGTAAGTGTCAAGTGCCTGAGGTCAGATTTGAACTCAGGTTCTCCTGACTCCAGGACCAGTGCTCTATCCACTGGGCCACCTAGCTGCCCCACAGTGTTTATTTTTTATAAACTAATCAAATACTAATTCTGCGTTTCTGTTGGTTGGAATTTTGGTTTCTCTGTTCCATTATTCCATTTTTCTGTTTTGGGGGAGATTTTTTTTTTTTGTGCTGAAGTACCAGGTAGTTTTGATCTTAACAATATAGATAATATGTTTTAAAATCTGGGAATGCAAGACCAGCTTCATTTAAAAAATATTTTTCACTGTACCTCTTCATATTTTTGCCTACTTAATTTTTCCATATATTTTAATCATGATTACGTAGCCATATGAAGGAATTCCTTGGTGTTTTCATTGATAGTATATTAAAATTAGCTAATTTGAGGAATTTTATAATTTTATCATGTTAATCCAACCCATCCATTGGGGGGGTAATTCCTAGATAACATCTTATTTAGTCCTTAGAGATTTGTTTATTTAAAATATTAATTTACTCTTGTTGGTCTGGGTAGTATTTATAAATCCAGTAGTTGTGCATGGTGGAAGTGAATAGAGTAGAAATAAAGTGTTTCCAGCAGTGTGTGGAGTTGAAGGTAAAAGGTTGAGGAACAGGATTAGTTACTTCCTTTTGGCTGCCCACCCCATTATCTTCCTGTGAGTGATGCCAGGCATCCCCAGAGCTGCCCTTCAGGCGCTGCCTTTGCCTTTCTTGGAGTCAGTGCCCTTAGTGATATTGGGATGGGGGCGGGGGAATGGTGTGGGAGTGGATGGAATGAACTTCCTTTCAAATTTGCCTAAAGAAAGAACAATGGGAAACAACACCCAAGTGACCATCTCCAGTGTCCGCTCCAGTTCATCTAACAGCACACGCACAAATCTGCTAGGCTCATAGGGGTCTAGGGATTGGTCCAGATGTACTTGTTTTTCTCTCACCTCTTCACCTCAGGATCTCAGCTGGGAAGGTCCCAGCAATTAGACTTTTTCTTTCCCAGTACACCACAGTATGAAATCTCCCACATCTCTCTCCTGAATGTTTTTACCATCTCATCGTACCTTCTTGGATGCATTTAGTTTTCCAGAGGTGTACAAAAATCAGTTTTCAGTGAATGGCTACATTATCCTAGAGAAACTATTTTCTTCTAAAACTGGTGATGACATATAAAGCAAAATGAATTCTTAATCTCTCCCTTGAGATTTTTTTTTTTTTTTTTTGCGGGGAGGGTGCCTAAAGGAAGCAGAAGATGAGAGAGCAGACATCACTAGGTTCCGTCCTAACAAAACAATGGGGGCATTATTCTGCATTTGCTTTGTAGAGCATCTGCTCAATCTTGGTTGCACATTTTCTGTAATGGTGTCACAGTATTTCCTTACACCCCCACATTAGTACATCTCTCATGTTCTGGTGCTCATGTCAGGGGTTACAGCTTTGTCTCTTACTACCCCAACAGCAGTCCACCTCAAACTCTTGGGTCTCCAGTGGTGCTGCTGGCAGGCCCTGCATTAGTCTCAGTTTCCCTCTGGAATCCCATGTACTGACACCTTTCTGTCTCCCTTGCTCTTTTCTATTGCCTCCTTTAGGGAACACGAGAGGTTAAGTCCTCTAGGGCTCAACAGAAAGATATTAGAGAATTTTTCCTACCAGTGGATGTAGTTTTTCACTAACATCTGGTTATGGAGATAACCATCTATTTCCTTCAGGTTTTCTGATTTATTGGAATATAGCTATATTTTCTAATATTATTCTTAATATTTTGTTTGTTGTGATCTCCCTTTTCCATTTCTAACTTTGCTGATTTTCATTTATATTTTGTATTATCAGATCACTATGTAACAAAATTAGAATGAACAATAATATGAAAAGAAGTTATAAAACTCCATAGAAACAGAAAAAGAATCTATTAAATAATGGTTGAATTTAAAAGGAAATTAGAATAGTGATAATGGAATGCTTAAAAATCTGACAGAAATACCACATGTTAAAGTCTATGGAATGTATCCAAAGCTCTTCTTTGAGAATAATTAATTATCTCTGAGTCTCCATATTAATAAGAAAAAAATAAAATAAATGAGTTAAACTTACACCTAAAAAAAGGGAAAAAAAATAATAGTCCAAATGAAAGTTTATAAAAGAAATTATAGGGTAACTAGGTGGCACAGTGGATAAAGCACTGGCCCTGGATTCAGGAGTACCTGAGTTCAAATCCGGTCTCAGACACTTGACACTTACTAGCTGTGTGACCCTGGGCAAGTCACTTAACCCCCATTGCCCCCCCCAAAAAAAACCCAAACAAACAAAAAAAGAAATTATAGCATCTGGAGAAGAAATAAACATAATAGAAAATGAAAGATCAATCAATAAGCATTTATTAAGTGCCTCTTATGTTCCAGGCATTGGAATAGGAATTAGTAATAGAGAGAGAAAAATGAAAGATTCCCTGACCTCCGGAAGCCTATATTTTATTGGGGAGACAACATGTAGAAAAATAAAGGTACATAATGGCTTTTAAATTAAATTTCCTTTTCAAATAAACATCTTTCTCTCCCTCCCCTCTCTCTTCCCATCATCTCCACCCCCAGCCCCACTGAGAAAGCAAGGAAAATAAAACACCTGTTACAAGCACATATAGTTAAGCAAAATAAATTCCCAAATTAGTCTCATCCAAAATAAATGTTTCTATCTTTACTCTGAATTATAAGTATATACAATTAAAATGAGAAAATCAGAAGTTATTTTTTGTAGAGACCAATAAAATAGACAAACCATTATCAGATTTAAGAGAGAGAGAGAGAGAGAGAGAGAGAGCACTCAATTCAGCAAAATCTCAGACCCTGGATTCTCTTGGATTCCCTACTCAGCTGCCTACACTTTCCAGCTTGGAATCTTGTGCTTCAAGGTTCCCGAGGTTCAGTCTCTCAAGGCAAGACTTTCTTTCTTGAATCTAGAAATGAAAAAGACATATATAAAAAAAGATCAAGACATCAAGCCCTTTTCTGGGAGCCAAGGGGCCTAACTGGAAGGGGGAGGCAGCCCTTTTCCACATAGATTACTGTAGGTACCCTTGCTGTTGGTGAATGATATCTGAATGATGCAGAAGAGAGAAAGATTGTGTCTCTTTTAGCTAAGTTTAAAGATGCCAGGTGCAAGTTCCTGGCATCTCTTCTGTGGTTTCCTACATCTTAGGTTGTCTGGGCATGTGCCAAAGCTCTATTTCGCCCAAAAGAAATGAAGAATACCAGTAGAGAAATGACACAATTCTAACACATTGTAAAATATAAAAGAAAGAGATGATCAATCAATTTGCAAGTATTTGAAATACCTACTATGTGTCAAGCATTGTGCTAGGCACGGAACTCATAAGTACAAAGATTGGGACAATCCCTATGTTGTTGTTCAGTTGTACAATCATGTCTGAGTCTTTGTGACTGCATGGACCATGAATTTTTCTTGGCAAAGATACTGGAATGGTTTTGCTATTTCACTTCTTTCTTCAATGGATTAAGGCAAACAGAGGTTAAGTGATTTTCCCAGGGTCACACAGCTAGTAAGTGTCTGAGGCCAAATTTGAACTCAGGTCCTCCTGAGTCCAGTCCAGGGCTCTATCCACTGAGCCAATCTAGCTGCCTCATGTATAATCATCTTCATGAACAATGATATGAATTACCAAAATTGACACAAGAAATTAAGAAATAAGACAAGTATTAAAAATTATTCTCTTCCTTTTCACCTGTCAAACAAAAGAAGCAAAAAAAATCCTGTCCCAGAGGGAGTCACAACTGAATTTTATTTAAACCTTCCTTTGCCTCCCAGCCCCAAGAAAAGAGAATTCTATCCTATCCCCTTCTTGCCTGATTATCAGCATGTGCCCTGTCTCCATTGTAGCTTAACTCTCTTTGTATCTTATCTCTGAAGACGGAATTTGCAGCTGAAGTGCATGTTATTCAATTTAGTTTACTTCAACCAACATCACTGAGCATTTACTGTGTCTAAGGCAATGGGCTGGGGGACCTAGGAAATTGATCGATATAGTTTTACGTTGGTTTGGGCGGAATGCTGTGCATTCATCTGCCACATGGGGGCTCCAAAGACTGCAGAGAGTGTACAGAATCTCTGACAACAAAAAACCAACAAGACAATCTAGAAGTATTTGAAACCGGAATATGCACAGATTCCTGGTTTAGGGAACACCTAGACTTGCCCCAAACAGAACCTTGAAGTTCTAGACTCTTTCACTAGTCAGGTGGAGCATCCCAGGCTTCTTGGCTCAGTTCAAATTGTTGATGAATAATTTGATGAACTTCCAGGGAGTTCCCAAATACTAAGTTAAAGGAGTTTTCATCATGGTGTCTTATCTAATATCTCAGGCAATGTGCTGGGACACCCCTTACTTTATGGATCAGAGGGCCCACAATGTATTATGAGGCTAAGTTTTTCTAGGTAGTTAAGGAGATGGTCCCCCCTTTCCCCACCCCCACCCCCACATTCCTTCAACCCTAAAATTATAACCAAGTTGCCTAACCATGAGATGTTTTAGCTCCAATGAAGGACACACTATTGATAGAATATAACACTTTTGGTCCCTAAATCATGATGTGATGGGGAATACTTCTGTATTGCCTGATCAGTGTAAGGGTTTTGTATATGCATCTTGACTGGAGTTGGGTAGATATAGTCACTCACCTGTCTACACTTATTCAGTTATGCACATACATTGAATAATGCCTCTAGTCACGGCCAAAATTTTACCAGCCACATCCCCTACCCAAACTTGGAGCCAGGTGCCTGGCAGGAGAGAGCTGACACATCTATAAAACATTTTGGGGCAGCTAGGTGATGCAGTAGATAGAGTGTTAGTCCAGGAGTTAGGAAGGCTCATCTTCCTGAGTTCAAATCTGGCCTCAGACACTTACCAGCTGTGTAACTTTGGACAAGTCACTTAACCCTTCTTGCTTTAGTTTCCTCATGAGCTGGAGAAGGAAATGGCAAACCATTTTAGTACCTTTACCAAGAAAACTCCAAATGAGGTCACAAAGAGTCATGTTGACTAATTGGCAAAACAAAAGTGTACAGCTTATTTCCCAAAATTGAGGAAATATATACTTATTAATACTGTTGCTATAGTAATCATTTTTGTTAGCAAGGTATTTTATATTTTGTAGAGAGGTTAGGTATTCATTAACTACTGTTCTTTGTGGGTCAACTTTGAAAAGAGTTATGTCAAACTTTAATCTTCAATATTAGAAGCAAATAGAAGCAGTATTACAAGTAACAGAGGCAGAATAATATAATAAATAGGGTTCTAGTCTTATAATAAGAAAGATCTGTGTTCAAATATTGCCTCAAACATAGTAGTTGTGTGAGCTTAGAGCTATATTACTTAAATACTTTCAATCTCAGTTTCCTCACTGGTAAAATGAGGGGGTTGGAATTTGTAGCTGTTGTTGTCCTTTCCATCCCTAAAATCTCTGAACCTATGGTTGGATCAAATGGTAATACTTGCTTTTTTAGAAACAGGTAGAAGTATTGTTAGACGCCAATGCTCTATCTACTGAGCCACCTAGCTGCCTTTTCTAGCATGAGTCCTTTGGAAGTATCTTGGATCATTGTATTACTGAGAATAGTTAAGTCATTCAGTAATTGATCATGTTCTTTTCCTGCTCATTTCATTTTGCATAAGTTCACGTAAGCCTTTTCAGGTTTTTCTGAGAGTATCCTGCTTGTCATTTCTTGTAGTATAATAATATTCCATCACAATCACATACCACAAATTGTCCAGCCATTGGCCCCTACATTTCCAATCCTCCCCCAGAGTTTGATACCTTTAGGAGTTTGAGGGGTGTTTAGTTTCTGCCATTGCCTCAAAATCCCTATGGATGACGTTCCCCCAATTTTAGGGGTCCAAGCATCCCAGTTCCATCTAACAGTCATATTATCATTTTTTTTGTGGGGCAATGGGGGTTAAGTGACTTGCCCAGGGTCACACAGCTAGTGTCAAGTGTCTGAGGTCAGATTTGAACTCAGGTCCTCCTGAATCCAGGGCCAGTGCTTTATCCACTGTGCCACCTAGCTGCTCCCATATTATCTTTTTTAAATAGAATTTTATTTTCCAAAATATGTGTAAAAACAAAATTTTAACATCAATTTTTAAAAAACTTTGTGTTCCAATTTCTCTTCCCCTCTCCATTCACATCCCCCATCCACAAAAACTCAAACAATTCAAAATAAGTTATACATAAAGGGAACATTTATTTCAAAGGTATAGCCAAGAACAAACATACAAATATTTCAACCTAATATCTGGGTACATAAATCCCTCTCTGGGGAGGGAGGGTCATTAGGTTTACATCTCGCCTCTATTTCTACATAGCATTAGTCTCAACTAGTTCCACCCCCAAAGTCCCTCTGGCCTTATGTTCTGGGACTCTGGTTTCTCAGCACTTCCTTGCAGGGCTGGTTACAACATCCAGCCTGGAGCCCTGGATCCAAGGTCTGCATGGCTTGCACTCCTGAATGTGAGGACTCCATTCCCTGCACCTTAAACTGAAGAGGACAAACAAAATGAAACTAAAGCCAATTTCCTGAGGCCCTGAGGCCACAGGGCTTAAGGGGAGAGTAATATAGCCCTTCCATGCCCAGCTTCCTGCTGTGAGGGGAATGAGGATTTACTTGGGTGCCAGCGGCAAGAGGAAGGATTTGGTTTTTCAGAGGTTGGGAGAGAGAGAGAGAGAGAGAGAGAGAGAGAGAGAGAGAGAGAGAGAGAGAGAGAGAGAGAGAGAGAGAGTGAGAGAGAGAGTGAGAGAGGGAGAGAGGGAGAGAGAGAGAGAGGAGAGGGGAGAGGGGAGAGGGGAGAGGGGAGAGATCCATTCTGGTAGTTTTAAAGAAAAAACTACTACACAGCCAATGGAAAAAGGCAGGTACCACGCACTGTGTAAGTGAAAAGAATGTCTTCTCCCAGAATCAGGTCCCTGTTGTCTCCTGCCATGGTATGTGCATTTTAGGTAATCTGAGAATTTGCCAAAGTCCTTTTTCAGAGATAATGTATGAAAGATGCTTTGTGGTACTATAGACACTTTGGCTGGCATTATTATTTTTTTCTGAGTTCTTCAAATTCTAAGGCAATTAGTACCTATTTTCAGAAGTCCATTCTTTTGGTTTTTATGAGCAGTAGAATCAAAGACTCGTGTGTGTGTGTGTGTGTGTGTGTGTGTGTGTGTGTGTGTGTGTGTGTGTGTGTGAAGGAGCGGGGCTGGAAATAAAATGCACGAATATTTGAAAATCCAAGAGATTCAGAAGATATTAACTACCATAATAGGCATGAAAATGCCATCGTTTTGGGGGAGATTTTCAAGCATCGTTTTGATAAAGGTTTAACACAAATTTATTTCCAGGCTACCAAATGCCCTTGCATACTGAATCTCTTCATGTCATCTCCATTTGTTACACTGAAATCAGAAGTTCACAAACACAGTCTTCTATCACAAAGAACCAACCTCAGCAGTATTTATCCTTTGTGACACCTAACAGTGGCTCTCCAGGACTAAGAGGGGGAGGGGAAGAAAGGGTAAATGTTCCTCTCAGAATCCCCACTGGCAGGAGCTCATAATGAAAGATGAGAACAAAGAGAGCTTGGGAGGCAGATGCAACTGGAGAGGAAGGCACAATGGAGGGTGTTTGTTGGGAGGAGAAAAACAGAAATTACCCTTGTGGCCAAGATGGCTGCAGGAAAGGTTTCAACCAAGCCCTGCTCTCCCCCAAAACTACCTTAAAGTAGTCATGTCAAACTCATGGCCTGAACCAAATTAAAATGTAATTAGGTGTCGAAATATTTTGATTTGCTGGTCTAATTTGGGGGGCCTAATCTGACTGGGGTACTTAATCTGGGACTGTTGACTGTTTGGTTATCTGACTGCTATTAATTTAATATGGGCCGTTTATGAAGTTCCACCACACTGCTCCACTCCCAAAATTGATAAGCAAAAGATTAAGAAGCCTCTTCCATTTTAACAGCAGAGGGTTTATTTATGAGATACAATTTAAAATTAAGAATACAGGGAAATAGAGGGTGGCTAGGTGGCGCAGTGGATAAAGCACTGGCCCTGGATTCAGGAGTACCTGAGTTCAAATCCAGCCTCAGACACTTGACACTTACTAGCTGTGTGACCCTGGGCAAGTCACTTAACCCCCATTGCCCCGCAAAAAAAAAACAAAAAACAAACAAAAAAAAGAATACAGGGAAATAAAATGTACAACCTGACTGCGTTCTGGTGCGTCTCTTTCCATCAGCTATGCCTGGAACTTTTTTAGCCTCCTCCTGCATACCAACGGACCTTCTTCTAGTGTTCCCCTCACTGAAGAGCCCCCCTGCTCCGAATTGGCCTCCGTCCCTTCTTGCTCTTAGCTTTTTCTCCTTCCCCCGTCTCTTAGTGCTCCAGCCTTTCTGTTCTCTTAATCTTCGCTTTCTCCAACCTGTACCTTGTGCTGACCTCTTCTGTGCTCTCCACTGCCTCTCAGTTTCTCTAACCTCCTGTACCGTCTCCTGTTCTGTCTGTCTGTTCCGTCAGTCCGCCCCCCTCAGTGTCTAACTCTCCGGTATATATATATATATATATATATATATATATATATATATATATATATATATATATATATATATATATATATATATATATATATATATATCTTCCTTCTCTCCACTCAAACCTCGGGGCTCCCTGTGCCCCCACATACACCAAGCTAATCCGCCAGCCGTACTAGGACTGCCGCTGGGGGGACGCTTGAGCGGCCCATGCCCCCTGCTGTGTGCTCAGGGACCTCTGCACCGGCTACGCCAGAGGCCAGCCTGGATGAGCCTAGGATCTCTCGGATAGATCCGCTCAGGGTGGAGGGAGCTGGGGCTTTTTCCCTCAGCTGTCTGACCTGGCTCTTGTATAGCCCATGGGGCTTTTTTTGGCTCAAAGCAGAGGGGGAGGGGCACCAGCCCCTCCCACACAGAGAAGAAAAACCTGAGGGCCTAAGGCTTTCTTATCTCAGCCCAAAGATAGGGTCTCCAAATCAAAATAAATTTCCCCATAGGGAATGTTTAACAAAATAAATAAAAAAATAATAAAACATATATAATGTTCACTTGTGGTTTTCTAAGACCATAAGCAGGTCTCCCAGGGATCTGTTTTTAGTTGAATTTGTCACCACTGACCTTAACACCATGAAAATTAGTCCCTCTGCATTGAAACAAATAACTGTGAAGATAACTTAAGATCTACTACCTCCCATCCCCCCCCCCCCCAAAGTCCACCACCATTTCTACAAACTATATATATGAGTCACTACCAAGGGAGCTCTGCTTCCGTCACCCTACCCCCACAATTTCATTCAGAACTGCAGGGAGTATAGCATCCTTATTTCAGGGCTATGGCCCAAGAAAACTTAATCCCTGGCTCTTCTAACCTGTCTGGAACTGCAGCAGGGAGGAAGGCTTAGACTTGGCCCAGTTACCCAGTTAAGGATGATGGCAAGTACAGGGTTTGGTCCTGGCTCGAGGTCCTGGACCTGGACTGTGGCCTAGAATTGGCTTAGCTTTCCAGTTAGAGATTGTAGCAGGGCAGGGTTGGGCCTGGCTTCTAGTGCCAGTCCAGGACTGTGAAAGATGGCAGAGGCTATCTCTTTGTTGGGGAGAAGAGGGAAGAAAAACATGGCAGTGCATGTCTAGGGAGGGGGAGAAGTGTTTGACCCTGGTACAATCAAACTTCATTATCAGCACTGGGAGAGAGGCTTGAACCTACTCACCTACTTACCCCATCAGTATAGTCTCAGTCCAGAATTATGGTATCATAGACAAGAATGGGATTCTAGATTGATTATCCCATCTAGGGTAGCAAGAAGGGACAGGACCCACAGGGAGAATGGGATCCCAGGCTCAACCAACCTAGCTAGGACTGGTATTTCCTTCCTTCCTTTTCTTTCTTTCTTTCTTCCCTCCTATCCTTCCTTCCTTCCTTCCTTCCTTCCTTCCTTTCTTCTTCTTCTTCTTCTTCTTCTTCTTCTTCTTCTTCTTCTTCTTCTTCTTCTTCTTCTTCTCCTTCTTCTTCTTTTTCTTTTTCTTCTTCTTCATCTTCTTCTTCTTCTCCTTCTTCTTCTTCTTCTTCTTTTTCTTCTTCTTCTTCTTCTTCTTCTTCTTCTTCTTCTTCTTCTTCTTCTTCTTCTTCTTCTCTTTCTCCCTCCCTCCCTTCTTTCTTGCTCACTTTCTTACTTTCTTACTTTTTTCCCTCCTTTCCTTCCTTCTTTTTCTTTCTTTCTTCCCTCCTTTCTTTCCCTCCTTTCCTTCCTTCCTTCTTCCTTCACTCTCTCCCTCCTCCTTCCTTCCTTCCTTCCTTCCTTCCTTCCTTCCTTCCTTCCTTTCTTTCTTTTTCTTTCTTGCTTTCTTTCTTCCCTCCTTTTCTTCCTTCCTTCCTCTCTCTCTTTCTTTCTCTTTCTGTCAGATATATATTTTTCCCCAATTACATGTTAAAACAATTTTTAACCATTTAAGAAAAGTTTTGACTTCCAAGTTCTCTCCCTCCTTCTTTCTCTCTCCTCTCCACTCCCTGAGATCTCATATAGGTTATACATATGCAATCATATAAAACATTTCTATGTTAGTCATTTTGTACAAGAAGACTCAAATTAAAACAAAAAAGAAAGAGAAAAATAGCATGCTTTCTCTAGAGGCAGATAGCATGCTTCGTCATCAGTAGGACCAGTATTTCTACTTTATTGTCTTAGGCCAAGACTCCTGAAGAGGAACAAGCCATTCCTTTTTTTTTTTTTTTAAACTGGTGGTCCAACTTGCAGAAAATGCTCTCCCTCCTCATTTTCACCTTCTGGTCTCTGTTGTTTCTGCCATGTGTCAAATACTACCTCAGGTGAGAAGTTTTTCTCAGTCCCTCTCAATGCTAGTAATTTTCTTCTGAAACTACCTCCCATTTACTCTGTCTGTATCTTATACTTACATAATTGATGGCATCTTGCCTCCCCCTCAATATAACATGAGCTCCTTGAGGGCTAGACTATTTTTGTCATGCTTTGTACCCATAGTGCTTAGAACAATGCAAGCACCTAGTAAGCACTTAACAAATACTTGTTGACTTGACAGGTAGAAATAAACAATTATATTTGGGGACTTCAATGTGCTCCTTTCAGATGCAGACAAATATAAGAGAAAACTTAATAAGAAAAATGCCAAAGACCTGATTAGAATTTAAGAAAAATTCAATATGGCAGAATTCTGGTAGTCTGCAAAAATGGGAATGAGAATGAAACAGAATGGAGAAATTTCTCATTTTTTCATGCCTCCTTCACAAAAATTGTCTATGTTCTAAGGCATAAAAAAACTGTAAACAAAAGCAGAAAAGCAGAAATTGTAAATGTATCTTTTACTGACCTCAACCCAATAGAAAATCCCACTTCAGACACTTACTGACTGTGTAACCCTGGACAAATCATTTAATGTCTTTCAGCCTCTGTTTCCTTCTCTGTAAAATGAAGGTAATAATAGTACCTACAATGCAGGGCTGTGAGAATCAAATGAAATAGCATAAATACAATAATAAAATCCTAAAGAACTGAGTGGGTCAAAGAACAAATCATAAAACAATAAATTATTTTATCAAAGAAAATGTTAATGAGATCCTCTTTCCATCCATATGCCTTCCCTCTTTGTTCTCCTACAGCCTTATCAAGCTCTTGCTGAGCACTAGATTCTTCAAGTCAGTAGTAATCTTGCATGCTGAGCAGTGGTAGCCCCTGCCTCCTGAGTCCTTACTTAGCTAACAGCAGGTACGCCAACTGTGGGTTGCAAAGCCTAGAAATAAAATTTGAACTTAATCTATTCTGACATTAGGAGAATAGTTCTGAGTTACTCTATTTGCATCACTACATTATGTAAACACAAACCTGGTAGTTCTGACTTGGAAGGGCATTTTTTTTCAGGTGAAAAATGATTAGACTCTGTTCTCCTTCTCCACTTTTATTTACAAATTTGGGCTGGGACTACCATTATTGTTTTTTAAACACCTAGAGACACCTTCCTTCCATCCCATATTTGGCTATTCCATACATGGTGCTTGTGTCCACTCAAACCCACATATATTTTATTTGTTGTTTTTTTTACACTACTGTCCAATTCCCAGCAGCCCTCTTCCCTGTTTCCCATAGAACAAAGAAAAACAGACACAGTGATTGCATTTGACAGCATTATGTTATAATCTGTACCCAAAGTCCATCTCTTCTCTGCCAAGAGGAGGACATGTTTCATCATCAGCTCTCTGGAACCAAGGATTAGACATAGTAGATAAATATGAATTCTGGATGTTCAGTTAGTTCCTGATTAGTGAGGATAAAGAATCTTATGAGGGGGTGGGGCATTATTCAAATTCTCTCCTTATTTCAACTCGAAACTACTTATTTCCTTGGGGTGGAACCAATGACCATATTTTACAGAAATATAATTTCTAGTAGTTATATTTATATAGTAATTCAAATATATGTGACCACGTCATAGGATTAATTATTCACACTAATCAGGACCTAGGTGTATATTACTGTAGTTACTGTGTATTTTGTTCTCTTGTTTAACAATTAACTGTCTGATAAACATCGACATGATTTTAACATCTTTAGTTCTAAATACTACTTGCAAAACACTCCTTTAATACAATTGTTTTAGTTGCCTAATTATCTGTTTTACACACAGATTAAAAAATTTTTGTTTTTAGTGGTTATGTTCATGAGGTGCACATTTAATAGAGTACTTGAATTCAAACCTGGCCTCAAACACTTACTAACAGTATGACCCTGGCAAGCCACTTAACCTTTGTTTGCCTCAGTTTTCCTTAACTGTAAAAAGAGATTTATACTAGCCTCCTTTAGAGACTACCCTACCTTAGTGAGTTGTGAGGATCAAATAAAATAAATTTTTAAAGTTCTTAGAGGGCATCTAGGTGGTGCAGTGGATAAAGCACTGGCCTTGGATTCAGGAGTACCTAAGTTCAAATCTGGCCTCAGACACTTGACACTTAACTAGCTGTGTGACCCTGGGCAAGTCACTTAACCCTCATTGCCCGCAAAAAAAAAAAAAAAAAAGAAAAGAAAAGTGCTTAGTATAGTGCTTGGCATGTTCTTAATAATTTTTTTTTTACTCTTTCCCAAGGAAGCTGTTCCTTGTCTCTCCATATAGTTAATTACCATGGGGGGGGGGGGAGAGGTGTTGTCTACACATGTCCTACATTTTGTTTCTAATGAGGAATGCTTTAAGATAGCAAACAAAAAAAAAATGAAAATTAAATCTACCCAGGTTTGGGAATGTGCTTAAATTTTGTTCTAGTCTGATTCAGAGATGTAAAAGTCCTTTGAAAACCTTAATTGCTTTATAAATTTGAGCTCTTACTATTAGTATTTTTATTCTTATTGTATCCAACCCTGGAAAAAATAGAGAGAGATTCTGAGCAAGCTGAGATTGGGGGAGAGAAGGAAGGATATATTTGGTACTTTACAAAGAAATCATCATATTGATAGTTTTATTTGCTTTTTTTTCTGTCCAGCTCCTGTGATTGTTATGCCACCTAAAAAGATTCACAATGTAACTGGGGCCCAAGTCTACCTGTCCTGTGAAGTGAAGGCTGTTCCAACACCGGTCATCACCTGGAGGAAGGTATGTCAGAGAACACTGGCAAGACCAGTGTTCAAAGGGTATTCACAATGTGTGTACTTGGTGGGTGTCACAGGTGTTATTTGGGGTGTTACAGTAGCAATCATAACCTACACTGGTTTATATGCCATCCCTTTGAACAAAAATAAAAATGAAAGAAGAAAATAAGGCACATAGAGGCTGCTAGGTGGCTCAATGGATAGGGCATTAGGCCTGGAGTCAGAAGACCCAAGTTCAAATCAGTTCTTAGACACTCACTAATTGTATGACTTTCCTCAACTGTAAACTGGGGGTGGTAATAACATCTGCCTCCCAGGGTTATTATAAGGATAAAATGAGATAAAATTTGTAAAGCAGTTAGCACAGTGCCTGATACATTGTAGGCACTTAAAATACTTTGGTTCCTTTCTTCTATTCTTCTCTCTTGCCTTCCCTCCTTTCCTGTTTCTTCCCGCCTTTCCTCCTTCCTTCCTTCCTTCTTTCCTTCCTTCCTTCCTTCCTTCCTTCCTTCCTTCCTTCCTTCCTTCCTTCCTTCCTTCCTTCCTTCCTTCCTTCCTTCCTTCCTTCCTTCCTTCCTTCCTTCCTTCCTTCCTTCTTCTCTTTCTTTCATCCTTCCTTTCCTCCTTCCTTCCTTCCTTCCTTAATTTAGAAAAATATTTTGCTATACAGGGCATCCCAAAGGTCTCACAGCAGCTTTAAGCTATTAAAGCTTAACTTTTTTTGGGGGGGGGGAGAGAAAACTGGGGCTAAAATGACTTAGCCAGGGTCACACAGTTAGTAAAATCTGAAGCCAGATTTGAGCTCAGGTCCAACTGACTCCAGGGCCGCTGCTCTATCTACTGTGCTACTTACCTACCCCATAAAGCTTAATTTTTAAAATAAGCTATTATTAAAGCTTAAAATTGCAATAACACCTTTTGGGGCTTTCTGTATATACTATCTTGAAAATGCTTGTAATCAGCGCCCTTGACTCAGATGGAGATGTTTTGTCCCTCTGATTGACCAGTCTACCCTCTGAGCAATTTCTGGTACTTAATCAATTGTGTTGATTTTGACGGACTTTAATTTAAAATTAGAGTGGGACTCAGTTTTTTCCACATAACTTGTCCATAACTTTCTTGTCCCCATGTGACCCTGAGCATGTCACTGACCTCTATTATCTCTCTTTTCCATCTATAAAATGATTGATAGGCTGGCATCTAATGCCCCTTCTGGATCTAAATCCATCATCCTACTTATGTATTAGGAACTCTCCTTTTGTCTTAGAAATATGAAACACTTTATGAGAATGGTACACATTAAAGAATACCCCTTAAATTCTCAGGTTTTGTTGCAAACTTGTAAAATAATGGCATTTAACACTTTTTTTTTCTTTTTTTCAACTAGGGTAACAATTCTGATGAAGAATCTGGCTTGCATTTGTAGAATACAGACTGATCAAAACAAAGTTTTGAGCAAGAATTTTCATAGGAAAAAAAAACTATGGGGGCACCTAGGTGGTGCAGTAGATAAAGCACTGGCCCTGGATTCAGGAGGAACTGAGTTCAAATCCGGCCCCAGACACTTGACACTTAACCAGCTGTATGACCCTGGGCAAGTCACTTAACCCTCATTGCCCCGCAAAAAAAACCCACAACCCCCCCATAACTCACATAAACACTATAGTATTAAAGCCCTGATGCATGCTGAAACCACTATGAAATCCATGAAGTATTTTTGCTCACCCACAGAGTGTTCAGTAATGAAGTAGAGTTTGGACAGGCTTGATGAAGACATTGGTTGGCATGTTGGCTATCCAAACCTCTTATGTAAATCTTGACTGATCATTATTCCTTTACAGATCACAGAGTCTCCCAAGGGAGTCAAGTTGCTGGAGGAGCTGCCGAGGGACCGAGTTAATATGGCTGTCCAGGTCCGTGGTGGCCCATCTAAACATGAAAGTACAGGTTGGGTTTTGGTGAGTATCACATTGATTTGCACCTTCTCTTGGCCTCAGCTCTCCTCTCTCACTTTTGCATTTGTATTCCCAACACTTAGCACAGTACTTGGCATAGAGTAAACATTTAACGGATGTTTTTATTCATTCATTAGCTTGTTCATTTATTCATTCATGTTATTAGACTTCAGGTACAAAGTACAATATGGCGATGAAGGGACAGGGAATAAAGTTTGGATTATGTTAAGACCCTGCTGAAGAGAAAAGAGTAGGCAGGTGGGGACTTCCCTGGGCAGCCGAATTCTCATTCACAGTAGAAAGATTGTGAATAGGCCTGCAAAGATGCCTTTCCACAACTTTTATATAATTTATGCTACAGTTATCCTTCCACATTGCAACTTGCCCACTGTGGTTTTGATATATTATGGGTCATCATAAGAAATTAAATGGGAATTTGGGGGAGTTTTGCAGAGGCCATAGATGATAGGCAAAGGCCAGCAGATGACACAGAAAAAGTTTAGAAACTCAGAAATGTATAAAAAATAGATAGCAATGTATAATGTCAACGTATCTCATCTTTAATGACATAATAATTTAGACTTTTCTGATACAAAGGGTGGACAAAAAATTTTTATGTGGATTTTCTAGATTTTCTGGGGCGCTGTGCTCCTAACCCCAGCAATGCAGAAGGGATAACTGTAATACCCTAGAAGGTTTCATGCAAACAATTCAATTCAGCAATTATTTATGAAGTCCTTACTGTGTACAATATGTGAGATTTGGCAGCCTCTCTGTGTTCCAGATGAGAGGGACAAAATGCAGTTAATGTGTCTTAAAAAAAAAAAGACAAAGCTTTGCTTTTTCAGGAGAATAGCAGTAGGAGAAAAGATGTTGGTAATTTTGTCTTTTAAATCCTGACCAAGCGTAAAGAGTCTGAGATTTCATTTTCATAGAGCATTTCAACAGATTTTCATTTCCTCTGAGAAGTCTGTTAGAGTCCTTGGGATTGCTCAATTGAATTACATGAAAATATTTAAGTAAATATTTATTAAAAGCAATTTATCAATTTGTTAAATTACCCAATAAAATATGTTAATATTAATTCATTAAATATATAATAACATTTGTTCATATTCATTTATTGATGATTTAGAAATATTTTATTAAGTGTTAACGAATGTGATTACCATTATGCACTTACCTTTTTTCTAGATAAACCCCCTGACAAAGGAGGATGAAGGGGTGTATCAGTGCCATGCCACTAACATGGTGGGGGAGACACAATCCTATGGTACAATAAAGGTTACAGATCTGAATAAATACAAAAAAATGAACTTCATAGCACCAGATGATATGTAATCAGGTAATCTGAATATTATCATGACTTAAATACTTAGATAGATCCATAATTTCATTGGTGTCAATATCTCCTATTTAAATTGCTGCTCTGAAAAGGAATGTGGGGGTATCTTTTTCATTAACTTGGAATCTATAAATAATGAAATATAGGAAATTTGAGTAACTAAGCACCATTAAAGAAATAGACACGAGTGCTCATAGAGACAGATCTATGTGTGGACAAGGAAGTCCATTCAGGGAAATTTCTACTTCAGTACAAACATGGAAATCCATATAAAATGACTTCAAGAAAATGAGAATATAATTCTCAACAGTAACCTTTGGGACATAAGATACTTAAGCATTCTTGCAGATAGGCTGGGGATAGATTTTTTTGGCCCACTTGGGATTTTGTGGATATAACTATGCAGGTTTTGACCTAGCAATATGAGTGAGAGAGAGACAGACACAGAGAGAGACACACAGACAGAGAGACAGAGACAGAGACAGACAGACACACACACAGAGAAAGAGAGATGAGATGAGATGAGATGAGATGAGATGAGATGAGATGAGATGAGATGAGATGAGATGAGATGAGATGAGATGAGATGAGATGAGATGAGATGAGATGAGATGTTCCTTATTCTTTCACCTGTCAGGAAGAAAAAATGAGAGAGGGTGAATACCTAGAAAACCTATGGATTCTAGGAGGCATTGTGGAGCATCAAGATTAAGTCAGAGGACCAGGTTCAAATCCTGCCTCTTCCAATACTACCCATATGACCTTAGAGAAATGATATGGTCTCTTTAGACCTCAGTTTAAAAACACTATAAGGTCTCTGAGCTCTACTCTGTGATCCTCAGAATCCTATGGTCTAGCCTTATCACAGACACCACTAATTATCAACAAGTCAAGTCAACAAGCATTTATTAGGCACTTACTGTGTACCATGAAATGTGTTATGTGCTGTGATACAAAGAAAGGCAAAACAGTCCCTTCTAAAGGAGCTCCCAAGTTTAAATGATTTTCCATCTTGCTAGAGTCTCGACAACTAGTACCTCTGAGCTCTGCAGGCAACATCCTAACTTCCAAGTCTAAGCTGTTTTTTAGGTCAGATAACCAATGGAAGTGTCATCCCCTTTATGAAGAACAGGCCAGTTCTGAATCCAGGAAGTCTAGGAAACTGCCTCCTTCATCCAGTTATATCAACTCATTGCTGCCCACTTTCAGAAGGACTAATTATTCGCCGTGAAACTAGGTAGGGGGGAGGGTCAATTATTATGTCCTCTGTTACCCAATATCTAATGAAGTAGTAAAGTTTCCATATGTAGAGATAGCTAGCTAGACAGACATGAATGATAATATCAAGGATGGGGGGCAGCTAGGTGGCACAGTGGGTGCACACCGGCCCTGGATTCAGGAGGACCTGAGTTCAAAATCCAGTCTCAGACAATTGACACTTACTAGCTGTGTAACCCTGGCAAGTCACTTAACTCTCATTAGCCCCACTCCAAAATATAGATAAAAATAAAATATAAATATTTCATAAATTATATACATACATACATATATGTATATATATACATACATATATGTATATGTGTTGTGGTGTATATATATATGAATATGACTGTTAAGCAGGCAAGCTTCCACAACATTCGTGGGTATAGATTACAAACCAAACACTCCACATTCAGTGTGATTCTTGTCTATAGCTTTAATAATAATAATTATTATAAATTATATAGTGTTTACTATGTGTTAGTGCTGTGCTAAATGCCTTACAATTATTATCTCACTTGATCCTCACAACAGCCCTGGGAGGTAGGTACTATTATTATCCCCATTCTACAGATGATGATGAAACTGAAGCAAATAGAGGTCAAATGACTTGTCTATGACCATGCAGCTAGTAAGCAACTGAAGCCAGATTTGAACTGAGATCTTTCTGACTCCTGGACCAGCACTCTCTCTATCTGTTGTGCCACTCAGCTGCCTGATGTATCCTCCCTCATATCTTCCATAGAGTATCATCTATCACATAAGAGACTGTTTCTTTTAGTATTGGGGGAGGGGTACCACTGCAGCAGTCAGGCAATCCATTCTTCCACACTTTGATCACTTTGAGGAACAGGCCCGGTAGTAGCATTGCTGGGTCAAAGGGTATGCACAATGTAGTGACTCCTAGGGCATGGTTCCTAACTGCTTTCCAGAGTGACTTGACCAATTTACATCTCCCCCAATAGTTTGTCCATGGTGCCTGTTTAATTCTAACATTTGCCATTTTCTTTCTCTCTTTTTTTTGGGGGTCAACTTTGCCAATAAGATCAGTATGATGTTGAACCTCAGAATTTCTTTAAATTTATATTTCTCTAATTAATTAATGATTTGGAGCATTTTTAAAATGGTGGCCACATAGACCACTTGGAATTCTCCTTTGACCATTTACCTCCATTTGTTGGGAAGATTTTCCTTGCATACTTCCTAAATTTGCTTCTTTGAAACTTTCACTCATTTCCTGCAGGTCAGCTTTTAGTGTCTAAGCATAAGTCTGCAATGATCTCTCCTTTACCAGTCCCTCTTCCACTCACGTGTCAAAGTGGTCTCCCTAACGTAGTTAGGTCTGACCCATTCTACCGTCCCACTCATTAAACTTCAGTGCTCCCTATTTTCTTCAGAATCAAATTATAAAATCCTCTATCTTTTAAAGCCCTTCATACACTTACCTCTTGCCCACCTTTCCAGCCTTCTTCCACCTTACTCTCTATCACGTACTCTTTTATCCAGCCTGTTCCTCAAACAAGAAACTCTATCTCCTGACCTCAAGCATTTTCACTAGCTATTTCTTATGCCTGGAACTCTCCTCCCTTCTCCTTGCCAGCCTCTGCCTTCTTCAGATCTTGGCTGACATTCTATCTTCTGTAAGAAGCCTTATCCCAACCCACCCTAATGAGGGCACCTTCCCCCCTGTTGATTATCCTTACTTTATCTTGGATATTACTTGTTTGGCTGTCTCCTGTGCCTGGAATGTACAACCTCTTTATTTCTCCTCATAGCTTCCCTGGCTTCCTTTGACCGTCAAGGAAAGATCCCATTTTTTAAAATAGGAATGCTTAATACATTTTAATTGACTAAGAATGTCTTTTTGTCCATTGACTTTATTATTATTATTTTAATTTGGTGAGGGCAGTTGGGGTTAGGTGACTTGCCCAGGGTCACACAGCTAGTAAGTGTCAAGTGTCTGAGGCTGGAATTTGAATTCAGGTCCTCCTGACTCCAGGGCCAGTGCCTCTATCCACTGTGCCACCTAGCTGCCCCACCCATTGACTTTAAAACAGTTATGTTAAGGTCTTATCTAAGTCTTAAAAACTGATTTTTTTTTCTGACATAAATGAAGTTCGCATTTGCCACACTGATCTAGATTCCTTTTCTCTAAACAATTTTTTTCTTTTTTTTCCTTCTAGGGTGCCAGGGAAGCTGATTACAAAATGGAGAAGAGTCAATTAGTGGATTGTTTTGTTTTGTCGTGCAGCATGAACTAGAAAACACTGCCCCATTTTTTATGTACTTTTCCATTTTAGATGAAAAACTAGAACAAAAAAAGATACAGATGTAATTTTTAGCTGGGAAATAATGAATAAGGAAAACAAATAAAAATAAAATCACAGGCAGTTTTTGAGAAATGACTTTCTGTATATAACTTGTGTTATTTTTCTTAAGCTGATGTCTCCCAGGGGAAATCTCTCCCTAGTGTACACGTACACTTAGAGGTGGAAGTATTCACACTCCCACTTCTTAATTTATTCCAACTGCATAATGATTGTTTAGATGATGTGTCCTTACCTCTCAGGTGACCTTGTAAGAGGGAAAAGATGGAAAAAACAGTATGGAAATTTCTTTTTAAAAATTGTATGACTTCAGGGCACGATATAAACTGTTGAATAATAAAAGGCCCTTGTATTTTCTTACATTCTACTTTGAAGCATTTAACGTTCTATCAACTGATAGCTAATGAAACCTACAGGCTTCCTGCCACAGGCTCACGTTAGGCAATCAAGATGCTAATTTTTTAACACAGGTTTTTCTCTGAGGAGCACACCTATATATTGTTTGGTGAACATTGTGTTAGAATTACAATATCAGGTGCTAACTGCATCTAGTGGGATATGAAAATAGAAATGTTGTAACAGTATAGATTTTACTTTTAGATGCTTTTTACCCTGTCAATGAATACAAAGGGATACTTTAAAAAAATCATTGCAGATATGAGCTACATATATATAACACGATTCTGGATGTTTTAAAACTCCTATTGTCTCTTTAGTCATGTCCAGCTCTTCATGACTCCGTCAAGTTGTCCATAGGGTTTTCTTGGCAAAGACACTGGTGTGATCTGCCATTTCCTACTCCAGTGTTTCCTCATTTTACAATGGAGCAACTAAGGCAAATACAGGTCACACAGCTAGTAAGTGTCTGAGGCTGGATTTGAAATTATCTTCCTGATTCCAAGCCCAGTGCTCTATCAACTTTGCTACCTAGATGCCCATCCAAATTTCTAGACTCAGAATAATAGCTCACAACACTTTTTCACATCAGGCCTGTGATCTAGGCAATACAAATATTTATATACTCATTTTACAGATGAGAAGCCAGAGGCTGAGCAGGAGAAAGTGAATTGCATCTAGTTTGTGTCAGAGCTAAGGTTTAAACCTGGTCTCTAGACTCCCTAATACAGCACTCCTTTCCATTACACCACACTGATAGAAGAGAATCCACTCCTCTGGTTAAAAATAAGTGAATGAAATCTCAAATTCTGGAAATTCTTTTTAAGCCTAATTGGATATTTTAAAGCCAAAATTCTATGTCCTCCTGGGACAAATCATAGTTGACAAAGGCCATGGACATTACTTTTCTTTGCAATTAATTTTATGAGTATAAATACCGTGGACATTTTGATTAAGGGCTTTCTGCAGAAAGTGTTACCAGAGCTTTGTAGGTGACTCCTGTGCTTGGGGAACCGTAGTAGTTTGAGAAAGTTGGTGGCCTATTGAACACAGCTGAAATGCATGACTGTTAAGCGTTAATACTTCAAAGGGCAAATGCATGTTTGCTACCATTAAGGTAGAGTTTAATTGCACATCCTGGTTTCGTGAGTGAAGTAGTATCCATGGCCACAGAACGATTAAGTAATGCTCTGAATGCTTAGATGAGAAGGCATTACTGTGCAATTCCACATCCACTAATAACTAAATACACTAAAAACCAATATGACTGACCCAATATGTGATTAAATAGGGAAGATCTGAATCAAATCGCATTCTAGAGGAGATTATGAGATCTCCTTTTTGAAGATTTTAAAGAATAGGGAAGCTCTACCTTTAAAAATGTTTTACTAATGCTTTTTAAAAAAATTCATCACTCTCACTTCTAATAATCTTCACTCACAGAACCCTTCCTTGTAACAAATAAAAACAACTAAGCAAAACAAAGTATCACCACAGCAGCATCTGACCACCTTGACCCTAGGGGCTAGACTACTTCCTTATCTCTTTTCTGGAGCCAGGATTAGTGGTCACCTAACTCCATCTTCAGTAGTGTGAGGCCTTGATTGAAGACACAGAGTAGACCACAGGAACTTCCAATGCTCAGTTTGGTGGGGTTTGGGAAGGATCAAGAGCAGGATCTTTATTGTATGCAAAAATCCATTTAATGGTAAAAAGTCTTCAGGATCAAAACTATTTCTTAGTTATTCTGATGCTACTGGAAGCTCTAACTGCTTTTCATCTTTCTGGAGGATATCTGTAGCTGTTTCTGGCATTTTCACACCCCAAAAAGTTTAACAATTTTTTAGATACCCTAGTCCTTCTTCCTTGGTGTTTACACTGTGACATCCTAAAGATTTTCTAAATTAGGGAAGACTAGAGGCCAGGAGATTTTGTGATGTGGTTACTGTTGGGGTAAAAAAGCTGTTTTCTAATCCTAAATTTTTGCTAGTTTATTTTCATAAGATACTGTGATGTCACATAGTTCTGTACATTGAAAATAAACTATTTTGAAGTTGTCTATTCAGTCTCATTATTTGGAATCAGGGGAATGAATGTGTATTTATTCTGTTGTAATGGCCCCTTCATTATCCTTTCAAATCTCCCATTCTCATTCACACCACCAGGCTCTGTTCCTTGTTTACTGAACTCCAGGTATGTTAAATACATTAATTATTACTTTACATTATTACATTGATAATTAATTAATACACCACCCACATGGTGTCTGTTTACTTCCCAATGCTCCCTTTCCATTTTATTCTTGACACGTGAAGGTTGATTAATTTTCCTAATAAATTTCTTTACTTCTTGTGAACATAATTATTACTTGTCTATGTTATGTGTAGTTTCTTTATTTTACTATATATTTCTTTCTTCTGTAGTCTTTTCCCCCAGTACTCATCAATTCTCAAAGTATTTATTCTCCATTGTACTATTTCATGAAGGTAAGAAGTAGCTTTTTAAGACTATTTGTAAAGGTAGTCCCATGTCTTTAAAAATATTGATTCTGAAAAGAAATGGTTTTGAAGTTTTAAAAAAAGTATGTTTTTGTGTTGTATCTGACTCTTTGGGACCCCATTTGAGGTTTTCTTGGCAAAGACACTGGAGAGGTTTGCCATTTCCTTTTCCATCTCATTTTACAGACGAGGAAACTGGGGCAAACAGGGTGAAGTGACTTGCCCAGAGTCACACAGCTAGTAAATGTCTGAGGCCAGATTTGAACTCAGGAAGATGAATCTTCCTGATTTTAGGCCTGGCATTCTATACACTGTGCTGCCTACTTGCTTGATGTAATATAAATCACGTAAAAATAAACAAGCAAACAAATAAATAAAACAACCTGAATAAATAAATGTGTATGTACACACACACATACATGTGTGTAAATCATTTTGCAATGTATAGTTGAAATGTATTGGATATTAAAAATCACTGAATGTTAAGAAATAGAATTAACTTTGGAGATCATACTTAACTTCATTTTATTCATAGGCAAACAGGAGCCCAAAGTGCTAAAGTTATTGGTCTTAAGTCACATTTCTAAGAAATGTCAGAAATGGGACTTAAACCCTTGCCTTCTGACTCTTAAAATAGAGGCCTTTCCTCTATTTTGATATTTGATATATTGATATATTGATACCTCAAAGACTTCACAACTGTTTTGCCTCCTGCATAGAGGTCTTCTAGATGGACTTGATATAATCTAGCTGCCTTTTTGGTCATTGTTCTTTTAAGGACCATTTCTTCTGCTCCTATAAGGACAGCTAGGACTGTGACACTGCAGTTTAAGTGTGGTAGTTTGACTGTCCTTGATAGAGCAGTTTGTTTTTGGTGAGGCAATTAGGGTTAAGTGACTTGCCAAGGGTCACACGGCTAGTAAGTATCAAGTGTCTGAGGCTGGATTTGAACTCAGGTCCTCCTGACTCCATGGCCGGTGCTCTATCCACAGCGCCACCTAGCTGCCCCCAATATAAATTGTCTCTGATGTGATGATACAAAAAAAATTAAGGGGTTAAAAAGGGAGTCTATGGGGAGGAGAGGAAAGGGGAGGTGGAATGGGATGAATTATATCATATGAAGAGGTGAAAAAAAACCCCATATTACAATAGAGGGAAAGAAAGGAGGGGTGAATATTGTTTCAACCCTACTCTCATTAGATTTTATTCAAAGAGGGAATAACATATACGTTCATTGGGATAAAGAAACTTAGCTCATTCTTTAGGGAAGCAAAACGGGAAGGGAAAGGGGGGACTGATGGAAGGGAGGACAAAAGCAAGGGAGAAAAGGGTAAAGAAAAGAGAGGGGGGTGATAAAAAGGGAGGGCAGATTGGGGGAGGCAGGGGTAAGAAGTAAAACGTCGGTGAGGAGGAATAGGGTAAAAAAAGGGGGGAAAGTACAAAGGGGATAAATAGAATGGAGGGGAATAGACAGTCAGTAATAATAACTGTGAATGTGAATGGGATGAACTCTGCTATAAACGGAAGCGAATTGCAGAGTGGATTAAAAACCAGAATCCTACAATATGCTGTTTATAAGAAACACATTCGAAGCAGAGAGATACAAACAGAGTAAAGGTAAAAAGCTGGAGCAGAATATATTATGCTTCAGCTAAAGTAAATAAAGCAGGGGTAGCAATCCTTATCTCAGACAAAGTGCAGGCAAAAATAGATCTCATTAAAAGAGATAAGGAAGGAAATTACATCTTACTTAAAGGTACTATAGATAATGAAGTAATATCAATATTAAATATGTATGCGCCAAGTGGTATAGCATCCAAGTTCTTAGAGGAGAAGTTAAATGAGTTACAAGAGGAATTAGACAGTAATACTATACTAGTGGGGGACCTGAATCTCCCCCTCTCAGAATTAGATAAATCTAGCCAAAAAATAAATAAGAAAGAAGTGAAAGAGGTGAATAGATTACTAGAAAAGTTAGACATGATAGATGTCTGGAGAAAATTGAATGGGGATAGAAAGGAATATACCTTTTTCTCAGCAGTAGATGGCACATTTTCAAAAATTGACCATGTATTAGGGCACAAAAACATCCTAGTCAAATGTAGAAAGGCAGAAATAGTAAATGTATCCTTCTCAGATTATGATGCAATAAAAATTACATGTAAGAAAGAGCCAAGGAAAAGTAGAATGAAAATCAATTGGAAACTAAATAATATCATTCTAAAGAATGAATGGGCCAAACAACAAATCATAGAAACAATCAATAACTATATCCAAGAGAATGACAATAATGGGACAACATATCAAAATCTATGGGATGGAGCCAAAACAGTGCTTAGGGGAAAATTTATAGCTCTAAATGCTTACATGAATAAAAAAGAGAAAGAGGAGATTAATGAATTGAGCATGCAGCTTAAAAAGCTAGAAAAAGAACAAATTAGAAATCCCCAATTAGATACTAAGCTAGAGATCCTGAAAATTAAAGGAGAAATTAATAAGACTGAAAGCAAAAAAACTATAGAATTAATCAATAAAATTAAGAGCTGGTTTTATGAAAAAAAAACAATAAAATAGATAAAATATTGGTTAATTTGATTAAAAAAAAGAAAGAAGAAAAGCAAATTACCAGTATCAAAAATGAAAAGGGTGATGTTACCACCAATGAAGTGGAAATTAAATCAATAATTAGGAATTATTTTGCCCTACTGTATGCCAATAAATTTGACAATCTAAATGAAATGGATGAATATTTACAAAAATACAAACTGCCCAGGTTAACTGAAGAGGAAATAAAAACCTTAAATAACCCATATTAGAAAAAGAAATTGAACAAGCCATTAATGAACTCCCTAATTTTACCAAACATTTAAAGAACAATTAATTCCAATATTATACAAATTATTTGGAAAAATAGGTGAAGAAGGAGTTCTACCAAATTCGTTTTATGACACAAATATGGTGGTGATACCAAAACCAGGCAAAGCAAAAACAGAGAAAGAAAACTATAGACCAATTTCCCTAATGAATATTGATGCTAAAATCTTAAATAAGATAGCAAGGAGATTACAGCAAGTGATCACTAGGATAAATACACTATGACCAGGTGGGATTTATACCAGGAATGCAGGGCTGGTTCAACATTAGGAAAACTATTAACATAATCAACCATATCAATAAGAAAACCAACCAAAATCATATGATTATCTCAATAGATGCAGAGAAATCTTTTGACAAAATACAACACCCATTCCTAATAAAAAACAGAGAGTTTAGGAATAGGTGGAGCTTTCCTTAAAATTATAAACAGTATCTACCTAAAGCCATCAGCAAGTATTATATGCAATGGAGATAAATTAGAGTCCTTCCCAATAAGATCAGGGGTGAAACAGGGATGTCCATTATCACCCGTGTTATTTAATATTGTACTGGGAATGTTAGCTTTAGCAATCAGAGAAGAGAAAGGAATTAAAGGAATTAGAATAGGCAAGGAGGAAACAAAACTATCACTCTTTGCAGATGATATGATGGTATACTTAAAGAATCCTAGAGAATCTACTCAAAAATTACTTGAAACAATGAACAACTTTAGCAAAGTAGCAGGATATAAAATAAATCCACATAAATCATCAGCATTTCTATACATGACCAACAAAGTCCAGCAGCAAGAAATAGAAAGAGAAATTCCATTTAAAGTAACGGTAGATAATATAAAATACTTGGCAGTCTACTTGCCAAGACAAACCCAGGAACTCTATGAACACAACTGCCAAACACTCTTCACACAAATCAAATCAGATCTAAATAATTGGAAAGATATCAATTGCTAATGGGTAGGCAGAGCTAATATAGTAAAAATGACAATACTGCCTAAATTAATTTACTTATTCAGTGCCATACCAATCAGACTACCTAAAAATTATTTTATAGAACTAGAAAAAAATAATAACAAAACTCATCTGGAAAAACAAAAAATCAAGAATATCCAGGGAAATAATGAAAAAAAAATTCACAGGAAGGTGGGTTAGTGGTACCAAACCTGGAGCTTTACTATAAAGCGGCAGTCATCAAAACTATCTGGTACTGGCTAAAAAATAGAGTGGTAGATCAATTGAATAGCCTAGGCACAGGAAATGCAGTAGTAAATGACACTAGTAATATAGCATCTGATAAACCCAAAGACTCCAGCTTCTGGGATAGGAACTCAGTATTTGACAAAAACTGCTGGGAAAACTGGAAGATAGTATGGCAGAAATTAGGCATAGACCAACATCTTACACCTTATACTAAAATAAGGTCAAAATGGATACATGATTTAGACATAAGAGGTGATACCATAGGTACATTAGGAGAGAAAGGAATAGTCTACCTATTAGATCTTCGGAAAGGAAAACAGTTTATGACCAAACAAGAGATAGGGTATATTATAAAATGCAAAATGGATGATTTTGATTACATTAAATTAAAAAATTTTTGTACAAACAGAAGCAATGCATCCAAAATTGGAAGGGAGGCAGAAAGCTGGGAAACAATTTTTGTGGCCAGTACTTCTGATAAGGGCCTCATCTCTAAAATATATAGGGAACTAAATCAAATTTATAAGAATCCAAGTGATTCCCCAATTGAGAAATGGTCAAAGGATATAAACAGGCAGTTTTCTGATGAAGAAACCAAAGCTATCTATTCCCATATGAAAAAATGCTCTAAATCACTATTGATTAGAGAAATGCAAATTAAAACAACCCTGAGGTACCACCTGACACCTATCAGATTGGCTAAAATGACAAAAAAAGGAAAATAATAAATGTTGGAGAAGCTGTGGGAAAATTGGAACACTAATGCATTGTTGGTGGAGCTGTGAGCTGATCCAACCATTCTGGAGAGCAATTTGGAATTATGCCCAAAGGGCGATAAAGCTGTGCATACCCTTTGACCCAGCAATACCACTTTTGAGTCTTTTTCCCAAAGAAATCATGGAAAGGGGAAAGGGACCCACATGTACAAAAATATTTATAGCTGCTCTTTATGTGGTGGCAAGGAATTGGAAGTTGAGGGGATGCCCATCAACTGGGGAATGGCTGGGCAAGTTGTGTTATATGAATACAATAGAATACTATTGTGCTGTAAGAAACGATGAGCAGGAGGAGTTCAGAGAAACCTGGAGGGTCTTGCATGGGCTGATGGTGAGTGAGATGAGCAGAACCAGAAGAACACTGTACACAGTATCATCAACATCGAATGTTGATCTACTGTGATGTACTATATTCTTCTCACCAATGCAATGGTATAGAAGAGTTCCAGGGAACTCATGATGGAAGAGGATCTCCAAATCCAAGGGAAAAAAAAAACTGTGGAGTATAGATGCTGAATGAACCATACTATTTCTTTTGTTTTTGGTGCTGATGTTTTTTTCTATTTTGAGGATTTTCATCATTGCTCTGATTCTTCTCTTATAACATGACTAATGCAGAAATAGGATTAATTATGTGTATATATATATATATATATACATATATATAACCTATATCAGATTACCTGCTGTCTAGGGAAGGGGGGAAGGAGGGGAGGGAGGGAGAAACATCTGAAATTGGAAAGCCTGTATAAACAAAAGTTGAGAACTATATTTATATGTAACAGGAAAAAAATAAAATACTTTATTAATTAAAAAAATACAATACTACACTGTTTGCTTTGTAGCCTCATATCAAACATAGTATTTAACTTGGGATAATTTTCAAGTAAAATTTATTTTAATTTAAAAAAGAAAAAAAAAGAAATAAAGAGGCCATTTTTCTCATCCAAGTTCATGGATCCTTGGAAATCAGGGGGTGTATGAACCCCAAGTCAAGAAGCCTAGATCTAGTCCAACCTCTCATTTTATGCATGAAGAAACTGAGTCATGGCAAAGTAAAATGACTTGTGCAAGGCCACATAGATAATATGTGGCAGAATTTGAACCTGGATCCTCTGACTCTTAATCCTGAACTCTAGAATCCTTATATTCATTGTGTATTTGTTTAATTATATCACATCGAGATGTCAATTTGAAATATTTAGAGACAAGAATCATTTTATAATATTTATTTATAGAAAACTAGAATTTATTAATTGTATTTTTAAAGGGGTAAAATTAAGTACAAATCAATAGCAAAGGGGGAAAAGATTTAGTTTGTAAGTCAGGACAATAACAACAAACAAGATAAAGATTTAAAGCAAAGAACCCAATAAATCAAAGTGAAGAAGAATCAAAATGAAAAGAATCTGCCAATTTTAAAACTTTTGGAATCCTTGAAGTGTGCCAATGTCCATCTTTGAGTCAAAATCATTGCCCATTTGAAAGTAATCACAGTGAACAAAAGAGGAATCTGTAAAACCCAGGTTGTTAGAGGATCCACTGGAGTCTCACCAAAGAAGATTGTGGCATTTGCTCTTTATGAATTTTTCTGAGGGATTTTGATTGTCACGGTCTTTACTTCCACATATTCTTTGAGACCATCTTCCCCTAGCTCTCTTCCATTCCCAGATTCCTTGAAGCCTCCAAAAGGAGTGTGGCATGTTACAATGTTGTAGGTATTGACCCACACTGTTCCAGCTTGCAGAGCCTGGGTCAAATACATAGCCTTGTCCAGGTCGCTGGTAAAGACTGCTGCTGCTAACCCATACTTGGTATTGTTGGCCCTCTCAATAACCTCACTGATCTTTTTGAACTTGAACACGGGCTGCACGGGCCCGAAGATCTCCTCCTTGGCAATTCTCATGCTGTCTTGTACGTTGCCAAAGACAGTGGGCTTGATGAAGAACCCCTTTTCCCCAAAGCGTTCTCCCCCACACATCAACTTAGCGCCTTCCTTCTGACCTACTTGGATGTAACCCAGGATTTTTTCAAATTGTTCCTTGTCTACCTGGGGCCCTTGCTGTGTGTCTAGCTCAAAGGGATTGCCAACCTTCCTCTGCTTGGCTTTTTCTACAGTCCTTTCAAGAAATTCATCATAAATTGAGTCTTCCACAAAGGTCCGAGAACCCGCGCAACAGCACTGTCCCATGTTGAAGAAGAGCGCTTCATGGCATTGCTCCACAGCGTGATCCATGTCTGCGTCTGCCAGAACGATGCTGGGGCTTTTCCCACCCAGCTCCAGGGTGACCCTCTTCAGGTTAGAGTCTCCTGCTGCCTTCTGGATCAGATGCCCAACCTCTGTAGAGCCAGTAAAGGCTACTTTATCGATGTCCATATGATGGGCCACAGCGGCCCCTGCGGTAGGCCCATAGCCTGTGATGATGTTTACAACACCAGGAGGAAATCCAGCTTCTTTGATCAAGGAGGCGAGGTACAGAGCAGAGAGTGGGGTCTGCTCAGCCACCTTCATGACGACGGTATTACCAGCGGCAAGGGCGGGGGCGAGTTTCCAGCCTTGCATGACCAAGGGGAAGTTCCATGGAATAATCTGGCCACACACCCCAATGGGCTCGTGCCTTGTGTAGCAGAAGAGCACTCCATCCATAGGGATAGTCTTCCCATGGCATTTGTCTGCCCAGCCTGCAAAGTATCGATACACCTTAATGACTTCATCGAGGTCCAAGACATATGATTCTTGGAAAGGCTTGCCATTGTCCAGGGTCTCTAGGGAGGCCAGGTAGGTGCGGTCTCTCTCTACCAGGTCAGCTAGGCGGTAAAGCAAACGGCCCCTCTCAGAAGCATCCATCTGTCGCCATGGTGACCCCAGCCGAAAGGCCTCCCGGGCAGCCTTCACAGCCAAGTCTACATCTGCCTTATCACCTTCAGCCACATGAGCGATGACCTCTCCTGTCGAGGGATTGACTGTTGGGAATGTCTTTTTGCTGACTGCATCCCTCCACTCATTATTGATGAAGAGTTTATCATATCGGACTTCTGGCTGTAGCACAGGGTTCGGAAGAGATGCAGAAGAGTAGGGAGCAACCCTTCTACCAAAACTGGATAACCTGGGGGCCAAGAGACGCAGCATGGTCCTTCTAGAAGAGGAACAACAAAAGATGCTGTGAGTCATTATGTTTAAATCACCCCTCGACAAAAGATCTATATTTGTAATCTTATTATTTAGAATTCTGAGAGTGTTTTAGATTATAATGAACTCTACAGTAGCTTGCCTTTAAAAAAGTACTCTAGGGGCAGCTAGGTAGCGCAGTGGATAAAGCACTGGCCCTGGATTCAGGAGGACCTGAGTTCAAATCTGGCCTCAGACACTTGACACTTACTAGCTGTGTGACCCTGGGCAAGTCACTTAATCCCCCATTGTCCTGCAAAAATAAAAAATAAATAAAAAATTAAAAAGTACTCTATTTTGTAAAAGGGAATCCCTGTCTCCCGATATGGAAGCACCAAATACGTGCTTTGATTCACTCTTTAATGCAATACTGATTTTGGAAGGATGTATCTTTTGCCTGATCACTCATGACTAAGATCTTACATTTGTTGCATGATGGCTAGCCAGGCAATGGGAGGGGAGCACTCTTGCTTCAACCAAGTCAATTGGACCCCATGGATCATATCCAGAGAAGGGAGACCAGGATGGTGAAGGGACTAGAGAGCATGATAGGATTTTTTTTAAGGATCTTAGCCTGGAGAGATGATTTAAGGAGTATCTGACAGCTGTCAAGAGTTGGAAGGCCCATCATGGGGGAAAGGGAGTCAACTACTTTTGTTTGAATCCATAGGGCAGAATTAGACAAATTAATGGAAGTTGTGGAGTCAGATTTAAGTTCAATATAAGAAAACACTTCGTGATAATAGGAGCTACTCAAAAGTGGAATGGTTGGTCTGGTGACATACTGTATTTCTCTTTCTTTCTTTTCTTTTTTGGTAAGGCAATTGGGGTTAAGTGACTTGCCCAGGGTCACACAGCTAGTAAGTGTCAAGTGTCTGAGGCCTGATTCAAATGCAGGTCCTCCTGAATCCAGGGCTCTATCCACTGCACCAACTAGCTGCCCCCCCACATACTGTGTTTCTCTTCACTGGGGGTTTTCAAGTAGAGGCTGGGTGGCCACTTAATGGGGATATTATGAAGGATTCATGCTGGACTGGGTACCTTCTGTGGTCCTTTTCAATTTGGAATCAAATCAAGTCAACAAACATTTCTTAAGTGCCTACTATTTTCCAGGCACTGTGCTAAACCTCAAAGATTCAGAGACAGGCAAAAAAAAAATTGTCCCTAATCTCAAGGAGCTCACTGTCTAATAGGGAACACAACATGCAACCAACTCTGCACAAACAACATTTATACAGGAGAAATGAGAGATGATGAACAAAGGGAAGACAGCAGCGTTAAGGTAGGATGGAGAGGCTTCTAATGGAGAAGTCAGGATTTTAGATTCTCTGTGATTCTGAATCAAGCTCAGTATCGTGACTTGCGAATAAAAGAATTTGAAAGCTGGAGGGTACTTTACAGATTGTTAAATCCTGGCTCTGCTTGACCAGGTAAATTCAATTATAATCTCAGTGTAGATGACTCCCAATTCCAGCCTTCAGTGCCAATTGCCTGTGTCTCTGCCTGGATGTCCCATAGGTTTCTAAAACTCAACATGTCCCAAACAGAATAATGGTTTTAATATTACATACACACACACACATACACACACACACACACATGCGCGCGCACACACATATATACATATATACACACACATATATGTATGTATATATATGGCTACCAATGATCTGAATAACCATAGATGAAAAAGTCATCAAATTTGGGGATGATACAAAGTTGAGAGGGATAGCTAACATATTAGTGGCTGAGCTGGGATCCCAAACAATGCTGATAGCTAAGGCATTGGGCTTCATCTGATTGAAAGATAATTGCAAAGTGTTATACTTGGATTGTAGAAAACAAAACAAAACAAAACTTCAAAAGTATAAGATGGGGGGCATGGTTAGACAGTGATTTGTTAAAAAAAAGATCTGGGAGCTTTGGGGACTACAAACTTAATGTGAGTCAACAGTGAGATGGGGCAGTAAAAAAAAAGATATGTACAGGATAAATGGAAGGTAATCAGAGGGAAGACCCTAGCAGTAAGGGGGATCAGAAAACATTTCTTGTAGAAGGTGGGATTTTAGCTGGGACTTGAAGGAAGCCAAAAGGAAGAGATGATGAGGGAGAGAATCCTGGGCACTGGGGCACAACCTCTGCAAATGCACAGCTTTGGGAGATCAGTTTTCTTATTTGAATATCAAAAGGCCAGTGTCACTGGATCACAGAGTATATGGGGGTAAGAAGGACATAAATTAATAAGAAAAATAGGTGGGGGCAGATTAGGAAGGACTTTTTTGGGGGGGGCAGGGCAGTGGGGGTTAAGTGACTTCCCCAGGGTCACACAGCTAGTAAGGGTCAAGCGTCTGAGGCTGAATTTGAACTCAGGTCCTTCTGAATCCAGGTCCTGTGCTCTATACACTGTGTCACCTAGCTGCCCCCCTTAGGAAGGACTTTGAACACCAAATGGAGGATTTTTTATTTGATCCTAGGGGTAATAGGGAGCTACTGGAGTTTACCAAATAGGATTGGGATGGTGGTGACATGGTCAGACTTGTAACTTAGGAATATCAATTTGATAGCTGAGTGGTAGATGGACTGGAGTAGGGGAGATGTTTGAGAAAGGGAGACTAATCAAAAGACTACTGGAATAGTTTAGGCATGAGGTGATGAAGGCTTGCAACAGGGTGGCTACAATGTCAGATGAGTAGAAAGTTAAGAAACTATTAGAGAAAAGGAAGTGAAGGCAACAATTGCAAACTCCTTTTCAAGGAGTTGAGCCACAAATAGGGATAATGACTAGTGGGAATGGATGAATCAGATGAAAAGGGTTTTTTTTGTTTTGTTTTGTTTTGTTTTTGCAGGGCAATGAGAGTTAAGTGACTTGCCCAGGGTCACACAGCTAGTAAGTGTCAAGTGTCTGAGGCCAGCTTTGAACTCTGGTCCTCCTGAATCCAGGGCTGGTGCTTTATCCACTGAGTTACCTAGCTGCCCCAGATGAGAAGTTTTTGAGTAGGGGGCACACAGAGGTATGTTTGTAGGAAGTAGAGACGTAGTAGGCAGGCAGGAAGTGATTGAAAATGAACAAGAGGATAGAGCACCGGCCCTGGATTCAGGAGGACCTGAGTTCAAATTCGGCCTCAGATACTTAACAATTACTAGCTGTGTGACCCTAGGCAAGTCACTTAACCCCAATTGCCTCACAAAAAAGAAAGAAAGAAAGAAAATGAACAAGAGTGGATTTGCTCAAGGGAGTGATCTGCTGGAGAAGATGGGATGGAATGGTATCACTTGTACATAGAGATGGTTTGCCTTAGTAACATGGGCCACCTCTGCATGTGAGACAGGGATGAAGGAAGAGATAGCAGGGAAAGGCATCTGAGTGATATGAGATGGAAAGATAGGGAGACGAACCTTTGGCAAATGACCTCAATTATTATCAGTGAAATATGAGGCAAGGTTTTCAGCTGAAGGGATCGGGGGAACTTTAGGAAATGTGAGGGGATAAAAAATTTTGGAAAAGCTACCGTGCTAAGTGGGATAGTAAGTCAATTGTTGTTGTTCAGTCATTTCAGTTGTACTTTTTACGACCCCATTTGGGGTTTTCTTGGCAAAGACACTGGAGTGGTTTTCCATTTCCTTCTCCAGGTCATTTTACAGATGAGGAAACTGAGGCAAACAGGGTGAAGTGACTTGCCCAAGGTCACACAAGCTAGTTAGTATTTGAGGCCAGATTTGAACTCAGGAAGATGAGTTATCCTGACTCTATCCACACTCTATTAAGTCTTCCACCTAGTTGCCCTCAGTGAGCCAATTAGGGAGGTGTAAAAGGATTACTTTGGGGTCCATGAGAGCCCAGTTGAAATTATGTAATATATATTTGTAGTGGACCCAGTCAGAACATTTCATTATTTTCTATAGCCTTCTTTGGTAGCAGGTGAATGGGAATAAAGGCAGCAGATGCTGGGAGTAATCTAAGCCTGAACCCTGGCAGTGCCATGTTGGCGATAGAATCTAGGGGAAAGGAGTTCAAGAATAGAATTGAACTGATTCACCAAGGGGTTAAGATGGAGGAGGAGAGTGTAAAAGAGTACAAAAGCCTAAAAAAGATTATATTGCCTAAGGTCACACAGCTAATTAGTGCAGAGCCACCCCTAGAAGCCACATCTTCTGTCAGCTTGGACCACAAGAGCTATATTGGCTCTATTCTTTAGTCTTTTTGACTTGAGATTTCTTTGAAAAAGTCAGGTTTGCCACATTGGATTTTGGACTATTCGTCCTGAGTTCTACAATCTATATTGTTATTGAATTTGCTATCTCTATCAATTGAACATCCTTGGAGGTCCCCATGATGGGCTAAGGGTATTTAGCTTCCTAATAAATAATAGGCTTTTTCCACTTTGTAGCATGTGGCTCTGGGTGCCTGCAAATTTTTCTCTACCAAGTGAATTCCCCTGGACTAGAAATGTGATAGAACCATCTCAAACCTGCTCCTGAGACCTGACTATTAAATTTTCAATGTAAGTATTTACACCTTACAAATGGGTAAATACACAAAGCGCGACTTAATTTATTGTTTTGTTAATTGTCTGGACTTAAGAAAGTGATGGATAAGTGTTAAGAATATAGATGAAACTTAAAAGTGTGTTATGTGCACAATTTTTTTGCAAGCCGGTTGTTAAATATTTACCATCACACCCCTACAGTGGACCCTTTATCTTCCCCTAGAGAACTTGGTGGAGGTATTTGCAGGGCAGAAAGGTTTTGACCTATGATTTTATTAGTGTGGGAAACTTCTGGGGTATGTAGATACAAATTTGCAACTAATCTATAATTATTAGTTTAGAGTTGTCTATGACTGAGGGAGTGATTTGTAGGGTAGCTATATAGAGTATTGGCCCTGAAGTTGGGAGGACTTGAGTTCAAATCTCATCTCAGAAACTTACTAGCTGTGTGACCCTGGGCCAGTCACTTAACCCCAATTGCCTTAAACATTGGGGGCCATCTCCAGTCATCCTGATGTATATCTTGCCACTGGACCCAGATGGCTCTGGAGGAGAGAGTGAAGTTGGTGACTTTGCACAGCTTTCCTTCACTTAAATTTAATTCACTGCAAGTCATGACATCACCCTGAGGTCGTGGTCCTCTTTGAGACTGAAGGACCAACAAACAACAAAGCGATTTGCCCATCTGAAGTAGGATATTGATGTAGGAGAAAAAAAGGGTTAATAGAAAAATATAAGACCCAAGCTCTAGTACAGATATTAGCTCTAAAAGGGAGTCAGAGCCTAGTTAATGAATAACTTATGTTAGGTTCTCATACCCATAGTGATCAACATCCATAATGGACCAGAATGGGTCAGGTCAAAATAACAATAAAGGAAAAAGACAACCATTAGAAATTCTAATGAAAAATGATTATATTTTGAAACTAGCCATGGGAATCAGAAAGAGACATGCGCAGAAAAGGCCAAATTTGTCCCCAGATTCACCTTACAACATGTAAACCCCCAAAACACACCTCCACTGAAAAAGGTACCCACCTTGGGGGTTGGCCTAGGACCCCAGGAACTCCAAATTAGGATAGGCCTTCCCCTGTACCTCCCCAAGGTGGAGATTATTATAATGAGACTGATAATCAATTTATCCATAGTATAAATATAACTGTCTTTCCTTTCCTTATTTGAGAGATACCTTTTCAATATTTTGGTTCTCTCCCTGTGATCACTCACAGTATTGCAATAAAACTTGGGAAACTGAGTCACTGAGTCTTGTAATTTTTTTGGGATGACTCACAATCAATTTGACCCCAAATTCTAGCCCACATCAATATGAACCCAGGTATTCCTGACTCCAAGGGTAGCTTGGTGGCACAGTGGATAGAGTGTTGGGTCTGGAATCAGGAAGACTCCTCCTCCTGAGTTCAAATCTGGCCTCAGACACTCACTAGCTATGTGAACCTGGGGAAGTCATTTAACTTTGTGTACCTCAGTTTCCTCATCTATGAAATGAGCTGGAGAAAGAAATGGCAAACCACTCCAATATCTTTGCCAAGAAAACTCCAATTGGGGTCACAAAGACTTGGACACAACTGAAAAATGACTGAACAACAATTCCTGATTCCAAAGGCTATTCTCTACCTGCTAAACCACTCTTTCTCCCAGTAGATATGCAAGTATTCTATAATTTAATTTAGTGGACACTATAAAAATTCTTTCTTCTGTGATTATTCAGGTTTAAGTTGATACTTAATTAAGTTATTATGGAAAGTAAAGAGAGTGATTGCTTAATAATGAGAATGCCCTAGTGTCTAAGAGTTCTACATTTGAGTTTCATTAGGTTTTCTCTCAAGGAGTTTTCACTGTGGGGCAATTGAGTGTAAAGCACTATTTCTATTTTTTTTAAAGTGAGGCAATTGGGGTTAAGTGACTTGCCCAGGGTCACACAGCTAGTAAGTGTTAAGTGTCTGAGGCCGGATTTGAACTCAGGTACTCCTGACTCCAGGGCTGATGCTCTATCCACTGTACCACCTAGCTGCCCCTAAGTACTATTTCTTAAACTGTGAGTAGCAAAGAAATTTCAGGAGCACAGGGCTCTGGAACTTTAAATATGTACACTGAACTGAGAGTGAAAAGATGAGTATTCTAGTTCCAGCTCCCCTTTGCATAAATCTAAAACATTACAACACCAAGAACCATAGTATCTTCATGTTGAAAAGGGACTAGTTTATCTGGAACATGAGTCTCCAAATAAAGATCATCCAGTTTCTACTTGAATACCTCCAATGAAAGTGTGCTCACTATCTCCCGAGGCAATCCCTTCATTTTAGGATGGGCTCTAATTATCAAACAAATAGGTGGGCAGTGGGTAGAGTGTAGGACTTAGTCAGAAAGACCTGAATTTGCATCCTATTTTAGGTACTCCCCAGCTGCATGACCTTGGGGAAATCTATTTAGCCTCAGTTTCCTCTTTTAAATGAGAATAATAATAGCACCTATCTCAGAGGGTTGTCCTGGGGATCAAATAAGTTAATATATATTAAAACACATTGAAAATCTTAAAGCTTTATATAAGTCTTAGTTGTTTATATTATTAGTTTTTCCTTGTTCTGAGTCAAAGTCAGCTTCCTTGTAATTTCCACTCATTGGTCCTAGTTCTGCTTTCTGGATCAAGACAAAACAAATCTAATCCTTCTACCATGTGCCAGTCCTACAAAAACATGAAGACCATTGTCATTTCCTACCTAAGTCTTCTCCTTTCCAGTAGAAACACCCCTAGTTGCTCTATATACCATCGTTTTTTTTTCAACTTTAATAGATTATTTTGTATTTATACTGAATCATACTCCAAGGAGCTCAAATGTTTTACAAACATTATATCTAATTAATCCCCACAACAACCCTGTGAGGTAGGTAAACAGGGGTAGGTATTGCTCCTATTTTACAGATAGGGAGAGTGAAGTACAGAAAGGTTAAGTGACTTGCCCAAGGTCACACAATTAATATACTGAAGAGCATGATGATTCAGAATCCATACACCATCATTTTGTCACCATCCTAGCTAACCTCTCTTTGATATGCCTGAACTTATTGATATCCTTGCAAAGATACATTTCCCACACCTGAACACAATATTCTAGATGTGGTCTGAATCATTCCTTTCAATCTGGACACTATGATTCTTACTAACAAAAGCAGCCTAGGACAACAACCCTTTTTACTGGTCTTAGTCTTTATTTCAATTTATTTGTACTAGTAGCTTGCCAAATTTTTCAAATGGGCAACTAAGCTCAAAGTTATAGCCACAACGGGGGGTGAGGGAGTGGGGGGGGGGAAGAGGGACTCTGGTTTTCCTTTCAGTATTTCTGCACTTATAGGATGGGGATGGAGAGGAAGGAACTAGCTACCTCCATTCATTGGAGGAAAGCTGAGGCCCAGACAGTTCCATTTTTTCAATACCCTGGTTAACCAGTAACTGACAAAGTAACTTTCCTAAGTGCTGAGTCAGTTTCATAACTGGTCACAAGAACAAGAATCCTAAGATTCCTTATATGTCATCTAGTCCATATTCTTCCCACTCCCAGTGGGAAAACTAGAACTTTTTTTTCTAGTTTTACAGATGAGAAAATTGACACCCACAAGGGTAGAATTACTTACCCAAGGTAACATGGGTAATTAAGTAGCAGAGTTAGAATTTTAATATAGGTATCCTGACTCCAAATCCTGGGGTGCACTGAAATGCATACGGAAATTGGACTAGATCAGGGGTTCTTAACCTGAGGTCCACACACTTTAAAAAATCATTCACTATTTAAATAAAGTTCGTTTCCTTTATAATATTTTATTTTATGCATTTAAAAACATTTTGCTGAAAAGAGGTCCATGGGCTTTACTAGATTGCCAACGCGGGTCAGGACACACAAAAAGGTTAAGAATCTAAGGTTCCTTCCAGCTTTTAAAAATCTATAACTAAGCCGTTTCCTCGTAGGGGCTTTCAGTAGCTTAGGTAGCACCAGCTGTCCCCTCTAGGGACCTGTGTTCCTCCAGGACTAGGTTCAGAGAGCATCTGCCGCCGCCAGTAATCACAGCCAAACATCCCGCCTTCCAGGAGACAGAGCCTCAGTCCAGCGTCTAGGGAGACTAGTGTCCGGATTGCTAGGGACCGTTGGAGCTGGGTCCCACTGAAGGGCTTAGAAGATGCTCAGCCCCCATCCCTGAGTCTTGGTGCCAAACAGAAACAACTGCCTGCAGCGCACTGAGCTCAGGCAGATCTTTTCCTAAGAGCAAGGAGCAAACCAAAGAAATTGTCAACTGGCCCCTCGGCTACTTGGGCAATAGCCTAGACATCGTGTTATTACGGACAGACTGGGGGACGCTGAGCTGTGTGTACGTTTTACCTTGTGGTTCGGGTTGGGTCGTTCCCTTCTAGTCCAGTTCTCCAGCAGCATCCAGAGTGCGGAGCCTCGGCCCCTCCCTGTGCACAGCCCATTTATAGAGGCACCCGAGGAGGTAGCTTTAGTGTCTCCACCCTCTGTCCCCGGTATTAGCGCGAGAGCCGGACCTGGTACACCCCCACATCCTGCTTTACTGGGAGGCAGGACCTACTCACCTTTCCCCAGCCACTCGTTGCTTTGTTACTTTTCTAACTGCAGCTGGGAACCTAAAATAAAGCGTAAACATCCATTGCTCTTTGCTCCCTTCGTTGGCATTGTGCTCCTGATAAGAGCTGTTGAAGTTGGACTTTCACTTACACCTTTTAAATTTTTTTGCTTTTTATCCCAGTTTCGGTGGATAAACGCAATTCTTGCATTTGTGTCCTCGGTCATTTGGAAAGAAGCTCACAGTTTACAGATTACTCCTTTAGAAAATACCTAGAGTAACCTGTTCATAAATTGTATTTATTTATTTGCAAAATTAATTTCTCTTAACTTCATTTTGTTGAATGTTTTCTCAATAATCCCCTTTTCCCAGCATCTTAACACTTTTCTACTACTGACTTCCTCTAAGATAAAACAAAAATTCCTTAAGCAAGCAATCGATTTAATGGGCTACTATCACATACCAAGTAAGAAGTAGAATAGCTTAGTGGATAGAGGGCCTGGCTTGTGTGTGTGGAGGGGGGAGAAGCCATTCAGGCTGGAAAACCTGGGTTCAAGTTTTACCTCTGATACAGTGTAACTGAATGACCTTGGACAAGTCATTTAACTTCTACGGGCCTCAGTTTCTTCACTGATGAAGCATTTTAATGTTTGCAAAGCACATATGTTAACTCATTTGATCCTCAAAACTCTGTGAGGTAGGTGTTATTGTCCTCATTTTACAGATGACAAAACTGAGGCAGTTTATATAGATGCAAACAGCTAGTTAATGTGTGACATGGGTTTTGAACCCAGGTCTTCCTGACTCCTGATTCAGAACTCTATCCCATGTATCACCTAGTGGCCTCTAGATATTGATGCTTATAGTCCTTGAGTGACCTGGGGCAAATTTCTTAACCACACCATGCCTAAGTTTCTGATACTTACCTGTTTCCTGCCTCAGTTTCTTTATCTGTAAAACGAAATGATGATTGCACTAGATGGTTTCCAATAACATTCTACCTTTAGCATTCCATAATTTATCACTTTCACCCGATTTCTCAGTCCTCATATTTCATCTTTCTCTACCTGATCTGTGAACGAAAACTTTTTTCTCTCTGAACTTTGATAGCCCCTCTGGATTTTTCTCTGATGTTTTCTTTCAAATGTTAATTTGAAGAAACTAGAAGAAAGGTCATTTTAAGTGAATGAAAAGTCTGATGGAACATTTGGAAAAAATAAAAAACCAACAACATATCTGAAGGCAGCAGGTGTCCTAAGAGCAAAGGGCTAAGATGCCCTGGGGAAGGAAGAAAGTCCTTTTGTGTAGCCAAGACTCTCTTTTATCTCCTGACTCCTTCTAGGGGAGCGGCTTTCTTTCTAATTAAGATTGCCAAGAATGGCATCTCTTAAGTGAAAAACTCACAGATTATTTGCATTAGCTTGTGATTTATTTTGAGAAGTTTCTGAATTCCATTTTCATATGCTAGGATTATATGATCTACTAACCAACAGCTCCTAGCTCTATCAGCTGTTGTTAAACTATTTTCCAGTTGTCCACTCTCCATTTGGAGTTTTCTTGGCAGAGATACTAGAGGGATTTGCCATTTCCTTTTTCAGATCATTTTACAGATTTGGAACTGAGGCAAACAGGGTTAAATGACTTGCCTAGGGTCACACAGCTAGTAAGTGACTGAGGCCAGATTTGAACTCAGAATGATGAGTCTTCCTGACTCCAGGTCCAACATTCCATCCACTGAGGCACCTAGCTGCCCCTTCTGTCACCTACTGCTGACCAAATCTTTCAGCTCCTTAGAATAAGGAATGTGCTTTCTCTTTTCTCTCTATTTTTAAGCTTTAAATAAAATATAAGCACAGCTTTTATATTTCTGTAGGTCAAAAGGGCTTATTTTAAGTAAAAGAAGTCTAATTTGAAATCAGTAGATATAGAAACTTCCACACCTACTTCACAGAAAGAGGAAAAGGTACCTGGTTCTGCCCATCGCTTTGGGTTGACTCACACCACCCTAGGACCACAGATCCCTGGTGCTACAATTCTCTTTCTCTGTAGTATTACAGTACATTATCAGTCTACATCTTATTATGTTCTACCATAATTTATCTCTCAGCAGCTGCTCTTTACCATCTTGGCTCTCAGATTTCAGCCTCCTGTTTACTCAACTCTCTAATCTCTTCTTTCTGCCTGGAAGTTAAGGCCACACCCTCTCTCTAAGTTTCTCCACACTAAGAAGGGCACATTTCTCTCCAGGGACAGAAAATTTATCAGTCCCTTGTGAAATCAGCCTGGTAGACATTTGCAAATATACAGTACAAGCAGCAAAATAAGTATCTACACATAAAAGAATAACAACGATTATCCTAGTATCCTAAGTAATCATCTCAGGGTGCCATCCTCAGAAAAGATACATCAAAGATATGTGCAATAAGACATAGCACAGTACAAAGCATCACTTGACAGATTGTTTCAGTGACTGCATATCTAAAATATATGTTGTACATGCTACATGTATATATCGTACCATTATATAGATATTTATAAACCACCAGCAAAGAAGCAAAACAGCAAAATGGTGCAGACCAGCAATGTGATATCAACGGGCAGATGAAATAAAGAACTACATTAAGCATTAGCATTGATTATTATTTGGTAAAATTCCCTTATTTGTCCAGGACAACTGTATGAAAACCATGATTATTATTTGGTAAAATTCCTTAATTTTTTCCAGAGGAACTGTATGAAAATCTAGCCTAATGACAAAAAGGTAACAGAGACTGAACCTGGCTGATATGCAAATAATGAGATATTCTTGAGAACAAAAGGACAAACCAAGTAGATTTCTCTTAAATCTTTTGGGGGTATCATTGCTTGCTTTCTCCGTTCCCCAACATCTCTGGGCCAATTGGGGGCACATGTAACTTCTTATTTGCAAAAATCCCCAGAGCCTTCCTGTTCCACGTCCACATTGTTTGCTTTCAAGGAGTGAGCCATCAGACTGATTTGTATTGTACCTGACATATGGAAGAGGAGAGTATTTAAGCAGTTGGAAGGGTAGGTTGTGCAATCCCTGGAACAGCCAGGTTAGGACTGATTAAGTCCCTGCTTCCTGGGTTTACAAAAGTTTTCTGTTCAACAGCATAAATGCAAATAATGCATTTATATATAATGCAAAATAAGCAATATAATGCAAAATAGCCAAATGTAGCTACAGTGCTTGCATGACCCTGTTATGTAAACACATGCACAAAAACAGCAAATACCAGCACAATTCAGGGCATGCAATAGTTAACTGACACATTACTAGCCATGTGCAATTACATACAAAGTGCACATTGCACGAGTAAGCCTTGTCATGATCTCCTAGCTACATAGGTCTATGCCATAAGAGCCTCTAAGCCTGAAGTCCTTGGCAGGAAAGCTACTGCTTTGCGGGTCATCATTCTACTCAGAAATAATAAAAATAGCTAATGTTTACATAGCACTTACTATGTACGAATCCCTTTGTTAAGTGCTTTACAATTATTATCTCATTTGATTCTCACAATAACCCTGGGAGATAGGTACTATTATTATTAACACCTCCCCCCCCATTTTACATATGAGGAAACTGAGGTTGACTATCCTGGGATCACACAGCTAGCAGGTAGCTGGATTTGATCTCAGTTCTTCCTGATTCCAGTCCCAGTGCTCTGTGCCACCTAACTGCCCTATATTGGAATTAGACCCAGAAAAGGCTTTTGTGTTATGGTACTCAGTGTCTTCTTTACTGAAGATGTCACTTTCTGAAACAGTCTCTTGTTCAGATAGACTTTAACTAATGGGCAATCTCTTTTATTTAGAGTTCAGTGAGGTGAATGTCTGTTATTTGTCACTATCTGTTCATTTAAAATGTTCTTTACAGGACTCTCACTGAGGCGCTTGTCTCTATAACTAGTAAATTTCCGATGAGATGCTAATTTGTATATTCCTGGAAAATCAAGGATTCTCTGCAGAACTGTATCCTTGTTGAAGTCCTTGAAAGCAAACTTCAGTATATCATCATTTCCCTGTCCAGATATGCTCTTCTTACTCTTTGGACTTCAATATCATGCCTCAATGGCAAATGCACCCTGGAAATTTCCTCAGGTGCCTTGAGCATTTGGTGCCTCCTGGAATACCTATTCATCCTGGTGATCCTCTCAACCCACAGGTTTTCTGGAAGAAATTAGACTTAGAAGTTTTTTGAAGAAAATTAGATTTAGACCAACATCTCATACCAAATACCCACAAAAGTGTCAAATAGGAATATTGCCAAGTATAAAAGGTCATATCAAAAACAAATTAGAAGAGACCTTTCACAACTATGGACAGGAGAAAAGCTAGTGAGCAAACATAGGATAAGCAGGAACAAAGAAGATAAAATGGAAATGTTTTATTACATAAAATTAAGAGAAAAATTGTACATAAAAGCAAGGCAATTAAAATAAGAAAGGAAATAGTTAATGGGGAAAAATCTTTATAACCCATTTCTCTGATATAGGAAAGGTAAACAAGATATATGGGGGACTGACATAAACATATGAGAACAAGAGCCTTTTTTCAATAGTTCAATAGTCAAAGCTTATGCTAGGCAGTTCTTAAGGGAAGAAATTCAATCTATTTACAATCTTGTAAAAAAAATTTACAAATAACTAATTATAAGAGAAACACAAATTAAAAGAACCCTGAGATTTTTCCTCATACACATCAGATATCCAAAGAAGACAAAGAAAAGGATGAAAGTTGGAGGGGACTGTGGGGGTACATGCACACTAAATGAACTGTTGATGGAGCTGTGGTAATTAACTTGTCAATTCTGGAATAAAATTAGAACTATACCCTAAAAGACACTAAACTGTGCATACCCTTTGGTCCAGTGATACCATTACTAGGCATATACCCTCCTCCCTAAATGAAACAAGACAGAAAGGACACCTATGCATAAACATATGTGTATTATCATTTTTTTGTTGTAGTGAAGAACTGAAAATAAAGTGGGTGCCCATCAATGGGAGAATGACTGAACAAATTATGTTATCTAAATGTCATAGAATATTATTTAGCCATAGGAAATGATGAATAGGATGGATTCAAGGGAAATATGGAAAGATTTGTATGAATCGATGCAGGATGGAGCTAGCAGAATAAGAAACTTGTCCATATCAATGTCTACAACATCGTAAAACAAAATAATTTGGAAATTCTTCAAAACTCTGATCAATGCAATGACCAATTGGAACTAATACTTGCCTCTCACTTCTTGAGGAGATGGTATGTAAGTGCAGAATAAAACATACATTTCCAGACTTAACCATTCCAATACCAATTTGCTTTGCTTGATTGTACTTTTGGTACAAACAAGGATTTGGGGGATGGGGCAGGGAAGAGAATAGGAGAAAAACTAATAGTAATCCAGAAAAAGAAGATGAAAAGAAAGAATGTCAGACAGATTAAAAAAAAATTTCTGGAGAAGACTGGAGTGAAACACAGAAAAGAAGGACCATGTTGCATTTTTATATATTAAATGTTATTATAGTAATCTATAATTTTAATAATTATATATTATAATTACAATATATAATTATAAATAATACATTAATATATTATTAATATAATATATACTAATAAATAATATATAAATAATATATTAAATGTTAAGTATAATTAAAATAATAATAAATGAAATAAAAGGGACTAGTTGTGCATACCAGACTTAAAGTTTTATATCCAAAATTTCCATTTTCTGGCCTTTTTTGTATATGTATGTGTTTGTGTTAATGCTTTTCTACAGTGTTAGAAAGACTGTAAGTAAAGTCCTATAACAAGAGGCTGGCTAATTTGTGATAACTTCTTTGGCTATGGCAACTTATGTAACAAAGAAAAATTGAAAATATCCTTCAGTCCCATGCATCCTCTTTTATGTCTTCAGTGACAATGGCAAAGTGCCCACAAAATACTGGACCATCCATAAATTTTGTCCTGAGTGTTGGTACTTGAAATATTAGATCCTTGTCCAATGACTCCGTAGAAAACATCCTATTGGAAGAGCTGAATGATATCAAATTTGAGTTTCACACTATAAACAAAAGCAGAAGAAAGAGGTCACACTTAAATAGAAGGATGGTTCACAGGTTCTCCTTAGAGAGGCAAATAAAGGAATTGGTATTGTGCTTCCAAAGGCAAGAAGAAGCATATTATGAGACATTTCATCATCTTATATTGCAGTGCTAATAATAAGTATTTATAAGAGGCCACAAAGAAAAGAATAAATTTTTATACCAGCATTTGTTCCAAATGATGAAGAGGCAGGGAAATAATCATTTGATAAAATACTTAAAATTAAATCAATCTATACTAATCAGCAGTTCCCATTTAAAGGTTCAAATAGGTGAGCTCTGGAAGAAATATATTTGAAAACATGGGTCAAAAATAAGGAATAAGAGAAGCCAAAGATGTGCAGACAAATCAGAAGGTTCACAATTACCTATCATAAATACTGTCTTTGTGCTGGACATGGTGAGCATGAAATAACTTCAAAAAATGAAAATGATTCAAGGAATCCATGGAATGGGTTTATTACTTATGTGAGGGTCACTTTTGAATTAGCTGTCTGTTTCCAGTCAGACTATTGACTTGTTAGAGTAAAGAGCAAAATTAGCACAAAGCTAGAAGAAAGAATAAAATTGAGAAGAAGATATTTCAGTGTAATGGAATCAACTCCTGACCTATTCAAATAAACTAGTGAGAATGAAAAATGGTTAATGGATGGAAGAAATGACACAGACTATAATAACCCAAAGAAACTTAACCAATGTAAATCAATTGCCATAACAAGGAGACTAATTGAGTCTAAACAGTTGCCTTAGTTAGCAAAAATTCTTTTGATTCCAACCCTTTTCCAGAAACAAAAGCATATATCTAAGTATATATGCAAATGTGTACATGTGTAAATGTATGTGTATACATATATGTACACATATATGTACACATATACACATATATATGATTTCGTTTCTGGAAAAAGATTGGAGTCAAATATTTTTTCATACACACACACATTATGCCAATAGTCAACTAGTATTATTTGGATTAGAGAAATGGAACACATGGAAGAATTAGAGATAAGGACATTATAGAGCACAATGGAAAGGTATGTGGTGAGTACGGGCAAACTTCAAAATTTAACATACAAGGAACACTAAACATTCAGTTATTTTTTAGTCTTTTGTGATCCCATTTGGGATTTTCTTGGCAAAGATACTGGAGTAGTTTGCCATTTCCTTCTCCAGCTCATTTGACAGATGAAGAAATGTAGTCAAACACGGTTAAGTGACTTGCCCAGGGTCACATAGTGAATAGGAATCTGAGGTCTCATTTGAACTCATGAAGATGAGTCTTTCTGATTCCAAGACCAGTGCTCTATCCACTGTGCCTTCTAACTGCCCCCTAAAGATGTCATTAGGGAAAGCGTGACTAAGAAAGAAAATGAACTGATCCTGCAAGGAAGGTAAAGAATAGCAGGCAGACAGCTCCACTCATCTCACTAGATCAGCAGGAAGCAGAGAACATACCCTGCACAATGGATAGAACCCATGTATCAAACTTTGGACTATTCGATCAAGAAACACCTATCATTGGCAGGGCAGCTAGATGGTGCAGTGGATAGAGCACTGTCCTTAGAGTCAGGAGGACCTGAGTTCAAATCTGGCTTTAGACATTAGACACTTACTAGCTGTGTGACCCTGGGCAAGTCACTTAAATCTGATTTCTTCAAACAACCAAGGCCATCTCCAGTCGTCCTGACATATATTTAGCCATTTGATTCAGATGGCTCTGGAGGAGAGAGTGAGGCTGATGACTTTACATAGCCCTCCCTCACTTCAATTCAATTCACTGCAAGTCATGACATCACCTGCCAATGTCACGGTCCCCTTCAATAAGGAAGGACAAACAACAACAAACTTATCATTGGCAGGTGTGAACAGGTTGCAATCTGAATTACTGACTGCAATATTCAAATCACAGATTCTTTTGAGTACTTAAATATGGTATCATATATTTCAATGGTGTCAACAACAGATTTTTCTTATTCAACTAAGTTTTTTGAGGGCTAGACTGTTTTCTCTCCAGTCTCCAGCATCTATTATAGTGCTTTTTAATGCTTGATAAATATTAACCAGTAGAAAAGGAAGCTTCATCATTTGTTCCAAATTTCTGCTAATTGCTCTGCTAATTGTGGCTAGGATTATTGGAACAGGACCTCTCACAATAAGAAAGATGCTCTGTAAACATCTGATTGAGAGGGAGATTAGTCCCCGTGATGGCAAAAGTGAGAGGACAAGCCTGAACCAGTCACTTCTCTGGTTCTTTCTTATCATAACATCTCTTCATTATTCAGCAATGGTATAGGGAACTCTCAAGTGAGGAAAGTCCCTCTACTTATCCAGATTGTTCCCTTCTCTGCAAATTATAGTCTTAGACTGATGCAGAAATGCATTTAATATGATATATAACCTATATAAGATTGCTTGCTGTCTTGGGGAGGGCAGAGAGAGGGGAGAGAGGGAGGGAGAAAAATTTGAAACTAGAAATCTTATAAAAACAAATGTTGAAAACTCTCTCCATGTAACTGGAAAATAATAAAATACTTTTATGTCAAAAAAATTATAGTCTTAGAGAGTTCCCTCTCTAAGGGCCACTATGTCTAAGAGTTTGGAGGGGACCCAGGTCTGTCTGGCTCTATTCACTATGCCATGCTGCCTTTCATGGAGAATAACCAAATATGAAGTTGTAAAATGGGGGACTGAATCTTTACTAATTTAGGTCTATTTTTTAGAATGTATTCTACTGAGAACTGGAGTGTGACCTTTTGGTACAAGTTTTTTTATTTTATTTTATTTTTTTATGACTACTGTATTCTCTAATGACCCTAATCATTTCCCTTGAAGTGGTCCCTCATCTAAAGCCATTGTTAATTATTTTAAGGCAACTTGAGAATGGCTGCCAAGTAAATAGGGACAAAACTCACAGCATGCAAGGTTATCAAAGATCATGGTGCAATGGTTTAGACTTGACCCCTTGGTGCCTGCTCTTTTCAAACAAAATCAGTTGACTTTCCCAGACTGTTATCAGCCAAAGGCTGATTGCTTCATAACAGTCATTGTTGAACAGGAGGATTATTTATCTTAACACATCTATCAAATTATTAACACATCTATCAAAATAAATCAAAACCGTTGCACCATTAAAAAAAGGTAACCTGCAAAGATTTGCTAAAAAAAATATATAAGCCAATGTTAGTTGTTAAGTAGTGTTGGATTAAATATTAGAATAATGATGTGGAAATATGGAAGCAAAATTCTCCTGAGAGCCATGAAGACCTAGGCTAACATCTTGCCTTATGCCTCTGGGACCATAGTCAACTCGCTCAATCCCTCATACTCTGGGTCATTCTTTTTATTTATTTATTTATTTATTTATTTATTTATTTTTTGGTGAGGCAATTGGGGTTAAGTGACTTGTCCAGGGTCACATAGCTAGTAAGTGTTAAGTGTCTGAGGCCAGATTTGAACTCAGATCCTCCTGACTCCAGGGCCAGTGCTCTATCCACTGCACCACCTAGCTGCCCCTGGGTCATTTTTTAAGACAGTTTCATAGAAGGTTCCATTCTGCATTGGTAGAAGAGGTTTCCTTGTCTGAGAGTTCTCGATGCCAATGAGATCACAGAATTTAGAACTGTCTATTCTAAAAGGGGCTTTGGTTGTTTAGACTATGTTTCACTTTTGCTTGTTTTTCTTTCCACCTTGACTATCATATTTCATCCTTAGTTTTTCAAGGTCAGACATTTAATTTTTCCCTTCACACAGAAAGGTCTGAAACAAGGTATTTTTATTTCTTTTTTGGTATCAACTTGTGATTTCATCAGTTTAGAGAACTCAATTTTACTTAGCCCATAGAACCAATCAATTGCCAAATCTTGTCTTTTCCTTTCTACCTCCATATTTCTTTTATATGTCCTCTTCATTCACACAGTTACCACCCTAGTTCAGCACCTCATCATTACTTTAGGAGCAAAATGTTCCTAGATGACTTCCCACTCCAGTTCATATTCCACACAGTTGCCAAAATGATTTCCCTAAAGTACAGATCTGACCCTCTCAATCAATAAACTTTAGTGGCTCTAGGGTGAAATATAAACCATTTGGCACTGAAAGCTCTTTACAACCTTGTCCCAACCAACCTTTCTAAGCTTTTAACACATTATTCCCCTTTACACACACCACAGGTTGTTATATTGACCTTCTTATTTTTCTTCATACGTGGAATGCTCTCTCTCATCTCTGTGCCATTACCCTGGCTATCTCCTCATGATGAGAATGAATTCACCTCCTTACCTCCACCTCTTAAAACCTCTACTTTCTTTCAAGTCTCATCCCACACATCACTTTCTTTGTTTTGTTTTGTTTTGCAGGACAACGAGGGTTAAGTGACCTGCCCAGGGTCACACAGCTAGTAAATGTCAAGTGTCTGAGGCCAAATTTGAACTCAGGTCCTCCTGAATCCAGGGTCAGTGCTTTATCTACTGTGCCACCTAGTTTCCCTTCATACATCACTTTCTGTATGAAGCCCTTCCTGATGTCCCCAGAGGGTAGTATCTTTCTTCAAAATTGTCACATACACATACATAATGGGGCTTTGTTGAACACGCCCAAAGCACCCAGTTCTGTGGGAAATGTCAGGAGTCTGCTTCTTCTGGGAGAAAATATACTGTGTCCCTTTCCTACATCTGTGGAAGAAGACTCTTTTTTAGTTTGTTTAGCTGGACTACATTGCTTCTTTAACACTCAGGAATGCTCTCTCTCTGTCTTTCTGAGTCTCTGTTTCTGTCTCTCTGTCATACACACACACACACACACACACACACACACACACACGATACACTCGCACACCTCTCTGTCTTGTTCATCCATAGCAGATAAAACTAATCTGAGTGGGGAAAGGGCTACCTTCCCCCCACCCCCCTTGAAGAGCAGTGGCCTATGAGAAAAAGGCATGAGGTTTTGTTCTGCTTTGTAGGTCTTTTGCAGCTGTAGGCACAGGTTGTGGAGTCCCTGGACCCTGGTCATGGAAAACTTGATGCCAGATTCCAGGTGGGTTGTTGTTGCCAGCCTAGTAGGGAATGCAGGCCTAGGAGAACTTTGGACTTGGAACTTGGTGAGACTTTTCCTATACAGAAACTGAGTTAAGCTGGGAATCTAATTTTCTTCCCTTTTCTAGAGATGAGGTGGTACAAGTGGGCATTATGTTTCCTCAGGTATTGGGGAGGGGGCATATTTGTATGTTTGTTCTCATAAACCTTTAAAATAAATATTCCTTTGTTAAAGCTAATCTGTTAAGTCAGTGGTTAAGTGGAACTGGGGTGCAGGGGATCTGTAAAATTGGGGAACACAATCGGTGAGGGTTTGAGCCAAGGATGACTTTCTGGGAGGGAGGGAGGGAAACATTAGGAAACTTAGGCAATAGAAAAAATAAAAAAAATTTACTGATATTAGAAAAAGAAATTGACACATTGAATGACAGTGAAGGAAGCTAATGTTAGAATATTGAATAACAACACATCCAGTTTCTCTACCAGAAAAGGTATAATTTCTAACTTGTTCTTCTGATAGTAATTCATTGGAATGTCACAGAAATGATAACACTTTATGATTAACAAAGTATTTTATGTAATATTAACCATGGGTATTTCTATAGCCCTTCAAGGTTTGCAGAATGCTTTATATGATAATGGCTAATACACATGTGAGGCTTTTTGGTTTGCAGTGTTTTTCATATATTCTTTTATAACACACCAATGAAGTAAATGGTGCAATGCCCATTTTACAAGGGACAAAACTTGGGTTTAGTGAAAGAAAATACTTTGCTTAGGGTCACTTAGCTAAGGAAGTGATTTGCTACTAACTGCCTATATGACTACAGACAAGTCACTAAACATCTTTGGACCTGAATACTTCATCTTCAATATGAAGCAGCTACAATATGAAGCACTAAGATGATCCCTTGAAGTCCCTTCTAATTCTCATCTATTTCATTTTATCTTAAAGGTGATAGGGATCCACTGAAGGCTCTTGAACTGAAAAGTGACACAGTGGGGCATACTTTTTAGGAAGAGTATTTTGGAAACTCTTTGTTAGTTGGATTAAAGCGGGTAGAGATTGGAATTGGGAAGATCAATTACGACATTTTTGCAGTAGTCCAAGCAAAAAGTGATGTGGATATGAGGAATGTTTTGAAAATGATATTAATTATGACTTGTCAAATAATTGGATATGGGGTGGGTATCAAGGAGAACATGTAGTTGAGAATGACTGCGAGGTATCCAAGGTACCTGGGCAAATGGATGGTACTGCCCTCAACAGGGGGACTTTCAAAAGGAAAGGCAGGGATTGGGAGAAAGATGTAGTTTCCTGTTTTAGGCATATAGAACTTGGGATATCTATGGGAAATCCATATGGAGATGCCCAGCAGGCACTCAGTATTGAAGGGCTGGATTTGTGAGTAATTTGCATAGAAGTGACAATTGATACTTGATGAAGATGATGAAATCACCAAGAAAGAGGATACAGAGAGAGAAGGAATCCTTGTAATTCAGAACAGCATCAGTTAGATAATCTAAAATTAGATAAAACTCCATTAAAAAAAAAGAATAGTGAGGGGGCAGCTAGGTGGCACAGTGGATAAAGCACTGGCCCTGGATTCAGGAGGACCTGAGTTCAAATCCAGGCTCCGACACTTGATACTTACTAGCCGTGTGACCCTGGGCAAGTCACTTAACCCTCATTGTCCTGAAAAAAAAAAGAATAGTTTGACTTATTTGAGATTCTCAGAAGCAATCATGTCTGTAGGGGCAGTGGGGTGGCACAGTGGATAAAGCACTGGCAAGTCACTTAACCCTCATTGCCTCTCAAAAAAAAAATCATGTCTCTAGATTTTTAGCCTTTCCTTGAGGATAAGGCTTTCAAGAACAACCTGAGAAATTATCTCATCTAACCTTCAACCAGTTAGCAGGACTTCCATTTTTTTTCTTAAATCATTCCAGGGGTGTAGATGCAATTATTTCCCTTAGTAACCCATTCTAATATATCTTCCAATAGTGACATTTTTCCTTATGCACAAATGAAATAAAACCTTTCTTTTTTTTTTTTTTTTTTTTTTTTTTTTAGTGAGGCAATTGGGGTTAAGTGACTTGCCCAGGGTCACACAGCTAGTAAGTGTTAAGTGTCTGAGGTCAGATTTTAACTCAGGTCCTCCTGACTCCAGAGCCAGTGCTCTATCCACTGCGCCACCTAGCTGCCCCGAAATGAAACCTTTCAAGCTTGTCCCTTCTCACAATGCATTATGTTTGGTCCCTTTCTCAAATTTACTCACTCAATGTGCCTGCTGAGATCTTTGAATATCAAACATAATGTTTAGGACACATTCTGTGTTAAAGGAAGATTCTGGTTTTCTGTTGAATCCTGTTATGTTTCTTATTCATATGCATGAACAATCCAGTCAATTTTATTTCATGATGCTCGACTAACTCCAGAAGCAGTGTGGTAGAGAAGGAAGACTGGCTAACTAGGAGCTAGAACACATCAGTCCAAATTTTGGCACAGTCTCTTATTACTATATCTTAGCAAGTCATCTAACCTTCATTTCCTTAACTGGAAAAATGAGGATACTACTACCACTACCATGAATTTACTTGGCACTCTAAGGTTTGCAAAACATTTTAGAACTATTATTTCAGTTTTTCCTTATGATTTTGGAAGATGGATGCTTTTATTACCTTCATTTTACAGATGAGGGAACTGAGGCAGAAACTGGATAAGTGACTCACCCAGGGTCATACATCTAGTACATATCTGAAACAGGATTTGAACTGAGGTCTTCTCGACTCAAAGTCCTGTGCTCTCTTCATGGAGCTATTTAGCTTCTCAACATCTGCTGTTTGTTGCAGGTTTAAATCTGCTGTTGTGAGGTTTAAATAAGAAAATTAATATGAAGGTGAGCAGTTAGGTGGCACAGTGCTGGGCCCGGGGCAAGGGAGGCTCATCTTCATGAGTTCAAATTTGGTCTCAAACACAATAGCTGTGTGACAGTGGGCAAATGACCTAACCCCTGTTTGCCTCAGTTTCCTCATCTGTAAAATGAGCAGAAGAAGGAAATGGCAAACCACTCTAGTATGTTTGCCAAGAAAACCCCAGAGCAGATCACAAAGAGTCAGACATGACTCAACAACAACCAAAATTATTTATGTTATCTCATTTGAGCACTATAGGAAACCTTGAGGTATATACTACCATGCCAAATATACAGATGAGGAAACTGAGGCTCGGAAATGTTGGGTGACTTGCCCATGGTCACATAGCTAATATGTGTTTAAGATAGGATTTTAACCTAGGTGTTTGTGATGGCAAGTTCCAGCTTTTTATTTACTCGGCCACAGTATTCCCTTGAAAGCCAAGCATATACAGTGCATAAGATAGGGTAGACCTGAATTCAAGTGAAATATGTTGTTTGTCTTTCATTCTCGAAGAGGACTATGACAATGGGGTGATGTCATCACTTTCAGTGAATTGGATTTAAGTGAGGAAGGGCTGGGCAAGGTCACCAACCACACTCTCTCCTCCAGAGCCACCTAGGTCCAGTGGCAAGATATATACCAGAATGACTGGAGATGGGCCCAGATGTTTAACGCAATTGGGGTTAAGTAACTTATCCAGGGTCACACAGCTAGTAAACATGTGAGGTGAGATTTGAACTCAGGTCCTCCTGACTCCAGGGCCAGCTCTCTATCCACTGTGCCACCTAGCTTCCCCTAATTCAAATGGAAGGAACAAGACTGCTATGCAGTCTTATGTGGCTTGTGATTCAATGAGGGGGAAACTAAATGTGCCTCATAGAAATAAATAGCATGATTATTGCTGCCTTTGGAACAGACTTTTATATTCATATTCATGTCTTTCTTTGGAAGGGGCATTCTATATGCTTTTAAACTTACAAATTACTCCCATCTCCTTCCCAAGTCATGATCTAATTATGTTTTCAAGCTATCTGCATGTCATGTGAGATTGAGCTAATCTCAGATTAATTTTTAACAAGAGTTTAACATTATGATGAGCAAAAGGATCTTTTTGATAAATGTAATCCCATGCAATAGACTCTTTGAAGAAAGAGTTCTTTTATGACCAAATCATCATAATGCACAAACATTTACTGATTAATATTTACTGGATTTACAGTCAGTCCTATTGTAACAAGAGTAGATTCTCTATCCATAAATCTCTCTCCTTTTAGTTTGTGACTCCTGTGCCTTCATTTCCTATCATTCAAGTCATGATTTGGGGTGGAAATAATCTAACAGATAAACTTTTAATAATAATTTGATTATTCAAGCCAATGATATCTTTTTGATGAATGAATTTGTTCCTGGAACTGGAAGGATTTTTGAATGGTAGACTCAGCATCTAGGATTAGAGGTTTTTAACTGAGCAGTTGTTTTGTATGTGTTTTTTTTTTGTGGCAATGAGGGTTAAGTGACTTGCTCAAGGTCACACAGCTAGTAAGTGTCAAGTGTCTGAGGTTGGATTTGAACTCAGGTCCTCATGAATCCAGGGCTAGTGCTATAGCCACTGTGCCACCTAGCTGCTCCTGAGCAGTTGTTTTGGCAACCATCTTTCTATATGGTTGGTTTCCTTTGTAATGCTATATACTTTTTTAATGCATTTAAATCATTATTCTGAGAAGAGGACCATAGATTTACTATATTGACAAAGGGGTCTCTGACACAAAAAGACCTAAGAATTCCTGATGTACAAAGAAGGGAAAACTGATTTTTAAAAAATTTTCTCTTAAGCAAACCCTAGTTAAGGAAGTTAAATTGTCAGTATGGTGGCATATGGAATGGGGCCAAAATTCTTTATGTGTCTGGAACAGGGGTTCTTATCATAAAATCTCTGAACTGAAAAAAAATTGGTAACTATTTCAATACCATTTGTTTCTTTTGTAATCCTGTGTGTTTTATTTTATGCATATAAATTATTCTGAGAAGGGTCCTATAGGTTTTACCATTCTGCCCAAGGGGTCCATGTCACAAAATGGATGAAGAATCCCCTTTCTAGAACCTAGATTTGTGAATTGGACGACTCATGGGCAACTTTATAGTCATGGGGACTAATAATAAAGTTCATTATCTCAGAAAAATGAAACCCTTGTCCCTCCATAAGAGGCCAATGAGCGCACATTCCCATTGAGCCAGAGTGTATGTCCCATGGGATCAACCCTGCTTCATCCATAATGTCCAAACTACACGAATGGGCTGCTAGGTGGTACAGTGGATACAGCACCCCACCTGCAGCCAGGAATACCTAAGTTCAAATTCAGCATTAGACACTTACTAGCTGTGTGACCCCATTTACCTCAGTTTCCTAATAGCAAACCACTCCAGTATCTTTGTCAAGAAAGCCCCAAATGGGGTCACAAAGAATTGGACACCATTAAAATGACTGAACAATAACAACAAACATGAAATCAAAAGCTTTCAAAATATAGAAACTTAGTGGCAGAAAGTTAAAATCACATTTGGGAATAAGATGAAATCTACTTTATCCACTGGCACAGTAGTCTGTTCGATATTCTTAAAAGTAAACATAACACTTACTAGCTGTGTGACCCTGGGCAAGTCACTTAACCCCAATTGCCTCACTAAAAAAAAAAAATCTAATGTTAAAAGAGGATAATAGAAAGAAGTGACTTGTCCTGGGATGATTTTATCTGAATATCAAAAAAGGGGAGATCAAGATAATAATAATGATACCTGACATTTATACATGTGCAGCCACTTTGCAATTTGAAAAGTGTTTCATTTACATCATTTCATTGGATCTTCACACCACATGGTGAGGTTTAGGTACTAGGGATATAAAGTCTCATTTCATAGATAAGGAAGCTAAGGCACAAAAAGTATTAATCACCTACTCATAGAACTCGGTTAGAAAATGGTAGAGGTCTAATTTGAATCTCAGTCTCTTCTTCTGACTCCCATTTTAGTTCCTGTTACACTTCAACAGTCTCCCTCTAGGTATCATGGACAGAATTTTTGTACAAGAGCTACGTTTTCATGAAAATCACATTGACAAATCTTAATCATATTTATTATTAACTAAAATTAATTATCTAAGAATTGACTATAACTTAGCACTTCCCCTTAGTGTTACCTTGTTTCCTTCTCCATGTCTCACCCCTTCTTCTTTCTGGGATTGTAGAGATAATAAGAAAAATTACTCAGCTTTTAGGAACATGCCATATCAGAGATTTTGTGAGCAAGAGTTGGCATCCTTTGTTTTAAGTTCTGATAATATTCCAATTGTTGGCTGCCTCCTGTTCTGTTGTCTCTTGCCACATGCTGACCTGCTTTTACCAGCCTTAGGCCACTCATCACATCTGATTGAGACTGAGAAACAGGAAGTGGAAAGTTTGATGTTAAACAAAGCAACCAAGCCAGTCCAACCAAACTGTCAAACCAAGCTGCTCTTGTGCATGGAATTCTATGAAAATCTCACTCAGTGGTTCAAAAATTCACTTTTGATCCTATCCAGGTATTTTAAGAATGCTTTCCTCAGGCATGACAATCATTAGCTGTGATTGATTTTCTTTAACTTGCATTGGAAACAATATTCTTAGGGAGTCCTTGATGTCTACTGTCCTATAGACACAAGGAATAAATAAATAAATATTTATTAAGTGCCTACTATGTGTCAGGCACTGTGTTAAGTGCTGGGGATACAAAGAATGGCAAAACAGTCCTTGCCCTCAAGGGGCTCTAATCAGCATGCAATCATGTACAAACAAGATCTATACAGGATAAATTAAAGGTAATCTGAGAGGGAAAAGGGAAGGGAAGAGAATAAACATTTATATAGTACCTACTATGTGCTAGGCATTGTGCTGAGTGCTTTATAAGTATTATGTCCTTTTATACTCACAACAGCCCTGTAAAGTAGGTACTGTTATCTCTATTTTATACTAAAATTAAGGAATTTCAAAAATTAAATATAGTTTTTATCTGCCTGTCTCCTGCAAACAATTAATAACAAGATCAGAGAAATTAACTTTATAATATCTCCTATAGAAAAACAGATCAGAGAACATGTTTCCTACAGGACAAAATCAGATCAAATCAGAGAAATTATTTTTCATAATTTCTCCTACAGAAAAAAACTAGATCAGAGACAGGCAGAAAAAACATTATACCAATTTGTGTCCTAAGAAGAAAGAAATATGATCATGTTGGAGACCCTTCCAAAGACTGGAGCTCAGAGACTCCCTCTTTCTGAGGGTATATAAGGTTTTTTGGTCTTCTGGTTACAGAGTGTTATCAGTTTCAATAGTATGACTCAAATTCAACCCAGAAGCAAAAGCAGTTTAATAATTTCAGTTATAACAAGTATGGAGGAAACACAGAAGCATCATGATGAGACTACAGGATTCCAGAAAAGGGTTTGGCAAGGATGAAGATGCCTGGATGTCCCCATAAGATAGGGACTTACTATCCTGAGGAAAGAAGTCAACAGGTAGGGACTTTTATCTGCTAGCTACCTAGGTTCAGTTTGGAGTTCAGCTGAAGGACGTGTTGCTTCTATTAACTCAGGGTTTCATAAAAATACTTTTGGATAATAAGGCAGCTCCACCAAATCCAGGTGATCCATACATTCTTATTAATAGGAGTAAGGGCTGTTTGTAAGGATTAAATGAGAAAATCTATGTCAATGATACATAAATGGCAGCCATTACATTTGACTTTGCCATTGGTAGCAAAAATTGGAATGAAGAACTGGGAAGTCAGAAAGGCAAATTAATCTTTCTTTTGAAAGTCAGTGGCAGATAGAAATTGTATCTTGTTAAGGGTTTTACAGCTTCTCTCTATAGAGGAAAAGGTTGAAGAGAATTTGATACTAGATGAGACTACAGAAGCACCTGAGTTATGCATATCCTACAAAAGATTTCACTTCAAATTCAATTTAAATGACACTTATTTATTAAGTGGCAATTATGTGCAAGGCATCTTGCTAAGTGCTGTGCATACAAAGGCAAAAATTTAACCGTCCCTGCCTTTAAGAAACTCATATTCTACATTCCATAAAAAGATAAAGGGGCAAACCATAGAAGACCTTGAAAAGCCAAGGTCTGAGAATAAGATTAACAGCTGAAATAAATTGATAACATTTAAGGCTTAATGAAAAAGGTAGTTAGCTATTAGTTACCTAGACGTTCATTTTATTTGAAAGCATATTATTAAGTATCCTATTTTAAACCTAAAGCTTGGTAATACCGTTTGATGTTGAGGTTTATCTGCTTTAATAGCGAATTCTGCTTTTGCAAAACATTAGTTTGTTTTTACTGCTGTTTCAAGTAAATCTCAGGCTGTCTATTGTTCCAAGGAAGACACCATCTCCACCTGGTGGCATTTTACTCTCATTACAATTTCAATTCTTTGGAATTGCAAACATGTCTTGAAAATTATATATGCATACCTAAGCATTTAAAAGGACAGTATCATTTTATTTTTCTTCCCAAGATGCTAGTAAGACTTTCTACCTTCATTTTATCTTTGTCAGTGAGGAGGTCCCTACATAGAAGGAGGGCCACTGGGGGTCAATTGTGATGGATAGCCAAGAGAGCTGTGGGCATTTGGTTCTTGATATAAGGTATATGCCACCTATTAAGTATCTCAGAGATTGGCATGCAGAAAAGGAGTCTCAGAGTCAGATCATAGGGAAAAAATCCTTGTCCCAGCCTCAGAATTTTAATGGGAGAGGATGAGAATAGAAATAGCCACTCTCTGGATCTAGGTTCCTCATTTGTAAAATTGGGAAAATATTACTTGTGCCACCTAGGTCAGTAGTCTCCAAAGTGGAGAGGGATTGGGAAAGGGTGAAAGAAGATCCATTATGGTATAGGGAAAAGGATTAGAACTTCAATTTCTATTTATTTTAAAAAGTAAGAGTAAAATTAGGCTTCATATATAAACTGACAGTTAAATCCCTACTCAATCCATATGTCAAATTTTTGTTCTATTAATAAAAAGTTTATTTGATCTTTATTGCCTCATTTTAATTTGATTTTTCTATAATTTATCACAGACATGATACATTATTAATTCAGTAGTGCATTACATAATTTATAAATAAATATACACATTTTAAGTGCATCCTCAAGCTTTTTTTTACTGATAAGGATGTGTGACCAAAGTTTGGCAATCACTGACTTCATATGATATAAATTTCCCCCTAAATCCTTAGTTCTTCCTAACTCCACTATTTCTGTCTTGGGATTCATAACCTATAAGAAATCCTTAACTCCTCTTATTTACTTCATATAACCAAGCTATTGTCATGCCTTTGAAACATCTCTTGTATACCGTACCTTCTTTTCACCTTATATAGACACCACCCTGGTACAGTCCCTAATGCCTGTACCCCAGTTGCTGATTGGTTGTTTTCCTTGCATGAAGTTTCTCTCATTCCGATTTATCTTCCACTCAGATGCTAAAGTGATATTCCTAAAGCTTAGATCTGACCACTCCTACTCAATGAATTCTAGTATTTGCGGAATCAAATATTAAAAAAATTGTTTGTCTTTTAAAACCCTTCATAACCTGACCCCTTCCTACTTTTTCTGTCTCTATAACAGAGGTATCATACAAGCAGCAGGAACACTCCTGAGTGGGGTCAGAATCAGATTAAAATGTAATTAGGAAATATTTAGCAAAATGAATAAAAATGCAACATAACATAGATAATGTTAATCTGTGGTTTTCTAAGTCAATCAGCCCACAGTGATCCTTATGTAAGATTCAATGGTCCCTATTTCTATTTGAGTTTGATATCACTGCTCTATGTTCAGTAACACTTGCCTTTTCATCATTTTTTGTACATGACACTCTTTCTCTTATTCTCCAGCTTTTTTGTTTTGTTTTGTTGGTTTTTGTGGGGCAATGAGGGTTAAGTGACTCGCCCAAGGTCACACAGCTAGTAAGTGTCAAGTGTCTGAGGCTGGATTTGAACTCAGGACCTCCTGAATCCAGGCCCGGTGCTTCATCTACTGCACCACCTAGCTGCCCCATTCTCTTAAATTTTTACCCTATCTTTTCCTATGCCTAGAATACTTTTTCTTCTCAACTCTGACTATTGACTTCCCTGGCTTACTTTAGGAACGCAAATCCCACTTTCTGCAAGAGAGCTTGCTTGTTCCCATCCCCACTGCTAGAGCCTTCCCTCAGATTGCCTCCAGTTTTTGTTGTTCATTCTTTTTCAGCTGTATCTGACTCTTCCTGACCCCATTTGGGGTTTTCTTGGCAAAGATACTGGAGTATCTTGCCATTTCTTTCTCCATAAAGTGAGTGAGATTTTCCCCGTCCCTTAGTTATAGGAGATTTACTATAGTTTTAAGTGATTTAATTAAAATAATAATCAACATATTAACAAAAAATAATTGTGATTCATATAGATTGCATAAGGTTAGTAGGTCAAGTCCTTTTTCCATGTTTCTCAATTTTCCTATGACATAGTGTAGTGGATCTTGTGATATCCGCCTTAGGAAATGTCACAGGGCCTGTAGGTGGTCAGTAACACTGTTCACGCCGCTTTCCACTGGCCTACCAATGATCCACCCTATTGATATCATAACGCTGATCCCCTGTTATTACTCAAGACTATGTTCTAATTTTAGAAAATGTCCCCAAGGGTATATAAACCTATGCAGTTTGTACTTCTGGGTCTTTCAGGCCCAAAGCCTGGATGACCGGTTTTGTTGAGGGACGGGCCCTCTCTCAATAAACCTATTTGCTTCAGCCTGGAAACTTTGTTATTCTTCCGTCGGACTTAAAATTTTTTCGCGACGATATCATTTTACAGATGAGGAAACTGAGGCAAACAGGGTTAAGTGACTTGTCCAGGGTCACATCATTAGTAAGTATCTGAGGCCAGATTTTAATTCTGGGTCCAGCATTCTAACCACAGCACCACCTAGCCACACACCTCCCATTTACCCTGAATATATTCTGGATTCTGGATATACATGGTTGTTTACATGTCATTTCCCCCATTAGAATGTGAGGTCCTTGAAGTAAGGGACCATGTTTTTGCCTTTGCAGTCCAGCATTTAGGACAATGCATAGCACTTGTCAATTACTGCTTTGCTGAGGTTTCCCAGCTTCTATTCAAGAGGATCAGTTCAATTTTTTGTTGCTTCCTTCAGTTCTTTTGTTATGCCTTCTAACAACTCTATTGGCTTTTGTTATTGCAAAATTATTCTGGGAGTTTCTTATCTCATAGTATTTCTTCATTGTAGTACAAGGTCTTCTTTGCTTGGTCATTTTCCTCAGTCTCTCTGCTAGGGAATTTACTCTGAATCTTCTACCAGTTGAGGGCAGATGAATTGATATTGAGGGGGGACTCCCAAATCACTGATTTAGGGTGTTGTTAATTCCCTAAACTTCAGTTAATTTCAAACTTCTTTGACTCAGTTTCTCCTTAGTGAAGTCCAAAATTTTAATGCCTGTTTCTAGGTGTTGTGAGTGAAATTTAACAAAGGTAGACTGAGGCACATTTTCTCTGAGCAAGATAATAATTTATTAACAGGGGTGCTACCTGTAAATAAAGCAGGTCAATGTCTCTTAATTAGTCTAAGACCACTAGATCAAAATATGACTTCTTTTTATAGGATTAGAACAAAGAATAGAACAGTGTCAGTGAGGAAGTAATATAATTTTTTGTAGGGTTGAGGCCACCATGATTGGTTACATAGATAAGGCATGGGTAACAATATGACTGGTTGAAAGTTGGGAACGAGAGGCTAGTAACAACCCCCTCCTTCCCTCCTGTGACTAAGAAATGTTCATTGTTTGAGTACAACTGAAAGGTCAGAGATAGCAGACCAGACATCCTTGAAGAATAGCTTGGTGGTTTACAGATACTGGACCGTCAGACTCCTTAGTGTCCACCTACTTTCTTCAAGGATAGCAGGTTTCCTGAAGGCAAGAATAGAACAGTTGTTGGTAGGAGAACTGGATTTCTAAACTTAATTCATTAGAGACCAGGTAAAATTTTGAATTCAGTTCAGAGACAGAATCATGTCTAAGGCAGTTACAGGATAAAATCAATTATAGAGTTAAATCACATAAAAATAATCAATGTTCACTTTTCTCATTGGTATGGACTGGAGAGCCAAAAATTGTGATAGACTCTGGGATGGGCAATGAGGCTGTCAGTGGTTGTCTGTTCCAGCTTTAAGGAATTAAAATTTTTCTTTGATTTAGCATCATTATGAATCTGAAATGAGGAGCCAGGGTGGAGGGTGGGCAGACAATGATGCTGATGGTACAACCCCAAAAAAATTCTAAGAGGGCTGGCCTTGTGAGAATTTATTTGATTTCTACCTATTTGATGACTGTTATTTTACTTCATTTGACAGTTTTTTAGGTGGAAGTATAGAGAGTTAGATTTAGTTAGAAACTTTCACTCCACTATGTTGCTATCACCCACCATGTTGTAGTAGTTTTATAAACCTTAAAGTTCAATATAAATGTGCATTGTACTAGTAGTTGTGGTTATGAATAGGGTCTGGGCCTGTGCTTTTATTGGCAAAGGAAATACCCAAATAAGGAAATTCCCTCTATCAATGTAGATTTGTAAATTCTTTGCAATTTATGCTCTCAGAGAGTTGCCATGGGCCAGGCACACAGTAGGTGCTTAATAAATGCAGTCAGTTAACAAGGTAGTACTAGCATTGCCCTGCTTCTCCATGTTCCCCCTCTGAAAGCTTCCTTCTTGTCTTTCTGTGTATTTTAAAAGTGTTTCATGGGGGGGTGGAGCCAAGATGGCGGAGAGGAAGCAGCAAGCTGCCTGAGCTCTCCTTCTGTTCCCTCAAAACGAACATTAAATCAAGCCTCTGGACGGATTCTGAAACTGCAGAACCTGCGAAGAGACAGAGAGACACAGTCCTCCAACCAGAGATAATTTAGAAGACTTCAGGAAAAGGTCGGTCTGACTCGGGCAAAAGGGAGGCCCAGCGCAGGGCAGCAACCCAGCGCCGAGGGGGTCGGGGCAAGTCAGCAGGAGCTGCGGGCCACAGCCGAACAACTGAGGCTCCCGGAACCTGGTTCAAAAATCTGGTGGCCAAGAAGGACAGTGGAAAAACTTACCTGCACCGGCCGAGAGGGCCACGAACGGCGGGATCAGACGCTGGGGTCTGGCGCCTGGCTGGCCGAGCACAATCATACAGGAAGTGCAGGGCGGGGCATCTCCACACACCATAAAGGCCTCAGAGTAAAAGCCCGGTCACACAGCACCTATACACCTGCACAAGAAGCCCAAAACAGGGACCCTGGTGCCCCCAGAGCAGACCTCAACTTAAAGAATAAATAAATAAGCTGCAATAATGAGTAAGAAGCAAAAAAGAGCCCTCTCCATTGAGAGCTTCTGTATCAATAGGGAAGAAGCCAACACAAACTCAGATGAGGACAATAGCCTCAAATTGTCTACATCTGAAGCCTCACAAGGGAAGGTGAATTGGTCGCAAGAACAAAAAGCCTTCCTGGAAGAGCTCAAAAAGGATTTTAAAAATCAATTGCAAGAGGTAGAAGAAAAAATGGGGAGAGAAATGAAAGCAAAACAAAAAAACTATGAAAAAAGAATCAGCAGCTTAGAAAAGGAAGCTGAAGAAAACAAAGCCTTAAAAAATTCATTTGGCCAAATGGAAAAAAAGCTGCATAATCTCACTGAAGAAAACAATACCTTAAAAAATTCACTTAGCCAAATGGAAAAAAAGGTGCATAATCTCACTGAAGAAAACAGTACCTTAAAAAATTCACTTAGCCAAATGGAAAAAAAGGTGCATAATCTCACTGAAGAAAACAATGCCTTAAAAATTAAAGTGGGACAGTTGGAAGATAAGGAATCCATGAGACACCAAGAATCAGTCAAGCAGAATAAAAAAAATGAAAAAATAGAAGAAAATGTGAAATACCTCATTGGAAAGACAACTGATCTGGAAAACAGATCGAGGAGAGACAATTTGAGAATCATTGGACTGCCTGAAAGCCATGACCAGAAAAAGAATCTAGATACCATATTCCAGGAAATTATTAAGGAGAACTGCCCTGATATCATAGAATCAGAGGATAAAATCATCATTGAAAGAATCCATCGATCACCTCCTGAAAGAGACCCCAAAAGGAACACTTCAAGGAATATTGTAGCCAAATTCCAGAATTATCAGGTGAAGGAGAAAATACTCCAAGCAGCCAGAAAGAAGCAATTTAAATATCATGGAGCCACAGTCAGGATTGCTCAGGACCTGGCAGCTTCAACATTAAAGGACCGCAAGGCTTGGAATATGATATTCCGGAAGGCAAAGGAGATTGGATTGCAGCCGAGAATCTATTACCCAGCAAAAATGTGCATTTTCTTTCAGGGGAAAAGATGGACATTTAATGACATTGGCGACTTTCAATCTTTCCTGGTGAAAAGACCAGAACTGAATAGAAAATTTGATCTCAACATACAAGACTCAAGAGAAGTTTAAAAAGGTAAACAGAGGGGGAAAAAAAAAGTTACCCTATTAGGTTAAACTGTTTATATCCCTACACAGGAAGATAATACTCATAACTCTTAAGAACTGTAAATGTATTTGGGCAGAGAGAAGGACTTTATATAGAGGGTATAAATATAAATTGTCTTTGATGTGATGATACAAAAGAATTAAGGGGATAAAAAGGGAGTCTATGGGGAGGAGAGGAAAGGGGAGGTGGAATGGGATGAATTATATCATATGAAGAGGTGGAAAAAAACCTATTATAATAGAGGGAAAGAAAGGAGGGGGGAACATGGTTTCAACCCTATTCTCATTAGATTTGACTCAAAGAGGGAATAACATATACGTTTATTGGGATAAAGAAACTTAACTCATTCTTTAGGGAAACAAAAGGGGAAGGGAAAGGGGGGGACTGATAGAAGGGAAGACAAAAGCAAGGGAGAAAAGGGTAAAGAAAAGAGAGGGGGGTGATAAAAAGGGAGGGCAGATTGGGGGAGGCAGGGGTAAGAAGTAAAACGTCGGTGAGGAGGAATAGGGTGAAAAAAGGGGGAAAAGTACAAAGGGGGTAAATAGAATGGAGGGGAATAGACAGTCAGTAATAATAACTGTGAATGTGAATGGGATGAACTCTGCTATAAAACGGAAGCGAATTGCAGAGTGGATTAAAAACCAGAACCCTACAATATGCTGTTTACAAGAAACACATTTGAAGCAGAGAGATACACACAGAGTAAAGGTAAAAGGCTGGAGCAGAATATATTATGCCTCAGCTAAAGTAAAAAAGGCAGGGGTAGCAATCCTTATCTCAGACAAAGTGCAGGCAAAAATAGATCTCATTAAAAGAGATAAGGAAGGAAATTACATCTTACTTAAAGGTACTATAGATAATGAAGTAATATCAATACTGAATATGTATGCGCCAAGTGGTATAGCATCCAAGTTCTTAGAGAAGTTAAATGAGTTACAAGAGGAATTAGATAGTAATACTATACTAGTGGGGGATCTGAATCTCCCCCTCTCAGAATTAGATAAATCTAGCCAAAAAATAAATAAGAAAGAAGTGAAAGAGGTGAATAGATTACTAGAAAAGTTAGACATGATAGATGTCTGGAGAAAATTGAATGGGGATAGAAAGGAATATACCTTTTTCTCAGCAGTACATGGCACATTTTCAAAAATTGACCATGTATTAGGGCACAAAAACATCATAGTCAAATGTAGAAAGGCAGAAATAGTAAATGCATCCTTCTCAGATCATGATGCAATAAAAATTACATGTAAGAAAGAGCCAGGGAAAAGTAGAATGAAAATCAATTGGAAACTAAATAATTTCATTCTAAAGAATGAATGGGCCAAACAAGAAATCATAGAAACAATCAATAACTTTATCCAAGACAATGACAATAATGAGACAACATACCAAAATCTATGGGATGCAGCCAAAGCAGTGCTTAGGGGAAAATTTATAGCTCTAAATGCTTACATGAATAAGAAAGAGAAAGAGGAGATTAATGAATTGGGCATGCAACTTAAAAAGCTAGAAAAAGAACAAATTAGAAATCCCCAATTAGACACTAAATTAGAGATCCTGAAAATTAAAGGAGAAATCAATAAGATTGAAAGCAAAAAACTATAGAATTAATCAATAAAACTAAGAGCTGGTTTTATGAAAAAACCAATAAAATAGATAAAATATTGGTTAATTTGATTAAAAAAAAGAAAGAAGAAAACCAAATTACCAGTATCAAAAATGAAAAGGGTGATGTTACCACCAATGAAGTGGAAATTAAAGCAATAATTAGGAAATATTTTGCCCAACTGTATGCCAATAAATTTGACAATCTAAATGAAATGGATGAATATTTACAAAAATACAAACTGCCCAGGTTAACTGAAGAGGAAATAAAATCCTTAAATAAACCCATATTAGAAAAAGAAATTGAACAAGCTATTAATGAACTCCCTAAGAAAAAATCCCCAGGGCCAGATGGGTTTACGGGTGAATTTTACCAAACATTTAAAGAACAATTAATTCCAATATTATACAAATTATTTGGAAAAATAGGTGAAGAAGGAGTTCTACCAAATTCGTTTTATGACACAAATATGGTGGTGATACCAAAACCAGGCAAAGCAAAAACAGAGAAAGAAAATTATAGACCAATTTCCCTAATGAATATTGATGCTAAAATCTTAAATAAGATATTAGCAAGGAGATTACAGCAAGTGATCACCAGGATAATACACTATGACCAGGTGGGATTTATACCAGGAATGCAGGGCTGGTTCAACATTAGGAAAACTATTAACATAATCAACCACATCAATAAGAATACCAACCAAAATCATATGATTATCTCAATAGATGCAGAGAAAGCTTTTGACAAAGTACAGCACCCATTCCTAATAAAAACACTAGAGAGTTTAGGAATAGGTGGAGCTTTCCTTAGAATAATAAACAGTATCTACCTAAAGCCATCAGCAAGTATTATATGCAATGGAGATAAATTAGAGGCCTTCCCAATAAGATCAGGGGTGAAACAGGGATGTCCATTATCACCCCTATTATTTAATATTGTTCTAGAAATGTTAGCTTTAGCAATCAGAGAAGAGAAAGGAATTAAAGGAATTAGAATAGGCAAGGAGGAAACAAAACTATCACTCTTTGCAGATGATATGATGGTATACTTAAGGAATCCTCGAGAATCAAGTCAAAAATTACTTGAAACAATTAACAACTTTAGCAAAGTAGCAGGATATAAAATAAATCCACATAAATCATCAGCATTTCTATACATGACCAACAAAGTCCAGCAGCAAGAGATAGAAAGAGAAATTCCATTTAAAGTAACGGTAGGTAATATAAAATACTTGGGAGTCTACTTGCCAAGACAAACCCAGGAACTCTATGAACACAACTACCAAACACTCTTCACACAAATCAAATCAGATCTAAATAATTGGAAAGATATCAATTGCTCATGGATAGGCAGAGCTAATATAGTAAAAATGACAATACTGCCTAAATTAATTTACTTATTCAGTGCCATACCAATCAGGCTACCTAAAAATTATTTTATACAGCTAGAAAAAATAATAACAAAATTCATCTGGAAAAACAAAAAATCAAGAATATCCAGGGAAATAATGAAAAAAAATTCACAGGAAGGTGGGTTAGCGGTACCAAACCTGGAGCTTTACTATAAAGCGGCAGTCATCAAAACTATCTGGTACTGGCTAAAAAATAGAGTGGTAGATCAATGGAATAGACTAGGCTCAGGAAATGCAGTAGTAAATGACACCAGTAATGTAGTGTTTGATAAACCCAAAGACTCCAGCTTCTGGGATAGGAACTCAGTATTTGACAAAAACTGCTGGGAAAACTGGAAGATAGTATGGCAGAAATTAGGCATAGACCAACATCTTACACCTTATACTAAAATAAGGTCAAAATGGATACATGATTTAGACATAAGAGGTGATACCATAGGTAAATTAGGAGAGAAAGGAATAGTGTACCTATCAGATCTTTGGAAAGGAGAACAGTTTTTGACCAAACATGAGATACAGTATATTATAAAATGCAAAGTGGACGATTTTGATTATATTAAATTAAAAAATTTTTGTACAAACAGAAGCAATGCATCCAAAATTGGAAGGGAGGCAGAAAGCTGGGAAACAATTTTTGAGGCCAGTGCTTCTGATAAAGGCCTCATCTCTAAAATATATAGGGAATTAAATCAAATTTATAAGAATCCAAGTCATTCCCCAATTGAGAAATGGTCAAAGGATATGTATGAACAGGCAGTTTTCTGATGAAGAAACCAAAGCTATCTATTCCCATATGAAAAAATGCTCTAAATTTCTAATGATTAGAGAGATGCAAATTAAAACTACTCTGAGGTACCACATGACACCTATCAGATTGGCTAAAATGACAAAAAAGGAAGATAATAAATGTTGGAGAGGCTGTGGGAAAATTGGAACACTAATGCATTGTTGGTGGAGCTGTGAGCTGATCCAACCATTCTGGAGAGCAATTTGGAATTATGCTCAAAGGGCGATAAAGCTGTGCATACCCTTTGACTCAGCAATCCCACTTTTAGGTCTTTTGCCCAAAGAAATCATGGAAGGGGGAAAGGGACCCACATGTACAAAAATATTTATAGCTGCTCTTTACGTGGTAGCAAGGAATTGGAAGTTGAGGGGGTGCCCATCAATTGGGGAACGGCTGGACAAGTTGTGGTATATGAATACAATGGAATACTATTGTGCTGTAAGAAATGATGAGCAGGAAGAGTTCAGAGAAACCTGGAGGGTCTTACGTGAGCTGATGATGAGTGAGATGAGCAGAACCAGAAGAACATTGTACACAGTATCATCAACATTGAGTGTTGACCTACTGTGATGGACTATATTCTTCTCACCAATGCAACGGTACAGAAGAGTTCCAGGGAACTCATGATAGAAGAGGATCTCCAAATCCAAGAAAAAAAAAAAAAGAAAGAAAGAACTGTGGAGTATAGATGCTGATTGAACCATATTATTTCTTTTGTTTTGGGTGCTGTTGTGTTTTTTTTTCTATTTTGAGGTTTTGCATCACTGCTCTGATTCTTTCTCTTGTAACAGGATTAATGCAGAAATAGGATTAATGTTATTATGTGTATATATATGTGTGTGTATATATATATCTATATGTATATGTATAGAGATATATAGATATAACCTATATCAGATTACCTGCTGTCTAGGGGAGGGGGGAGGGAGGGGAGGGAGGGAGAAAAATCTGAAATTGTAAAGCATGTATAAACAAAAGTTGAGAACTATCTTTACATGTAACAGAAAAAATAAAATATCTCATAAAAAAAAGTGTTTCATGAATGTTCTTTTTTCTTCTCTTCTCTTTTTTCCCATCACTGTCACTATGCCTGCCACTCTCTCTCCATTGACTCTGTCTCCCTGCCAAAAAACTCCTTCTTTAAAACAAAATTAAAGTCAAGTAAAATTATTTTTTTTGTAATGGTTATACTCTCATTCTGAACCTCCAGTCTAATGACTTCCTCTCCATCACAAGGTGGAAGTCATGCTTCATCACTAGTCTTTTGGAGTTATAATTGATCATTGCATTGTTCAGAGTTCTTAAATCTTTCAAAGTTTTTCCTCTTTATAATATTGCGGTTGCATACATTATTCTCCTGGTTTTACTCACCTCACTATCAATTCATACAAGTCTTCTCAAGTTTCTCTGGATATATCTTTTTCATCACTTCTTATAACACAATGATATTCTGTCACACTCACAGATCATAATTAGTACAGTCTTTTCCCATAGTATCTATCTACTTTGTTTTCAGTGCTTTGCTGCAAGAAAAAGTGCTGCCAGGAATATTCTTGTTCATAGGAATCCTTTCCTTCTTTCATTGATCTCCTTGGTCTCTAGTAGTGCTATCACTGAATCAAAATATATTGTTGTAGGGATTAGTTGACAGAGTATGCAGCAATTCCAGACTCCCTTCCAGAATGGTTAGACTAATTCACAGCTCTATGAACAGTAGATTGATGTACCTGTAATAATTGCTATTTCCTTATTTGTTTTTTTTTTTTTTTTGCTAAGCCAGTGGAAACAGGTAGAATCTCAGGGTTGTATTAATTTTCACTTCTCTTATTTTTAATGATTCAGAGCATTTTTATATGATTTTTGATAGTTTAGATTTTTTTCCTTGCCTATTTATAACTTTTGACCATTTATCTATTGGGGATATCACTATTATTCTTATGTATTTATCAATTATTTAAATAGCCTGGATATCAGAACTTTATCAGACAAGTTTACAGCAAAGACTTTTTTTTTCTAGGTGATCCTTAAGAGATACAATTATTCCAGCTAGAGTCCATGCTCAAAGCCAGTAGAGAAGAAGAAATTAACTCCTGAGAGAGAAGTTCTCTTGGAGTTGTAATGGCTTTCTCTCTCCTTATCCCCTTTACTTTCAATCCACTAGGGCATTTAACAGTAGAACTACTCAATTAGGAAGAGATGGTATATCCAGCAGTTAAAGAGTCAGCTGATGAGAATTTGTGGCACTGTTGAGAGAGCAGAGACAAGTATAATTCAGATAGACTCGGATACAAAAAAGGTGGTCACTTAAGGACATAAGCAAAGCAAAGAAGATAACTGCCTAAGGATTTGAGAGAAAGCTCTCCCTCACAATCAAAAGTAGACGTGCAGAGAAAAGCAGACCTTGCTTTCTATCAGAGATGCAAGACCCAGAGGGAAGCTTTGTGAATAAAATACACAGGAATGAAAATACTTTAAGACCCACTCATAATGGAAGAGTAAGTAGTCTTGTCCACATTTGTCCCCTACATACATGCCTCTCTGCCATTGTACTTTGTTTATTCCCACTCTTCTTATAGACACTACGTGTATGTATTTGTGGGAGAATGTACAAGTTTATAGTGGGAATGATTAGTTGCTTCTGGTCTTACTATCCCATTTTAGGAAATTTCTTTTTTATGTGTTTATTGTGAATGTTAACTGACTATTAATGTCAATTACACTGGTGATCTACAGATTATATCTGAGAATAATCAACCCCTTAGGAATACCATCTGAAAACCCAAGAGTGCTGAGTTGAGGGAGCAGACCAGAGATGGTCCTACAGAATGAAGAAGCTAGAAGCCAATAAGAAGTCTATTATAATTATAATAACAAGAGATGTTGAAGACTTGAACAAGCATGTGAGAAATCTGAATGAAAGAAAAGACTGAAGCAAAAGATATTGTTAAGGTAGATTCAACAAGATATGGCAACTGATTGGATTTGGTGAGTAAAGAAGGGGAAAAAGTCAAGGATGACTCTTACATTATGAATCTAGGTGGCCTAGGGATGACAGTGTCCTCAATAGAAATAGAGGGGTTTTCAGGAGAGACACATTCAAGGGAAAGGTAATCATTTTGCTTTAGATATATGATGAAGACATTCAGCAGGCAGTTGAGGATGATAAACTGGAGTTAAGGAAAGAGATGAAAACTTCATGACATGGGAGTCATTACCATAGAAATGAAAATTGCACCCATAGTCAGTGAAGTCACTGAGGGAGAGTATAGAGAGATATGTCCAGAGCAGATATTTGGGGAAACACCTCACTAAGAGGGAAGAATATGGAAGATGATCTGACACTGGAGACTGAGCTGTCAGAGAGGTCAGAAGAGAAATAGGGGATTGCAGTACCACAGAACCCAAAGGAGAACATCTAAGAAGAGAAGGTGGTTTATCATATCAGGAACTTGAAATATTGAGAATAATAGTAACTGAGAAATAACCAGAAGTGGCCAATGAGGGACACCTTTGTCAGAGCTGGTAGTTAGATTATTGGTAAACTTAGAGTTTCATTGGAATGGTGGCACCATAAATTAGATTTCAAAGGGTTTAAAAGTAAATGGAAAGGGGGCAGCTAGGTGGGGGGGGGGCAGCTAGGTGGTGGAGTGGATAAAGCACTGGCCCTGGATTCAGAGGACCTGAGTTCAAATCCTGTCTCAGACACTTGACACTTACTAGCTGTGTGACCCTGGGCAAGTCACTTAACCCTCATTGCCCTGTGGTGTTTTTTTTTTTTCAGGGCAATGGGGATTAAATGACTTGCCCAGGGTCACACAGCTAGTAAGTGTCAAGTGTCTGAGACAGGATTTGAACTCAGGTCTTCCTGAATCCAAGGCCAGTGCTTTATCCACTCCACCACCTAGCTGCCCCCTCATTACCCTGTGTTTTTTTAAGTAAGTGGAAGGAAAAAGTGAGTAGCCTATTCTTTCTATGACTTTAGCTGTGAAAGGAAAGATAGATAGGAAATGATGGTTCCTAAATCTGTGCTACATTTTCATTTTACTTCATTTATCCATCCTTGAGATAAACTGAAGTATTTGGTCCAGATAGCCATCCAGAGCAGTGCCTTAGTGGGAATAATTAGCCTCTCCAAGCAAAGACAAGCTGATACATGGTGGCAAATGACACACTTCACCCTGAATAGATTGTTTATTGAAATATCTAGACATTTGGTTAACATGATCTCCATCTCTGGGCATTTGAATACATCTATACTTATCAAAATTATTGATTTTCATCTAGATGATTAGTGTGATGTACATATAAGAGAGGGAGACCAATAGAAGTTGAGTATCTAGGAGAGCTAAAGACAGAGACATTCAAATGTAAATCTGATTGCTAAAGGGAAACACACTGGAGGGGATTTATAAGCCAGTTTTAGAAGTATAGATACCTACAAAATCCTAAAAATAGTAGTATCTGGGGACTCAATTGGCAAGTTGTATAGTGAGTACCAAGGCAGGAAATGATGTAAATATGTCAAATTATATAAATTATATAAACATACACATATATAAAACAAATACATCTACAAATATTTCATTCTCATATTCTATCAATGACTAAATCACATACACTTGACTCATACCCTGATTATATTATTAAAGAACCAATTAATTTTATTTGTCATGTATAAAGTGCTTTAAAAAACATTTTATCGATGAAATAATAGAGAACTAGGGGGCAAATTGGAGCTGTTTCCTGAAGTCAAGATGATCTTTGGAGGCAAGGTGAGTTCTACAGTATTGTGTTTCCCTTTTGCTGTGTAAGGCATAGTCTTAGAAAATTAATGTTCTCCTTGGTGAATATCATTACTTTTCCAAAGACAGTCGAATGAAATGATTAATCTAGAAGAGGCAATTTCAGAATAGCTAGTGTAGAAGATGAATGAAATGATGATATCAATGACATATTGAATTTCTCTTGAAATAAGAATGTCATTAATATTAGAAAATAATTCATCAGCTGTGAGCTACTCTTGAGACAGTAAAACTGTCAGTTTGAGTAGGCTTTGGGGTAATAGCTTAAAGTAGAGTCATGCAATAGCAAATCAGTAGATTTATTGGTTTATCTAAACTGAGCTATTATCATGGGTTAGTTAGACATTTTTCTTGTCTCCCATCTTCCTTCTGACTCTCTTACTTCCCCTTCTATGCCAATGTATCTCATTCTCTGACATATCTTGGAAAGCTCATGCATTCTGATGTTTCCAGTTGTCACCCTTATGTTTATTATTCCCAAATCAGTATCTCCAGTTGTTGCTTCTCATTGGAATTTGACTTTTACATCTTCAGCTGCCAACTGACCAAAATTTCCACTTTGTTTTCCCATTGTCAGTAGAAACTCAACAATTCCAAGTAAACCTCATCAATTTCCCACAAAATTATCTCTTCTGTTAATTCTTCTTGTCTTTGTCAACAGCACCATCATTTCTCCAATCATTCAAGCTTATAAAATATGATGTCATCTTTGCATCTCCTTTCTTCATTCCACCAAGGACTGTCAGTTCTTCCTTGAATATCATTATCATGTATCTATTCTCTTCATTCCTGCCTCTATTATATTAATCCAGGCCCTTTTAGACCTATAATGACATCACAATTTTTATACACATAACCAAGTAATTTCCCCTTATATTTTGCTATGTGGGGGAAGTAAATATGGAATCAATATCAGACACTTTAGCTTTTGGCAATGGGTTCCACTATATTGGCACAGGGATGTAATTATTGTAACAGATTTGGAAAAAAGAAACCTAGCAGGACAGGTCAAGATGGCACAGTAAGAGGAAGCAATATTCCCTAGCCTCTCTGACAACTAATCCTACAAAGATCTCAGAAAAGGACCAGATTAAGTAGAGATCTGAAATCTAAGAAGTAATTATAGTGGGTCATCTTTCTTGCACAAGATCACAATTTTGATGCATGGGCAAATGACTAGAGCAGGAGTGACAGAACACAGGTTGCCTGGGATCAGGGAGCCAAATCTCAGAAGTAGATCTGACCCCAGAGAGGGAATTTGGACTTAACCCCTGGGTGCAGGGCGCATAGCTCTGTCACTCTAACCCAGAAAAGTGAATCTCAAAACCAAATCCTGGGAGTAGAAGCAGGGTACAATACTATCTCACTAACCCATGGGAGGAAATTTCAGAACCAGGCTCTAGGAACAGAACAGAGCCGTAGCATTGTGATTCCAGACCAGGAAAGGCAATCTTTGAGCCAGACTCTGGGAACAAAATAAGCCATAATGTTGTTCCTTTGACTCAGGAAAAAAAAAAAAAACACAGGTAAGGGAAGGGAATAAGCATTTGTTAAGTGTTTACTATGTACCAGGTACTGTGATGAGTACTTTATAAATATTATTTCATTTTATCTTCCTGGTGAAGTACCATTATTAGCCCTGTTTTACAGTTGAGGAAACTGAGGCAGATAGAGGCTTTCTTGACAAGGAGACTGGATTTGAACTCAGGTCTTCCTGACTCTACATTGATTGGCCAAAAGGCATAGGATCTAAATACTTGAAAGAAAAGCTAACTGAATTCCAGGGAGAAATAAATAGTAAACTATAACAGTGGGGGACCTTAATGCATCCTGTTCAGAGTTAAATAAATCTAACCAAAACTAAAGAAAAAAGAAGTTAAGGACCTAAATAGAATTTTAGAACATTTTAGATAGTCCTCTGGCAATTATTGAATGAGAATTAAAAGGAATACACACACTCACACATATATACATATATACTATACACCATACTTTAAAAAGTTGGCTATATTTTGCCATAAATCCTATAAACAAATTCATAAAAGCAAACATTTAAACATATCCTTTACTGACCACAATGAAACAAAATTATATATTTTATTTTTTCAATCTTAATAGTATTTTGTTTTTCCAATTATGTGTAAAGATAGTTTTCAACATTTGTTTTTTATAAGATTTTGAGTTCTAAATTTTTCTCCCTCCTTTCCTTCCTTCTCTTCCCCTCCCCAAAACAGAAAGCAATATGATATAGGTTATACATGTACAATTACATTAAACATATTTTTGCATTAGTCATGTGAAAAAAGAATCAGAACAAAAGGGAAAAACCTCAATAACCACCCCCACAAAGTAGAAATGGTATGGGTCAATCTGCATTCAGATTCCACAGTTCTTTTTTCTGGATGTGGAGAGCATTTTCCTTCATAAGTCCTTTGGAATTGTCTTGGATCAATGTATTGCTGAGAAGAGCTAAGTCTATCACAGTTGATCATCACACAATGTTGCTGTTCCTATGTACAATGTTCTCTTGGTTCTGCTCACTTCACTCAGCATCAGTTCACTTACGTCTTTTCAGGTTTTTCTGAAATCTGCCTGCTCATCATTTCTTATAGCACAATAGTATTCCATTCCATTCATATATACTACAAGTTGTTGAGTCATTCCCCAATTGATGGACATCCCTTTGATTTCCAATTCTTTGCCCCCACAAAGAGAGCTGCTATAAATATTTTTGTACATGTGGGTCCTTATCTCTTTTTTATGATCTCTTTGGGATACAGATCTAGTAGTGGTATTACTGGGTCAAAGAGTATACACAATCCCATAGCCCTTTGGGCATAGTTGCAAATTGCTCTCCAGAATGGCTGGATCAGGGGCAGCTAGGTGGTGCAGTGGATAAAACACCAACCCTGGAATCAGGAGGACCTGAGTTCAAATCTGGTCTCAGACACTTCACACTTACTAGCTGTGTGACCTTGGGCAAGTCACTTAACCCTCATTGTCCTGCCCCCCCCAAAAAAAACAACAAACAGAATGGCTGGATCAGTTCACAATTCCACCAACAATGCATTAGTGTTCCAATTTTTCCAAATCTTCTCCAACTTTATTATTTTCCTTTTTCGTCATATTAGCCAATCAATAGGTGTGAGGTGACAAAATTATATTTTTAAAAAAGAGTTGATGAAGAAAGGATCAAAAATCAAGTGGAAACTAAATAATACAATCTTAAGGAATTGGTGAGTTAAAGAACAAACAATAGAAATTATGGATAATTCCATTGAAGATAATTATAAAAATGAGAAAACACATAAAATATTTGAGGATGCAACAACCAAAACAGTCCTTAGGAGAAAATTTTTTCTTTACTTTCAACAATAAAAGAGAGAAGGAACAGATTAATGAATTGAATATGTAATTTTAAAACCCTAGAAAACCAATAAATTAAAACCCTCCTCAATTAAGCATCAAACTAGAAATTCTAAAAATCATAAGAGATTCAAAAAATTGAAGACAGATAAAGAAAACTACGGACCAATATCCCTAATGAACATACATGCAAAATTTTTTAAAGTAGCAAAGAAGCTATAGCAACATATCATAAAGATTATAGACTATGTATAATCAGGTTGGGGTTATGCCAAAAATTCAGAGTTGTTTAAGTATTAGGAAAGCTATAAAAGTAATTTACCATGTTAATAAAGAACAACAAAAGCTATATGGTTATATCATAGATACAACAAAAGTTTTTCATGAAACACTGCATACATTTATGTTAAAAAAAATTAGAAAACATAGAAATAATTGGACTTTTCCTTAATACATTAAATCGTATCTACATAAAACAAAGAGTCAGAATGTTATGGAGAGGGACTAAACTAGAGTCCTTTCTAATAAGTTCAGAAATAAAGCAAGGTTGTCCATTTTTACCATATACTATTTGATATAATGCTAGAAATGCTAGCTATAGCAATTAGATAAGAAAAAGAAATGGAAGCAATAAGCATAGGCCAAGAAGAAATAAAATAATTTATTTTTGCAGATGATATAATTGTGTACTTAGAGAATCCTATGGAGTCAACTAAAAATTAATTGAAACAATTTAACTTTAGCAAAGTTGCAGGGTGTAAAATAAATCCACGTAAGTCATCATCATTTCTATATATCATCAATAAAACACAGCAGGAAGAGAAAGAAAGAGAAATTTCATTTAAAATACCTATAATTACAAAATGTTTGAGAATCTACTTACTAAGATGCACACTAAAATCCCTTTTTACACAAAAACAGATCTAAATAATTGTAGAAGCAGTAAACATTCATGGGTAGACTGAGATGATATAATGAAAAAGGAAAATACTACTCAAATTAATCTATTCAGGACCACACCAATAAAATTACCAAAGGATTACGTTTTTTTAAAGATAAAAAATCAAATTCACCAGGATGAACAAAATTTCATTAAGAACATCAAATGAATGTAATGAAATGAAAATGAATGAAAAAAGTGGGAAGGGAGTCAAGCAGTGCCAGCTCTCAGACTGTATTACAAAGCAATAATGAGCAAAAGGATTTGGTATTGTTTAAAAAATGGAGAGGTCTAACATCCAAAAGCAAATGATCCCAGTAATTTGGAATTTGATAAACCCAAAGACTTCATTTATCAGGGGTAAGGATTAACTAACTGAAAAGAAAATGCTGGGAAATTGAACTGCAGTCTGGCAGAAATGAAATTTAGACCAACCATTCACATCACATGCCAAGATAAACTCCAATGGGTATATGATAATAAACATAAAAGTTCAAATCACAAAAATAATTAGAAGAAAAAGGAAGAAATTAATTTTCAGGTCTATGGATAGGGAAAGAGTCAAGACCAAATAAGGGATAGGGAGAATCACAGAAGATAAAATTAACATTTTGAATATATAAGATTAAAATATGTTTGTACAAATAAATCCAATGCAGCTAATATTAGGAAAAAGCCCCAATTAATTGGAAAAAATCTTGGCAGCAAGTTTCTCTGAAAGCCTTATTTTCAAGATACATAAAAAATTGATTCAAATTTATAAAAATGAGTCATTTATCAACTGATAAATCATTAAGGGAAATAAATAATTGTTAGGTTAAGAAATCCAAGCTTTCTATAGTCATATGAAAAAAATTCCCCAAATAATAATTAAGGAATGCAAATTAAACTCATACCAATTAGATAGGAAAAGTTGATAATCAAGAAAAAATGCAAATATTGGAGGGTCTTGGGAAAACAGGCTCATCGATACACTATTGGTAGAAGGATGAATGGTCCAGCCATTCTGGAAAACAATATGCCTAAAAATGACAACAACAAAAAAAGTGAACCATGGGGTCACAGAATAATTTTACCAATCCATTTGTGTGCATAACTCTTTACTTTATTCATGGTTGGTGCGTTGAGTTTGGGGTTGGTTCATTCTTAAAGGGGTCTAGCTTCCTTTGTCCTCGAGTATAAAATTTGTTGTTCAGTTATTTTTCAATTATGTCTAACTCTTCGAGACCCCATTTTTTTGGGGTTTTGTTTTATTTTTGGGGCAGAGATCCTGGAGTGGTTTGCCATTTCCTCTCCAGCTCATTTTACAGATGAGAAAACTGAGGCAAACAGGGTTAAGTGACTTGCCCAGGGTCACACAGCTAACAGGTGTCTGAGGCCAGATTTGAATTCAAGAAGATGAGCCTTCCTGACTCCAGGCCCTGGTACACTATCCACTGTGCCACCTAGCTGCCAAATATTAAACTAGGTAAATCCCAACATTCAGGAATCACCCAGGTCAGTCTGGAGTACTGGCAGAACTGTACAGCTCCTCGATGGACCTCAACTGTGCTGCAGCAATTCTTCAATGAAGACAAAAGGAACCCTGGCTGGTGATATGACAGACTGGCACCTGTCTTTGCTGCATTTAAAAAATTTTAGCATCTACAAATCGTGACTGAAAGCTATGCTTCTTTTTTTCAAACTCAAATGGGCTATTGTGCAATTCTTGTCTAGAAATCTCTATTTTAAAACAATTTTTAAAAATTCATTCATTCATTCAACCATTCATTTGTTCATTAGCTTGTCTATTTATTTATTTATTCATTCACCCACCCATCCATCCATCCATATATCCATCTATCAGCTATCTATCCAGCCATTCATTCACGCATTTATTTATTTATTTATTTATTTATTTATTTATTTTGAAAGCTCTTGACATACATTTCAGGTTCATATGTGAAGGTGACGTGAATGATTCCCATTCTCTCAAGATGTTTTCCCCATTTCTTCAACAAATTTTACGTGACTGGTAACATTAATTATGCCTTATGGCTTTTTAAAAAGGGTAACAGACACCAAGAATAATACAACTTCCTTTATCCTTGTTTCCTGGATGGTCTAAACTCAAGTTGTGAGCACCAAATATTTCTTCCCATGAGTCGAAAGCATGGGCAAAAGATGTCCCTAGGATCATCTCTAGAATGTTAGGTAGGGTAGGGTAGATTGGGGAACAGGGTTAGTCCAGGGCCAGAGGGACAATGGCCGTGAAATACATTGAAGTACTGAACTGGTTCCTGTTGTATGGCACTGGACAAGTGGAGATGGGGTTAAAGATGGTGAATTGGGTAAATCTAAATTGGGCAGCACTCACCAAATTGAAACATATACACATACATACATACATACATACATACATACATACATACATACACACATACATACATATACACAAATATAAAGTTCTAACAAAAGAATCCATTATATATGTATATATGTATGCATGTGTATATACATATGTATATATGAGCATGTACATGTATATATATATATATTTTTTTTTTCTAACAAAAGAAACCATTCATGAAAGACAATCTTTTGTTAGAAAGAGAAGCAAAATGTGAGAGAAGCAATCTCCACCAGATGGCTCCCATTTCTCAATTTTTATTTTTTTGCTCCTGATGCACTAAAGCTCAGTTTCTGAAAAGAAGGCAGATGTTCATTAGTGTAGCAATTCCGCACTTATCGTCTAGCATCCCTGAACATGCATGGAATAATAGTGAGGGACAATACAAACATGACAAACACTTTCTATCCTTACCACCTGAATCAATCAGTGCCTTTTCTTCCATTCCCCACCCTCCCCCCATTCGCCCCCTCAAATCCTGGCAGACTTCCAGACAAGCACTGCATTTTAGAAATCTAAAATACTCACATTAAGTGTTTAAAGCGAGGTCTTGAAATAAGTTAGGCAAAGGGGAGAATTCTTTTATCATGAAAATGAAGAGCATCCCATTATGTGACAGAGACCGATGATTGTGATATCATTTGTCCACATACCCTGTCATTTTCCCTAAAAGCCTACCATTCTCCCTCGACTTCTCAGGATGATTTTCTGGCCTATCAAGCTAATCTTCTCCTTAATTGGGTGCTTTATCATTAAATGCACATAGTGGACATTTCTATTTCATTTTCCCCTATAAGCAGGATTCAGTGTTTTCTGAATATGAATTTTCTTAAAGCTAGGGACCTTACCTTACCCCATTTTTTCCCTCAGAGTAATTCTGAGAGGGAGAACCATCGAGCAGCAGTAGCCAGCTCATATCCGTTCCCTGAATTTACCTGAGAAACTTGAAGAGTTATATTGAATGACTACAGGGACATGATGTTTAGCATACTGAATACTAGGATATACACATAAATACCAAGCTCCTCCCACACAATCCAAACGAGAGGCAGCATTATTAATCTGGGATAGTGCCAGGAGTGGGATCCCCATTCCTTAACCTAATGTAATATTTTAAATAACTTCAAAACATTTTAGCCCAGTATATGAACTATGGATGGGAAAATCAGGAAGTTCAGTTTTTAAATACACACACACACACACACGTGTATATGTATATGTATGTATGTATATATATATGTAACTTTTGTTTTTGCATCACCTGTATTTATAAATATTCATTGATAATAAATCTTTTCCATCCCTTATAACAAAGAATAAAAAAGAAGGGAAAAATGGGGCAAAATTAACCAACATATTGGAAAAAACTGACATGTGCAATGTTCAACATTTATAGTCCCTTGACTATTGAAAAGAAGCAGGTGGAAATACTTTCTACTGTCTCTTCCTTTAGGCTGTCCTTGGACATGATTTTGCAGGACTCAATTTTGATTGTCCAATTAGATTGTTTTCCTGGTTCTTCTCACTTTATATAAATTCATATGCCTTCTTGCATTCATCATATTCATTGTCTCTTACAGCACAGTAATATTCTATTACTTTTATGGACCTCAGTTTGTTTTCCTATTCCTCAGTTGATGGGAATCTACTTTGTTTTTATTTTTTTGCTACTATAAAAAGTGCTGCTGAAATATTCTTTTACATATATACATATATACATATACATATATAAATGTTTTTCTTTTCTGTCATACTAGCCAATCTGATGGGTGTAAGGTAGTACCTCAGTTGTTTTGGTTTGTATTTCTCTACTCAATCATAATTGAGAACATTTTTTCATATGACTATGGATAGCTTTAATTTCTTCATCTGAAAACTGCCTGTTCATATTCTTTGACCATTTATCAATTTGCTAATGACTTGTATTCTTATAAATTTGACTCAGTTCTCTATATAATTGAGAAATGAGACCTTTATCAGAAACACTGGCTGTAAAAATTGTTGCCCAGCTTTTTCCTTTTAATCTTGGTTGCATTAGTTTTGTTTGTGCAATTACTTCTTTTTTAAAAAATAAAAGTATTTTATTATTTTCCAGTTACATTTAAGGATAGTTTTCAACATTTGTTTTCATAGGATTTTTGGTTGCAAATTTTTCTCCCATCCTCCCTTCCCTCCCTCCTCCCCAAGATGGAAAGCAGTCTGATATAGGTTATATATGTACAATCACATTAAACATATTTCTGCATTGGTCATCTTGTGCAATTACTTCTTAATTTAATGTAATCAAAATAATCCATTTTTCATTTCATAATATTCTTTATCTCTTCTTTGGTCACAAATTCATCTCTTAACCAGAGATCTGACAGGTAAACTGTTGCTTCCTCTCCTAATTTGCCTATGGTATCACCCTTTATGTCTAAATCATGTACCCATTTTGAACTTATTTTGGTATACAGTGTAAGGTGTTGGTCTATGCCTACTTTCTGCTATGCTATTTTCCAGCTTTGCCAGCAGTTTTTGTGAGTTTTTGTGAGTTCTTATCCCAGAAGCTGGAGTCTTGGGGTTTATCAAACAGTAGATTACTATAGTCATTCACTACTGTGTCTTATGTACCTAGCCTGTTCCACTGATCCACCACTCTATTTCTTAGCCAGTAACAAATAGTTTTGATAATTGTTGCTTTATAATATAGTTTTAGATCTGTTATGGCTAGGCCAGCTTCCTTTGTACTTTTCCCCCATTAATTCCCTTGACATTCTTGACCTTTTGTTCTTCCAGTAGAATTTTGCTATTATTTTTTCTAGCTCTATAAAATATTTTTGGTAGTTTTGATTGGTATAGCACTGAATAAGTAAATTAATTTAAGTAGAATTGTCATTTTTATTATATTAGCTCTGCCTACTCATGAGTAAATGAAATGTTTCCATTTGTTTAGATCTGACTTTATTTGCATGAAAAGTGTTTTGTAATTGTATTCTTGGGTTTGTCTTGGCAGGTAGACTCCCAAATATTTTATATTGTCTACAGTTATTTTAAATTGAATTTCTCTTTATATCTCTTGCTTCTGGGCTTTGTTGGAAATATATAGAAAGGCTGATGATTTATATATGGGTTTATTTTATATCCAGCAACTTTGCTAAAAGTTGTTAATTATTTCAAATAGGTTTATATACATATATGAGAATATCATATATATATATGTATATGAAGATCAAGGATAAAACAAAAGACCACATATATGGCTACTTCATATACATGTACATATACACATTCATATACATGTACATGTATACATATATCCTTTCATTTTTTATCATTGATCTTTTTGGGGAGTCTATGTCTAGCACTGAGATCTCTAGATCAAAGGGTATAGACATTTTAGTTACTTTCTTTGCATAATTCCAAATCACTTTCCAGAGTGGTTAGACCAATTCACAGTTCCACCAAAAGTACATTAATACTCTCGTCTTTCCACAACCCTTTCAACATAATTATTCCCAACTTTTTTTATCTTTGCCAATCTCCTGGGTATGAAGTAAAATGTCAAAGTTGTTTTGATTTTCATTACTCTTAAGTTATTTGGAACATTCATATGGTTGTTAATAATTTCCAAATCTCATTTTTGAGTACTGATGCTTCATATCCTTAGATCACTTTGTACTAGGGCATGTCTTTAGGTCATACATTTCTGTTGGTTCACTAAACAAATTGTAATTCATAACCTATCAGAGATAATACAAAGATTCCTCTCCCTGCCCACCCCAGTTGTTTTCCTTCTTATCTTAACTGTCTTATCTTTTTGTGTAAAAGTTTTTTAATTTTGTAGAATCAAAACAATTTATTATTTCTTTTGTAATCAAAACAGTTCTTTTAGAATTAAAAAATATGAGATAAAGTATAGCAAAGTGAGTAGGAGGTCAGCCATGATATAAAGAAAGTATGTTGGGGGCAGCTAGTTGGCACAATGGATAAAGCACTGGCCCTGGATTTAGGAGGGCCTGAGTTCAAATCTGGCCTTAGACATTTGACATTTACTAGCTGTGTGATCCTGGGCAAGTCACTTAACCCTCATTGCCCTGAAAAAAAAGAGTATGTTTAACTCTTGTCTCAGATATAAACAGTAGTGTGCCTGTTTCTCTATAGTCCCACCAACATTGACAGTAATCTTTTTTGAATATTTTTGTGAATTTTATGGGTGTAAGATAGTTGTTCAGAATTGCTTTAATTTACATTAATATAATTATTAGGAATTTTGAGTATTTTTGTGGTAATCAAAGATTTGTGTTTATTCTTTCAAGAAAACAATTATATATAAATGTGTAGCACTTTTAACTTAACAAGATTTTTGTTATTGTTTAGTCATTTTTAGTCACATCTGACTCTTTGTGACCCCATTTGGGTTTTCTTCACAAAGACACTGGAGTGGTTTCCCACTTCCTTTTCTAGCTCATTTTATTGATAAAGAAACTGAGGCAAACAGGGTTAAATGGCTTAGGCCGAACTTGAACTCTGAGAGAGGAGTCTTCCTGATTCCAGGCACAACATTCTATCTACTTTGTCACCTAGCAGCTTTACAAGGCACTTAAACAAAACTATTTTTCTTGAGCCTCACAACAGCCCTGCTAGGTACCAGGGCTTATTAACATTATTATACATGTGAAGGAAAAGAGGCTCTGAGTCATTAAGTTACATGCCCAACACTGCCCAGCTAGTAGGTGTCAGAGACAGGATTTGAGCATTATTACAAGTCCACACTCACTACCTGTTCATGCCCTTTGAAGAATGGATCTTAGTCTTATGAGTTTATTCCAATTCTTTATAACTTTTGGATTTCAGATTTTTATTAGGTATATTATGTCAAAGATTGTTTCCTAATGATTAATTTTTAGATTTTTTTTTTGCTGTGCAAAATTATTTATTTTTATGTCAATCAACAAGAATTCATCAAGTGCTGACTCTCTGCAAGGGGACAGGAATACAAATGCAGAAAATAAAATAATTCCTACTTCTAAGGAGGGTAGCTAGATGGTGCAGTGGATGAGGTAGGAGACAAAGTATAAGTGAGGAACAACCATAGAGTTCAGGAAGAGGAGTAGTATATAACGAGACTGGAAAGACAGGATGGAGCCATGTGATGAAGGGATTTGACAGTCAAAGAACAGAATTTATATTTTATCCATGATCCAATAGGGAGCCATTGGAGTTTATTGAATAGAGAAGTAACATGGTCAGATCTGTGCTAAAAATTACTTTGGTAGCTGGGTACAACATGGACTGAAGAAAGGATAAATGAACTTGTCAGAGGGACCAACCAGAAATCCATTGGAATAGTTTAGGTAGGAGGTAGTGAAAGTCTAAGCTAAGGTCTTCTGTAATTTCTTTTATTCACTTAATGAAAAATATTTTTCTTCCTCTCTACAACTGCAATAACTATATTATTCAGCTGCTATATAAATTTTTGTGATGTATTTTAGAAAAAATGATCATTGATCCACTTGGAATTTATTGAACTATATGTTATATGATGTTTATCTAATCTTATATCTTGGCAGACATCTAATTTTAAGCAATATATAGAACAATAATTGCCTTTCCAGCATTTTATATATTTTAATTTATTTTATGCCTTTGGTTCTAATTCCGGATGATCTATTCTGTTCCATTGAGCTATTTTTTCTTTATTTTAAACACCATATGATAAATCAAACAAAAAGATAAACAAGGAAGAAGTTACAGACTTGAGTGGAATGCTGTAGAAATTGGATGTGTTAAACATATGGAGAAAAATGAATGAAAAAAATACATACATGCATTCAAAGAAGTTGATCACATATTTTGGCATGAAGAAGTTAGTGATAAATTGAAAAAAACATATTTAAAGCACAAACATTAATAGATCAAAATTCAATAAACAGTAACAAGGAAAATGTGGTGAAAAAATGCAAGCCTATAGACAGTCTAAAAAATATATTGTTGAATAATGTTTGAGTAAAAAACCCCAAATTATAGAAACAATAACAGATTCTGTTGAAGATCACACAGCAATAGAAATGTGACATCAAGATTTGTGGGATGGAGCCAAAGAAGTAAGTACACAGAAGTAAATTTATATCCCTGAATGTTGATGCTAACAAAAGCGAAAGAGAGAAACTAGTGGTTTAGTTTGCAATTAAAATGATGAAAAAAATCAACAAATTAATACACCAAAAGCAAGAACCAATGAGGAAATGTCAAAACAAAAGGACAAATTCCTAAGATAATGAATGAAACAACAACTGAGTTGAGAAACAAATGACCAAAAATTTTAAAAATAGAGAAACTAACACATTTAATTTAGAAAAGTAGAGAGAATGAATAAATTACTGAAATGAGAAGTCAGAAACAAATATGAAAGTAGCGTACTCTTGGAGGCTGCTATATACAGTTGCATGTCAAAACTGAGATTATAAATGTATGAAAATTAACAAAAATTCTAAAAATCCAATTGACAAAATAAAAAAAGATAACAAGTAAATTAATTTCATAATTAAAAATTAAACTGCCCATTAATAAAATGCTAAGAACAGCTAGAAAAATCTCATCAGGACCAGATGAGTCCTTATGTGAAGAACAAATGATGCCTTTTGCAAAATGATAGAAAAATAGTTTTCAAAAATGGAAAAAGACAGCATAAAAGCAAATAGGTTTTGTAGCTTAAATCTGGCAAAGATAAGGCAGAATAATAAAACTTTAGACCTATGTCATTAAATGTCACTAATAAGTATTGCTGCCAAAATATTAGATAAAATAAAAGCTAACAAAATGTAATAATTTGAGGGGAGGGAAGTGAGGTAGATAGATGGTACAGGTAGTGCATCAAGCAGTGAACTTCAGGAGTCAAGAATATTGGAGTTCAAATCTAGTCCCAGTTACTTTCTAGCTGTGTGACCCTGAGTAAGTCACTTAGCCTTTGTCAGCCTCAGTTTCCTCATCTGGAAAATGGTGATAATAATGACACCTCCCTCCCAGGCTTGTTGTAAGGATAAAGTCAGATGTTTGTGAAATGCTTTACAAACCTTAAAGCACTATATTAGCTATATTACTAGCTATTATTATTGTTGTCATTGTCATTGTTATTATCATTCCCATGATTTCATTTGTGGAAATACCTTTACCGATACAGAGTCTTACCTGCAATTTGCAGTCTAAGAAAGTTTCTTTGAAACTGAAAATAAAATAAAATAGGATTAATAAAAAAAAGAAAGTTGCTTTGAGGCACTGAAATGTTAAATGATTTTCTTAATGTATTAAAAGCATTACTCAAATCTGGTTACTTAGATACCAGTTCTCTTTCCACTATATCAGAAGTGTCAAACACTGTTGTGGCACTATGGCCAAAACACTCTGGAGTGCAGCCTGAACCAGATGAAAACGTAATTGGGAAATACTTAGCAAAATACATAAATGCAGTAGATCACAGATAATGTTAATATGTAGCTTTCTAAGTCAACATGTGGCCTGTAAGGATTCTTACGTCTACTGACCCCCATTTCTATTAGAATTTGATACCACTACACTCACATCATATTGCTTTGTGTGCTGCATGTGTTATAAAAAAATTATTCATTATTATCAAATAGTCTTTATTCCTTATACATCTTTATTCATAAATTTCTTCTTTTTCTTCTTTAAGAATCTAGCACTATTCTAAACATTGTTACTAGATACATTTTTTTGTTTTGATAACTAATAAATAAACCACTCATAGACAATTGAGATTATTGTTGCTGTTCAGTCATTTAACTGTGCCCCACTCTTTGTGATGCCCATGGACTTGCCCATGGGGTTTTCTTGGCAAAGATATTGGAGTGGTTTGCCATCTTCTTTTCCAGCAGTGTCCCCATTTTACTGATGAAGAACTGAGACAAATAACGCTTAAGTAACTTGCCCAGGGTTACACAGCTAATAAGTGTCTGAGGTTATATTTGAACTCAGGTCTTCCTGACTTCAGGCTTAATGCTCTATCCACTACATCACTTAGCTGGTCCATGAGATTATTACCCATGTGTTAAACAACAATAACTCACATTTGTGTAATGCTTTAAGGTAAGGGAGTCAATCATAAAGATTAATGAACAGAAATTCGAGTAAGTGGCTTATCTAGTCCTGTTTTGTTTTGTGGGTTAAAAATTTCTCTGGGCACCCATTAGGACCATTACTAGATATGTGAAAGATTGAACAAATAATACTCCTTACAATCTCCTACAATTTACCCAATTAATCTTTAATATTTCAGAGGAACTGTGGCAGTTAAGTGGCACAGCTGATAGACTGCTAGGCCTGGAGTCAGGAAGACCTGAATTCAAATCCAGAATAAGACACTGGCTGTGTTACCCAGGGCAAATCACTTAACCCTGTTTGCCTCAGTTTCCTCATCTGTAAAATGAGCTGGAGAAGAAAATTGCAAACCATTCCAGTGTCTTTGCCAAAAAAACAAAACCAAACCCAAATAGGGTCATGAAGAGTTGAACGTGAGTGAAACAACTGAACAGTGAAAATGACCTCATCGACATGGGTGCCTTCCATTAGATCAGATTGCAGTCTATTGAACTAATGTGCAGTTCTTATCCAGGGCCTCTAATAAATACTTAATATATTGGTTCTCACCAATATCCTTAGGCTTTCTAGATAATTTTACATGTTGGGAGTACCAGTGCATTTCTGAGTTTCTAAACTTTTTTTCTGTGTCATCTATTAGCCTTCCTGTGTCATCTGTGACTTCCACGAAATCACTCCCCCCCCAAATTCCCATTTAATTTCTTATGCTGACCCACGACATAGCAAAACTATATTGGGGAAAGTCATAATATGGAAGGGATAGCTGTAGGAGTGACAAGACCAACTATTGTAATAATAGTTCAGGCATGAAATGACAAGTTTCTGCGCCAGGGTGGTGGCAATATCAGAGGAAGAAAGGGGTATGGACATAAAATCAACAGGACTTTGTAACAGATTGGATATAGTGGGGGGGGGGAAGGTGGTGAGAGACAATGAAGAGTCATGGATGACACCTAGGGTGTGAGCCTGGGTGATGGGAGGATCATGGTGCCCTCAATAAGTAACGGGGAAGGTTTCAAGGGCTGGAAAGATATAGTGCTTTGCAAACCTTCATTGCTAAATAAATGCTGGCTAGTATTATTTTTTAAAAAATTTATTATTACTAAAATCTCATGAAAGTCAATATTAGGTGGCACTTCAAAGGGGGAAGGTATGTCAAAAAGGACAGGAAATGGGACAAAATGGTGATGTGTTACCCAGAGAGCTGTGGGAAGGGGGAGGTCTAGCAGCTAGCCTCCAGTGCCTAATGGGCTGAAACTCCATCCTGAGGTGTTTTTTTAAAGCATGAAATAGAGGAGTAACTCTCAAAGGTTATGCCAGAGTTCTACCTACCTATGTCAGGGGAATTATTCAGAACCTAGCCTTAACAATCATAGGCACAGGCATAAATATCCTCTCATAGGATGCAACTTAAACTTTTAATATGCATGCCTTGCCTGGCCAATCATAACTTTGGAATGTGATGAGGAAGAGTAGAAAGAGCACTGTACTTCAAACAGATCTAGAGAAGTCTGTTGGGATTGCTTATAACAAAGAATAAACTTCGAGAAAAACTAATTTGAAAAGGTATCAGGACTCGAATTCAGTTCTTCTTGTGCCAAGATTGATGCCATTTCCATTACATCATGCTTACTGTTTTTATGATCTTTTAAGACATAATTATAATTATAAAACTTCACTGTTTTAAAATCATTTTCACATGTGTCATTTCATTTGAACCTTGTATCATCCCTGTGTCATAGGCAAGGCAGATATCTGCATTTTTTTTTGCAGGGCAATGAGGGTTAAGTGACTTGCCCAGGGTCACACAGCTAGTAAGTGTCAATTGTCTGAGACAGGATTTGAACTCAGGTCCTCCTGACTCCAGGGCCAGTGCTTTATTCACTGCGCCACCTAGCTGCCCCCTAGACTTTTTTTTTAAAGTTTTATTGATGTATTTTATTTTGAAATTTCAAACATTTACTGATCAGTTCCTTGTTGCAAGAGGTCTCTTGTTAACTATGTAAAACAATTAAGTGAAATCAATAATACAGTGACCTCATCTGAAAGTGCATAGATTTCACATCTATAGTCCTTCCTTCTCTATTTTTTTAATTAACAAAAATCTATTTTCTCTCTCACTCATCCCCACTGTATTATAAAACAAAAAGAAAAATAAATTCCTTGTAACAAATTTACATAGTCAAGCAAAACAAATTCTACACAAATGTCTAGATTTCATTGATGTACAAATTGGAGTGCATAGTAGTTAAATGACTTGCCCAAGGTTACATAGTCAGGAAGTGAGAAAGACAAGCTTTAAACCCTGGGCCCCTGACTCTTTCCAATGTACTTCAAACAATGGGTACCATGTAGGGTTCTATCATCTTTTACTTCAGAGTCCATTCCTGTGAAGACCATCTCTCCAAAGAGTTCCACAGAAAGATTATCTTCCCCCACCGAGGCTTCTTGCATCTTTGGCATTTGACTTTAAGATTTTATGAATGTTTTTCAGACTTGGAAGCCATCATGAACCCTAATGGAAAGTAAACCATTTAGAAATGACTTGCACTGAACCATGGGGAACCACAGAAGCTTTTTAGGGATTGGCTGGCCAGGTTACCAGCATTTACCAGTAGCACCTTCTTCTTCTTTTTTTTTTTTTTTTGGTGAGGCAATTGAGGTTAAGTGACTTGCCCAGGGTCACACAGCTAGAAACTGTTAAGTGTCTGAGGCCGGATTTGAACTCAGGTACTCCTGACTCCAGGGCTGGTGCTCTATCCACTGCACCACCTAGCTGCCCCCAGTAGCACCTTCTTGATAGAGCAGTTGCTGACTCTTGGATTTAGGCTGGAATGGTTACAGAATGTGGGCACACCTCCACTTATGACTGTCATGTTATGCCTCAAATCCTCCTGCTAGAAGCTGAATATAATGACTTGTTCTTTGGCTACAGATGATTTTCCCCAGGGCGCACATCCCCACACCCGCAGTCACACTCACTCACTCACTCACTCACTCACTCACTCACTCACTCACTCACTCACTCACTCACTCACTCACACAGGGCATCTGCCTGGCTGGCTGCTTCCCAGATCTCTTGTGTATCTATCTCCAGATCTCATTTTCTTCCCCAGACAGGACTCAAATAGAGAAAAACAATACAATTCCTGCACAGCACATCGTTATCGTGTGATCATGCACAGGAATTACCAAGCTCCCTGCCAAAGGGAAGCTTTTTTTTTTTTTTTTGGTTAATCATGGGGCACAATGTGTGATTAGTGTGGCTCATTCTGAGGGCTGCTTTCCTTTGTTCACTTTCATAACTAAGCCACCGAGGCATGAGTGGGAGGGTGAGTTTCAAACTCTTGTCTCATTAGGTTTAGATTTTCATTTTGCTCCCAGAGTTGCCAGAAATACCTCCAACTCCAAATGTAGTGACCTCTTCTCAGTGCTGTGGCTTCTTCATAGCCCTGCCTTGTCTTACCTTTTCAGTTTTCCAACACTTTATTCCCATCCATACCATATTCGGCTATACTGGCCCATTAGTGGCAACTGGGATATAATGCTCAATTTCCCCTCTCTGTGCCTTTGTCCTGGCTATCTTCCAGCCGTGATGCTCCCTTCCTCCCGTTCACTGGCTTCCTCCACCTTCTGCAGGAGGCCTTTCCCCATCCTCCCCAGGTACTAAGGCCATTCTCCCTCAGATTGCCTTCCATTTACTCCATATATATCTTGTATATGCAGTACCTAGTTATTGACTTGTCTTCCCATGTGAACCCCTTGAGAGTAGGTACTGGGGTTTCCTCCACCCCCCTCTTTTCTTTATATCCCCAGATCTTAGCACAGTTCCTGGCACATAGTCAGTACAAGGAGAACGCTGATTGACTGGCTTAGAGCATTAGAAGACTGAATTTGAAGATGCGACTCTGCCCCATACATAGCTGGGTGACCTTGGACATATAGCTTAACCTCTCTGAGGCTCTGCCCCTTCATCCTCTTAGTGTCAAATAAATTAATATGGATAAGATGCTTTGTTTTCTAGCTGTGAAATCTCATCCATACGTGGAATCTTATCCCTGGCCTTCATGCCTTTGTACAAGTTGGAACACCCTCTCTCCTCACCTCCATCCCTTACCATTCTCTATGGAGCACAGCTAAGGAGATGCTTTCTACACAAGGACTTTCCTGATTCTCCCGGTCATTAATGCGTTCTCCTTCATTCAGGAAATTACTTTGTATATATTTATTGTGATTATTCATATGTATGCATGTCACACTGCCCCCTCCCAATAGAATTTAAGCTACTTGAGGGGTGGGGCACTGTATCTTTTCCCCCTCTTTGTATCTCTAAAGCCTAGTATAATAGCTAGCATTTATATAATGTTTTACACCTTTGCAAAGTGCTATGTTTATATATACATATACACACATGCATACGTATATGTGTACACACATCTACACATATATGTTGTTGTTCAGTTGTTTCAGTTGTGTCTGACTCTTCCTGACCCCATTTGGGGGTTTCTTGGCAAAGACAATGAAGTGGTTTGCCATTTCCTTCTACAGCTCATTTTATAGATGAGGAAACTGAAGCAAACAGGGTTAGTTGACCTGCCCAAGGTCACATAGTTAGTGTCTGAGGCTTGATTAAACTCAGGTTTCCCTGACTTCAGGCCCAGCACTCTATCAACTGTGCCAGCTAGGTGTCCATATACATATATATACATACATATATACATATATATATGTGTGTGTGTACATATATGTAATACAAGAGATCTCATCTGGTACTCACAAGAACCCTGTGAGTTATTTATTATATTATTATTAATATCTATTTTTATAGATGAGGAAACTGAAGCTGAGCAAGATTTAGTGACTTACCAGACACAGCTAGTATCTGGATTTGAATTCAGATCATCATTACTCCAAATTCTATGCTTTTACCCACTGTGCCACTTAACAATTGCTCACTGAATTGAATATTAATATGAGCTTTTATTGTGTTTATTTTTAAGCCTTGCCATACCAAGGCTCATTTCATGGAACTTATGGGCTCAGAGTAATGTCATTCATGTGCCATCACATTGACAGCACTTACCCTTTATCTCTGCATCTGTGCATCCTCACTTTTCTTTGTCCTGTTAAATCTGTAGCCTGATTATCTCCTAGATGGATATAATCATCCAGTTACCCACAGAATGACTCGGATTCATACTGGGGGGGAGGGGGATAGAAATGTCAGGCAGTATCTATCTCCATCAACCCAAGTACCTAATAGAATATCATTCTGGTTAACAACAAACCTGGGGCATTTCTCTTATATGTGGGTATCCCAGATTTCACATACCTTAACCAGGCCCCCAAGAAGCATAATATACCTGGGGAACCAGACTGAGGCAGATGGTATTCTGTACTATTGTACCTCAGAGAGCAGCTCAGAGATTCTCTCACAGCAATCTGACTGTCTGGCTGCCCCCACCCTCTACCCCCAAAGCTGTCATGTATTGGAGCTGAAAAGCAAATGAGACATGCCACTCACTTCCCTCTGGAGTGGCTCTCTAGATTCCTGCTAGGCTGCAGTACACCCAATTTCCCATGCCACATGCATGACAGAGAGAACTAGTACCATAAAGCCCCAGGGCGCAGGGTAGTATCTTTGCCACATTGCCCTTGGACGCCCTTTATAAATGTAGTCTCGATATTACATCTGTCATAACATGGCAATGTAATATCCAATCTAGGTCTTTATTAGATGCTTGGTCCTCCAGGGATAGTCATAAATCTATAGACTGACACTCCTAGAAATCCTCCCCAGTGGCAAATAGAGCAAATGGGCTTTTATTGGACCCCAGTAATTTCCACAGTATTTTCCTAGCAATGACTTGTTTTGTTCTTGTGGTAACCACTAGAGGGTACTATGTATGTGCAGATGAAAAATGAACCACATAAAGATGTGTATGTCTGGAGATGCACACACAGAGACACAGATATGTATTTGTTGGGCAGAAACATCTACCTCTTTAGAGAAGAAATTAGTGAGACTATATACAAAGAAACCAGCAACATGCACCTTTCTACAGACCCAGAAAATTGTACTGGCAGAGGCTTTTTGTGATTGATATTATTTTCTCAGTTTAACAAAGCAATGTTCCAGCCCATCAAATATATACCCATCATGTAATAGCTTGGAAATAGATAAAAAAATTCATCAGGCAGCCAGTTTCAATTATCATGTCACATTGAATGAATGTATTTTAAAATTTTCCCTGACAAGAAAAATGTTCTAAATAGGTTCCTTCAAATTAGCTGTGAAATTCAGAAAATTCAGTATTGTATTAGACATTTGGAAAATTATTTCTCCCCTGGTCCCTGTGAATTCCCTGGGTTTAGTTAGTATAGTAACCAGAAATTGTACCTTACTCCTGGGGGCATTTCTGTTTGTGTGCACTTGTATAATCTCCCCTGGAGAATGGCAGAGAGCCTGCCACAAAATAGAAACCCGTTTCCTAGGGTTGAAGTGAAGGGCTATTTGGGCCCTCCATCCTTTATGCACTGAGCTATTCCTACTATTCCACACAATTTTGGAGTCTTAGGGATAGAAAGTACTGCAGAGATCATTTGGTCTAACAGAGGAGGAAAATGATGCCCAGAAATGCTGTCATTTCCTCTAGTCACATAGCTAGTTAATACGTATGTAACCCTTTTGTTAGAGACTCCCTCCTAACATAAAGGGCCAACTGTATCTTGGGTGAATTCTAGCTTCCCTGACTGTGGGGCTTCGGGACAGGAACAATATAACTCCTAACTTCCCTATAGGCTTCCCAATTGGTAACTGAAACTAAGACCAAAACACCACCAGCTTTGCATCCATTAACAGCAACACGACAGGTTAGGCATTTGAGGGCTATGTCAACATGAGTCATTGACCCTAAACATTCTAATACCCCATCTTCATCGTGCAACTTCACTGTTATTAAACTTGGATTCACCATGGCTAGCACATCCCCACTCCCTTCTATTCTCCCCATCCCTGGGATACTGTCCTCTCTCAACTCCTATTGAACAAAAACCCCTCTCCAACCTCCCATGTTTCCTCAATCCAACTGTTCCAACGACCTACTTCAGATCTGCCCACCACTTCCTTAATAAACAAACTTTCTTTCATTTCAAACCTTTTCCTTTCTCCCTCCTTCCATCTTTTGGTACTTATTGACACCTGCCTCCCTCCTCATGACACCACATCCATCCTTGATCACTCTTTCCAGTAACTTGGACTTTCCCCTCATACCTTGGTCATGGTGATGGAGTTGTAATACTCTTCAATCATCATTGCCACTTTCACATTCTCCCTATACTGTTATCACTCAGTGGCCTCTCCTCCTTTGAGTTTCATTCAATCTAACTTAATCACCCAAACTAGATTCTGGTAATTGTTATTTACTAACCACCATCCCCCAGGACATTTTCTCTCCTTTCTTAAAGAGTTCAGTGCCTGGCTCACAGTCTTCCTCTCCACCTCAACTCCCCTCATTTTTGGAGACTTCAGTGTGCATGTTCCTTCAAAGACTCTGACTTCCTAGGTCCAAATTCTTTTACTCAGCTGCCATGACCTACTCCTCCATTCCACCTTAACTACTCAAAAGGATGGCCAAATCTTTGATCTTGCCATCACCCACAGGTGGTTTACTTCAGGAACTCTTAAGAATATCCTTCATTTGATCATGATATTTTATCTTTGCATTTCACCCTATGCCTTGCCCCTAAAACTATTCTTTGTTCTCATTGTGACTTCTAATTCCTCCATATCTCAATACTATCCAAGGGCCTCATACCTGCCCTGTCTGCACCCTTCTCATGCTTGATCATTTGGTGAACCAATTCTACTTTAGACTATCCTCTACTCTTGAATTCCCTGCTCCTTTGTCCTACTGCCAATAATGCTTTGCCAAATACCAACCCTGGATAGCTCTCATCATTCCCCTCCTTCACTACTTCTCATGTGCTACTGAATGGAACTGGAGGAATTTACAGACTGAGCTCATTATGCTGGCTAATTTCATCTCACTATAGCAAGATAAACATATTCCTCCTCTCCAACTGATACCTGATCACTCTCATTGTTCCAAACCTTTTCTTCTCTCCTCAGGTCTACTGCATAAGAACTTTGCTTCACATTTTCCTGAAAATACTGGGGCCATTTGCACCAAAAAACAAAAAACAAAAACCCAAACTTGTACATTTCTTCTTTCATGTCCCTCTGCCACTGTCACCTCCTTCATTCCAATCTTTAATGTTGAAATGGTTCTTTTGCTTGTAAATGCCAACTTTTCTTATACATACACTTGATCTCATCCCTTCCTGTCTTCTTTAGCATATTACCCCCAGTATTGTCCCCACTCTGTCTCTAATCTTTGATCTCTCCCTATCTACTCTCTGCATCCCTGCTGGCTATAAACTTGTCCAGTCCCTCCAATCCTAAAAAAAAACCCCAAAACAAAAAAAAACCCCAAAAAAACCACAAACAAAACAAAAACAACAAACCCTAACTAGATTCTACCACATTTGCCAGTGATCATCCTATATCTCACCTCTCCTTCTTAGGTGCTTTGAAAAACAGCACTAGAATTGGTGCCCATATTTCTTTTTCTCTCGTTCTCTTCTAAACCATCTGCAATTGGGTTTTTCACATCATTTGGAGGTGTTCAAGGAGGACTAGCACCTTTGGTGTGAGGGCTTACTAAGCCCTTTTCAGGTCTATCCATCCACTTTTGATGTTTATCTGTAACTCAAGTTTTATCTGTGGCTCTAAAAAGCTGTAGCAGACACAGTCGTCACACCCTAGCTAACCATCTTGGCAGATGGGCTAAACCAGGTTGAGGATAACTGAACACCCTCAAACCTGTCAGTGAATCAGGGAGATGTCTACCCCAAGCATGTGAGGACTTCCCCCAGCAGAACAGGCAGAGGAGAACAATTTGTCCCAACAGCCATGAAGGCAGGTCAGACACAAAAGACGTCAAGGTCATCCCCTGCATCCCAGTTATCTTGACTTTTGTCTTGACTTCGATGACTGAAAAAGAGAGTGAGGTTGACAACTTGGTGCAACTCTGCTTTACTTAAATCCAATTCATGATTGAGTCAAGACATTACTGCATGATGTCATTGGTCCTCTTTGAAAACAAATGTCAAACAACACTGACATCATCACTCCCGTGAAGCGATTCTCTTCAAATTTAAGAATCACCTATTAATGGCAAAATCTAATTGCCTCATCTTGATCCTCATCCTTCTTTCCCTCTCTGCAACATTTTACTTTGCTGATTACCTTCTCTATCTGGATATCTCCCCTCTCTGCATTTTTATTTATTATTCTACTCTTTTTTGGTCCTCTTTCCAACTTTCTGATTTCTACATCTCAGTTTCTTTCACTGGATATTTATCCATGTCAAGTCCATTCACTGTAAATGTATCCCAAGGTTAGAGGTATGCTGGGAAATATTTAACAACCAGATCTCTGGAAAAATAAAAAAAATACATAATTCTCCATCACTTTCTTAAATCTAAATAATCACCAAAACAATAAATCAAACCCTGATTTATAGTGTTTGACAAGTATGAGCTGCCTCCAGCACAACACTGCCTAAGGATCTGCCCTTAATCTGTCCTTTCTATACCTTATCACTTGATGATCTCATTAGCTCTCATGTGTTTAATTATCATCTTCATGCAGACTTCCAAGATTTACACATTCAATCCTATTTTATCTCCTGAGCTCTAGTCCTATATAACTAACACTTGTGTGTTGGAATCTAACTCAATTTGTCCATAACCAACAAATTATCTTCTTCCTCATGTTGTCCTCTCTTCTTAACCTCCCTATTATTGTAGAGGGTACTACTACCACTTCTCATAATTTAGGTTTCACTCTCAACTCCTCTCTCTCACTTGATCTATACAGCTAATCAATTGTCAAGTCTTGTAATTCTTTCACTACTATATATATATATATATATATATATATATATATATATTTCCTTCTCTCCACTCACAATTACCATCCTAGTTTAGGTTCTCATCCCCCACTCAATAAACTTCAGCGACTTGTTCTTCCTTCCAGGATCACATACAACGTCCTTTGACAATTGATACTCTTCCCAACCTGAGCCCTTCTTGTCTTTACTCTTTTTGTGTTCTACTCCCATTCATGTGCTCAATACTTGTTAACCAGGTATTGCTAGAACATGATACTACACCTCCAATATCTATGCTTACACTTGGGATCCTGCATACCTGGAATGCTCTCTCCTACCATACGCTGGCATTCACAATTCTTCATTTCCTTTAAAGCAGCTCAAATACTAACTCTTCTAGGAGGTCTTTTGCAGTCCCCCTGGCATCTAGCACCATCCCCTCTAAGGTCACTTTTTATTGACTCTATATTTATATTGCATGTTTTAATTTATGATGTGGTCTTCCTCTTAATAATGTAAACTCACTGAGGAAAGAGGTTGTTTTTGCTTTTTCTTTGTATTTTTAGCATTTAGTACCTGACATATAATAAATGGATTGATTGAAACAAGCTGGTATATTTTGATTCTTTTAGCCCTTTTGCGCACAAGAAATTTCCTGGGGAGGGGGCAGGGTTGAAGGAAGCAACCTCTTCTTGATAGTTATAAGCAAATCTTATCAATTTTGTATTTAGGTGACACCAGAAGTGGAAGCATTTTCTTCTGTGGTACCAGGACAAAGTACCTTTTGCTCGTGTCAGTGTCTCTCCTGGGTTTTCAGGGTTCTTAACCTGAGGTCTATGAACATATTTTCATATATACACAGAATGTACATATGTATCTCTATCTCTTTCTCAATCTCGATCTCGATCTCTTTCTATCTCTCTATCTTGATCTCAATCACTATCTCTCTCTCTCTCTCTATTTGGTAACTATTTTAAATATAATTGGTTTCCTTTGTATCCTTGTGTATTTTTATACATTTAGAAATATCCTGAGAAAATGTCCATAGTCTTTATCAGATTGCCCCAAAGGGTCTATGACACAAAAACAGATCAGAAAAACCTCAATCTCTACTAATTGGGTCCTAGTCCATTGTACCCCTCTGGGGTAGCATCCTGCATTGCTTCCTGAAATATCTAGGGAAAGGATGAGGGCCACCCACTCCATTAGAGTGTGCCCTCCTCCAGGGGAGGCACTCTCTTTTGCCTTTCTTTGCATCCTTAGCTTAACAAGGTGTCTGGCACAGAACAGTCACTTAATAAATGGTTATTGACTGATTGACTGACTTGCCCAGTATTATTATGCATTGTAGGGAGAAAGATTTATAGAGTCTGCTACAGGTATATGTGCAGATCTTGATGAGGACTAAATGCCTTTGATTCCCTCAAAAGTCCTGGGGCTTTAGAGATTTTAAAGGGGACAACTCTAAAGCCGGCTACCTTGAGTGGCAATGCCCTTCAAACAAATAAACAAACCTGTACTTCTGTCCGTGGTAATTTGGTCTGGGACAGAGCCGTTTTTGCAAACAAGAAAATCTAACCTGGTCTGATCATTCCTGATTGTTCTGATTGCCCTGTTTTGAGCTATGTTATAGAGATCCCACCATACAATTGGACAGAGACAACGATTAGTATTTTATCTGTAAAGGAACGGTTCTCATTCTCCCCTCTGGATATTGGAGGCAGGCAGCTGTGCATCTGGAACAGTCTTATTCAAACAGCCAAACTGTCTCTCTGACCTTGGTAAGTTCAGCCAAAGTCACTCCTTCTCCCAAACTGACACGATTCTTCTTTGAGGAGCATGGCAAATCAAAATACCTTAGCAGTAAACAAGCCCCTCATATTTGTCTCATGCCTCTTCCGGGTTTTTTTGTTTTGTTTTGTTTTGTTTTTTTTGGTGAGGCGATTGGAGTTAAGCGACTTGCCCAGGGTCACACAGCTAGTAAGTGTCAAGTGTCTGAGGTCAGATTTGAACTCAGGTCCTCCTGAATCCAGGGCTGGTGCTTTATCCACTGCGCCACCTAGCTGCCCTATGTCTCTTTGTTTTTTAATAAATGTTTGTACACATTTTCAATCCCTCTGATGATATTGCTTACTGGAGCAACATGGGTAAGGTTGAAAGTATGGTACCCTTGAAGTCAGAAGATCTAGTGACTCTGAAACTAATGAGTTTCATGGCCTCCCTGAGTCTCAGTTTCACCCTCTGTAAAATGGGGGTAACTATACTTGCACTGGACCTCCCAAGGTCATTAGTTTTGTATATGTCAAAGTTTTATGAAGCATTTTATATAATTCTCCCCTCCTTTGCCCCACCAAGATGGTTTGGAGTATTTCCCTGAAAGATAGCCCTATGCTAGTTTATATTCATTTGCTTCCAAACACCTTTGTGTGATGTCTGAAGAGAAAGGGCCTCCTTGGAGTTCCTAGAATTTGGGAAAATTATAGGTCTAGACCCCACATATACTTCTGGTCAAAGGGCTTGAGTCCACTATTCAAATATTTTTCTCTTTCTATTATCTCCCAGGAGATCCTTTCTCTACATGTCTCTTCCAAGAGTCTCTGGAACCAAGTGTGGTATGTGGATCTCTTACACAAGAGTGTGGTGTTAGTCTCAGCATTCTCTCAGACGATCAGGAGGCATGTCTTCTTCTCCTTACACAGTACACAACTCAAGAGTTATCTGTCTTTCAGGGACAAATTCACCTGGGCCAAGGTGGAGCTACATATAAAAATGGGAATGATTATTATTACCCTGAATGTAATGGAAGTTTCTGACTATAAAAATTCCATACATTTCTACATATATAATACAAGAGTATAGAGTCAAGTGGCTAGACTGTCAGACACAACCTGTCCCAAATTACTTACTATATGTATTTGTCACTGCTCTGGGAATTATTCAGAAACACCAAAGCTAGACACACTATGACTGTTTTTAAAGTTTTGAATTACATGAAATGATTCTGAAACAAATCTCTGTTACCCAATGCTGGCCAGAAAGGAATTAAGTTCAATAGATTGCCCCTGTTCCACAGAGCTAAAATATTGTTTCTAACCTTGTTGCTGCTTGTAGAGCATGCTTTAATCTTTCTGTTCGGTTTATTTGCAGTTGTCACAGATCCCGTTTTGCTGTCATATATAAAAAAGAAAGCATGTGGTGAAGAAAAGCCCCTCATTTTCTTGGTCTGATGAGAAATTGAGTCAAATGCAAAGACACCAATAATTCAGCAAGTCCTTCCATTGAGCTACTGAGTGTGGAAATTTGAAAATGCAATAGAAATACTTGTTTAGTGGAGAAGAGATTTGATTTAGGAAATTATTTTGCAAATGAAAAATAGATCAACCTCTGCTTCCCACATTCAAAGAAAATGCTGCCTACTGTATATGTGTGTGTGTGTATATATATATATATATATATATATATATATATATATATATATACAAGTGTGTATAAGATATCTATGACCTCTCTCTATGCCTATATGAGTGTTTGTGTATATGGAGCACATGAGTGCATGTGTATATGGACATACACATATGTATATATATATATACACACACACACACACATGTTGTACATACGCACTTATAGTTTCTGGGTATATGTAGATAAACATGCATGTGTGCATGTTCACATATCCATATATGTGCACATATATTTGTGTGTGCATATATATGTGTGTATAAGATAAGATATCTATGACCTCTCTCTATGCCTATGTGAGTGTTTATATATACATATGTGTATATACATATATGCATGTGTATGTAATGTAGGTGTATATGTGCATATATATATATATATAAAATATGTTGTGTATATATAAACTTATAGTTTCTGGATGCATATATATAAATATGCATGTGTGTATGTGTACATATCCATATATATACACATATATTTGTGTGTGTGTATATATGCACATACATACACACAATATATGTTGTAATGATTGGAATGACGCCACCTGCTGGAGACTTACTGTAGAAAAGCTGCTCCATGAAGTGAAGGTCTTTGAGGAGTCTTTTCTTTGGCGTCAGGAAGTGATGTTTGCTGGTGGAGGGAAGAAGGAAGAGCCTGGCGCTCTGACTGGGGCTCTTTCCTTTGGATTCTGGTGGAGAGCAGAGGTAGAAATGTGCTCTCCCTTTAATAGATAGATGAATGTAGGCCTTCCTCTCTCTCTTTACCAAATTCTTATTCTCCTTAATAAATGCTTAAAAGCCTAACTCTTGCTAAAGCTTATAATTTATTGGCGACCACTCATTAGATATTTTAGACAGACTAGCTAGAATTTTAGCCTTAACAATGTGTTGTGTTTTTAAAAATTATTGGTCTAGACCATGCTTTCTAAATTATTGCTACTTACATATTAATGGCTATCGCACCTGTTTTTGGCAGTAAGCATTAATTAATTAATTAATATGCTAATAAAGAATTGACTGCATGGCAGTTCAGCACAAGCAGAAAAGCCCCAGCAGCATGTTGTCTCTCAGACAGCACATGGCCTGCCCACCTACACTGTCCTAAGAGGAGAGTGAGCACCAAGAAACAGCATTCTGAGACAAGAACATGAAGCAATATGGCTGACCTTGTGGCTGAGGCTTTTATCCTCTTTTGATAGATACACTGATCAAAGCTAATTGGCTAGCATCATTCAATTCCATTAGTTGACATGACTTGAGGGTGATCCAAATTAAAATGAACTCTGCCATGACCTCCTGGACTAATGGGAGAGACCCCCTGAGGGACAAAGGTAGAAGTCCAGATAAGTGTGGTGTAATCCCATCAGTTCACTGAGCTAGACAAAAGAGTCTGTCTCCATTCCTTTTGTTCCCTTGGGCTTGCCCCATAAGATATTAGAACTTCCTCAAGAACTGAGCTTTCTGAAGTTGGGGGGGGGGGAGGGATAAAGGTGCTAAAAATGGGTCTCCCCAATAACTAATTATTAATAATTATTTTTTCACATATATATATGTCTATCTACTATCTATCTATCTATCTATCTATCTATCTATCTATCTATCTATCTATCTATCTATCTATCCAGCTAGCTAGCTACTGGATGGTATAGGTCAATAAATACTCTGGAGTCGGACTTATCCATCTCCAAGAGAGACCTTAATTTCTACCTAGAGGGGAGCAGGAGGTTATCTTTCCTCTGGAATGCACATATACAGTGCTCAATTTAAGAGACCCCAAAATCCTGTTCACAAGAATCTGGAACAGGCTCCACTGCTTGCTAGTGGTCACACATGTTGGTTTCCATCACCTTGGGAAATTCCTAGATACTATTCTGGCTAAGTTGACATATGAACAAAAAAACAACTGGTTGATTGACTGGTGGTTTGGTTCAGCATATGGTCCCCTGTGCTCTGGAGAGAATCAGTGGGAAAGCAACACTGAATGTGAATCCATGATTCTCTAAGTCTACGATTAAAATTTTTTAAGTTAAAGTCCTGGTTTCCAACTTGCTTCAGCTATCATTCCTCAACCATGAAATGAGGGATTAGATTAATTCCAAGGTCACCTCCAGCTCTATATTTATGATTCTGTGTGTTGGAAATAATGGACTCTATTTTCTAAATTTAGCTCTGAAGAATGTTTCCATATCAGCTTCCCAGTTCCTGCCTCAATTAATCAACATGAATTTATTAAGCATCTATTATGTCCCAGGAACTGGGGATACTGACATAATAAATCAAACAATCACTACTACTTGAATCCTTTTTGTTTGTTTGTTTGTTTGGTTTTTTTAGTGAGGCAATTGGGGTTAAGTGATTTGCCCAGGATCACACAGCTAGTAAGTGTTAAGTGTCTGAGGTCGGATTTGAACTCGGGTACTCCTGACTCCAGGGCCGGTGCTCTATCCACTGCGCCACCTAGCTGCCCCTTGAATCCCTTTTGAATAAATATAAAGGTAATAAACACAAACTAAAACAAGAGGATAGGTATGTGGGGCAGTTGATAGAGGTCTGGACTTAAGATCAAGAAGACCTGAGTTCAAAACCATCCTCAGACACTTATTAGCTGTGTGACCTTGAACAAGTCACTTAGCTTCTGTCTGCCTTGACTTCCTCATCTGTAAAGATGGGAATAATAACACAAGGATTATTGTGAAGATCAAATGAGATAATATTTATAAAATGCTTTCTAAATCTTAAAGCATTATATAAATGCTAGCTATTATTGTTGTTGCAAAGAGTTTAGATACGAGGTATTTTGAGAGAGAGAAAGAGAGAGAGAGAGAGAGAGAGAGAGAGAGAGAGAGAGAGAGAGAGTGTCAGTTGAGGGGATCAAGCCTTCATTTATTTTCTCCTTTCCAATCCCTTAGTTTTTATGCCCCAGTGTCCTACCCAATGAAAGGAAGAATGCTGTGACAGCTATTGTGGAAGTGTTCTCTCTGCAATATTGGTACCTTGTTACTTCTCCCTGGGGCACCTATCTTGGGGTGAGTACAACACATTTCTTGTAGAGGAGCTGGAAAGAATAGCCAGAAATGATCTCCCCCTCAAAAAAAATGGACTCAGGTTGGAGCCAATGGATGTTTGGAGATAGGTGTTTTCCATTCAATCCAGTTTTTTTTTTTGGTTAAGTATTATGTGGAAGGCATGATGATATCTATCTAAGAAAGATTTAGGGGAAGAGATATCTTTTTAAATTGACAAAAGGGATGCTCCATGGCAGTCTTGATAGGGGAAATGTGCTAGGAATAGGGAGTAGCCTGTGAGAAGGTGTGTTGGGATTGTGGGCAGAAAAAAATTTCAGAGGTGGGCATCTAGGAGGCTGGTGTGGGTAGAACAGAGGCACTGGGGCAGCTCAAATAGGGGAGGCCAGATAAGTTGGAAGAGGGACCCATATCAAAAGATCAGAACATTTTAAAAAAATAAAGTTGATGCATGGAATTAGTTGACCTTTCACCTGAGTGAAGTGGCTATTTGGAGTTTTATTACTATGATTTTTAAAAATTTTGAGTTCTTGAAGTAAAGATGGCACAGTAGATAGAGTGCCAGGCCTGGAGTCAAGAAGACTCAATCTCCTGAGTTCAAATACAGCCTCAGACACCAGCCGTATGACCCTGGGCAAGTCACTTAACCCTGTTTGCCTTAGTTTCCTCATCTGTAAAATGAATTGGAGAAGGAAATGGCAAACCACTCCAGTATCTATTCCAAGAAAACCCCAAATGGGGCCTCAAAGAGTTGGACAGGAATGAAAAGGACTGAATGAGAACAATGAATTCTAAATTATATGGGAGCATTCTCATGCAGAAGACAAGAGAGGGGTTACTAGAACAGAATATTGTATACATTTTCAGGCAATGTTTCTGTATCAGATGGTTTGATTAATTGTTTCTCTTCGCAAGTGAGGATTTAGATTGAAGGGATCAAAAAGATATACAAAAAGCACTAAATGGGTGTGTTTCCCCTATAAATCAACCCCCAAAAGGGAAGGAGACAAAATCTTAATGGGAAATGAAGCATGAACTGCATTTGGAGATTTTCCAGGAGTTCTTGGTGGGGGCAAAATAATGAGCCAATTTTGTCAGTCATTAAGATAATATTGAATGTAAGATACATTTTCAATCCTAGAAAAAGATTTCTCAGGCCCCTTTTCAGTCCTTATACCCCTTCAATATGAAATTAAATATATTCTAAAGTATGCCATATGAGAAATAAAATAAGTTAATTTTTCATATAGGAAACTTATCTGGTATATAACATTTTTAGTATCATGAGGTTGCTAAATATTTATCAGAACACAAATAAATTAGCGAGACCTTTGAATCTGTTTCTTGTCAACCAGTTTTATTCTTATTATAGTTTTTGGAAGTGATATCTGCATATCATGTTCAGCCTGCAGTTTGTTTCTGGCATTGGATTTGATTGAGAAGAGGATTGAGAATCCTGAGTCACAGAAATAAGTTATGACTGGAATTAAAACCTTGTGAGCATGTCTAAAAAGGAGAGCGTATGTTTCTCTGAGAGTACATCAAAAATTGTGTTAAATTCATTGACTGGAAATCAATTAAAAACACAATGAAAATATTTCCTTAACCTCTTAATAAGACTGTTGTACTCCCTACGGGTACATATACCACAGGTTCCCTCTACTAAACTGAGAAGACTTTGGGCCAAGGTAGGAGGGTGGGGGTGATGAATTTTGAGGGGGAACAGGTGTTGCTATAGTTAAGAGAACTCCCTAAATCAGCAATTCTCATTTTTTTTGGTCTCTGGACCCCCTTTACACTTAAAAAATTATTGAGGATCCCCAAAGAGCTTTTGTTTATGTGGGTTTTATCCAGGAGTATGCTAATAAATGTTTAGCAAGGGGCTCTCAGGAAAAAAATATATGGACACATGACACATTTTCAAGTTTAATCTGTTATTAACATTTTCTCCATCACTTTATGTCTAGGCAATCAACAAAACAACAGATCAAACTCTAGCTTGTAGTATTTGCTGATTTTAGAGGTGTAAATGCTCATTACTGTAAACTTAACAATGCCTCTTGGAGCTGGTTGGAGCAGGATCCAGAGAACCCTTTGATATCTATCAATATTAACCATATTAGAAATTAAAACTAAATTTTAAAATATGTATTTCATTTAAAATAATAATGAGCCCTTTTCATGTTAATATAAATAGTATATTTTTATGAAAATGAAGTTTTTTTCCAAAACAAAAAAAATTAGTGAAATTTGATTTATTTTGCATATTTTTGCAAATCTCCTCAATATTTGGCTTACTAAAAGACAGTTGGATTCTCATATCTGCTCCTGCATTCAGTCTATTATAATATGCTATGGAGTTCAAGTACAGGATATCCCAAAAGTTAAAGTTTAAAACTGCACTAAGACATTTGGGACACCCTTTATATTAATATAATCTGGTCTCAGATTTGCAATTGGAAAAGGGGGGGTGTTTTAATAGGAAAATATTTTAGTATTGTTATGAAAGCAGTTTTCAACTCATGGACTCCCAGAAAGGAGCTAGGAGTTCCCCAATGGTCCTTTGATCACACTTTGAGAAGAACTATGGATCAATCCCTTACTCTTTCCTGGTTCTTCTCCTATCTATCTGACTTCTCTTTCTCAGTCTGCTTTGCTGGATCTGCATCCACAACATACCTTCTAACCATAATTTCCCTAAGGGTCTTGTTCTGGGGCCTTCTTCTCTTCTCCTTTTAAACTACTTACTTCACTTGGTGATCTCATCAGCTACCACTGATTTAATTATCATCTCTATGTTGACAATTCCCAAATCTACCTACGCTGCCCTAACCTCTCTGCTGACCTCTAATCTTGCATCTCCAACTGCCTTTCAGACATCTTGAACCGGATATCCAGTAGACATCTTAAACTCAACATGTGCCAAATGAATTCTTTATCTTTTCCCCACCTTCTTTATTACATTTTGTTGGAAGAAAGGGTAGAAAGCATTGTGTAGACAGGTAAGAGAAATAGAAATATGTAAAAATATATAAAATGTATAAATATATATGCACACACATACATACACACACAAAGTAATATCGGAGAGGGAACTAGGAAAGGCACTCTACAGGAAATGGCATTTGAATTGAGCTATGAAGAAAGCTAAGAAGCAAAAGGGAGGAGGCAGAGTATTCTAGAGATGAGGGAGAGTCTGTACAAAGGCAGAGGAGGTGGGATGTTGTGTTTAAGGCATGCCAAGCAGGTCAGTTTGGCTGGAATATACGATGCAGGGGTGTATGGGGTGTTCAGGAGGATGAGGGCTGCTCATCCACCTGTGGTATCCACTTATCACCCTGCTCGCACCTGTGGCCACACCCTGGTAAAACTATTGGGGCAGGTAGGCTGAACCTGAGGGTGACAGGTGTCAGTGAGTTAGTGGGGTATGTACCCCAAGCATAGGAAGACTTCTCCTGAAGGAATGGATGGATGAGAACAATTGGTTGCAATGGCCATGAAGGCAGCTGAAGCAGGTGCTGTAGAGTGCTTAGAGCTTGGTTGGGTATGGAAGACACCAAAGTCACCTATGGCATCCTGGGTCATGGTCAGTCATCCTGACTTTTGTCTTGCCACTGGATTTCAATGACTCAGAAAGAGAGAATAAGACCGATGAATTTGTGCAACTCTGCCTCACTTAAATGCAATAAAGGGCAAGTCAAGACATCACTCTGTGATGTCATTGGTCCTCTTTGAAAACTAAGGATGAACAACAGCCCTGATAGCAAGAAAAACAAGCCAGCCAAGAGACAACTAAAGGGAGGGCCCTACCCTGCCTCAGCCTTACTTCAGTTTGTGTTTTCTTAAGCTTAAATAATACATTTTAGGGATTTAAATTTATTTTTAATAAACACCTGGGGTTGATAATGTAATTATATTGCTGAGCGTCCCTTTGTTTGCAGCATGGCTCCCGCCATGATGTAAAGAACAACGTTTCCTGGGGCAGGGCTGGGAGTTCAAACCCCAGCCCATTGTTAGAGGGTTTTGCTCTTTTTACTGGGAACATTTCATAACTACACTTCAAAGCGCATAATTACTATGAATTTAAGCCCTATTTTATTAATCTAACTAATAGACATGAGTAAAGGTTAAACTTTGAAATAGTTATTAAAATATATTTTTAAAAAGTTCATGATCCCCAGGTTACAAAAGCCCTTCCCTACAACACCTTTTTAAGTTGGTCCTCCAAATTAAGGGAAAACAGTAGTTCCTCTTTAGCCCTATGGATTGTGGAGCCACCTGATATGTCTATTCCCTAAAATGTACAATAGAGAAAATATAATAAAAAAAAGCCAACCAATAAGATATAGCAAACTTACAACATTAACATGTTGTTTAAATAACTATATTAATTTTTTCAGTTGGAAAATGCTACTAGGGTACTTGGGTCACTCTATCATACTGAGTTCTATGTTGCTTATTTTTTTCTTTTGAAAAAAAAATTTGACATCTCTTGTTTTTAAACCATCTACATTTCTCAAAGTATCCTTTCCTATCCACTTCCATAAAGCCGTCCTTTATAATACAATTTTTTAAGTTCCTCAAAATTGATTTACATATCAAAGAGGACTGACATTCTATACAATATTCCATACACGGCACCCCACTACTGCAACAAGGCATAGCCCACATTTCTTACAGTGCTGCTCTCGGAGTCCAGAAGGGTTTGAATCAAGATAATGACACTTACTAACCATGTGACCATAGTCAAGTCTCAACATTCCTGAGATTTTTATATTGTTGTTTGTGTTTTGTTTTTGAAGAGGACCAATGACATCAGGAGGGTGATGTCTTGGCTTGAAAGTGAATTGGATTGAAGTGAGGCAGGGCAGTGCAAAGTCATCAGCCTCACTCTCTCCTCCAGAGTCATCAGAGTCCAGTGGCAAGATATATATATATATATATATATATATATATATATATATATATATATATATATATACCTGGATGACTGGAGATGACCTAGAACCTTACTGTGACTCATTTTCTGAAGCTATAAAAGAGCTTGGTGTGAGATTAAAAGCATATTCACAAATATTCAAATGGATATATGGCCTCATCTATTTAGAAGTTCCCTCTAATCATGCTGATTATAACTCATTCATTCCTGTCCCTCCAAATGGTGAGTTCCTCCCCAGAAGCTCATTCTCTCTGTGTCTCTGCTTTTCTCTTCCAGCGCCTACCTACTTCCCTTCCCAAATGAAGAGTATAATAATAGAGCAATGGAGTGGTGCTTGGTAGGCATGAGCAAGCTGCAACATATAAACAAGGAGTAACTCCAAAGAAAAAAAGAGGTAAAAGATATCATTAAACATTTGTAAGAGAGAAAGAGAAGATGGAATGGTCTTGAGGTAAGAGCTTCAGGGGGTGATCCTTGGCCAGCCATCATACCCCAGCAATACCTTCCCATTTTCTAAGAAAGTCTTCCACTGCAGTAAGTGGCATCCCCAAATATACCTAATGTATGTAACCCTTTTTGCAAATTTTAAAGTGGCAGAAACATAATCCTAGTAATTCTGAGATTGGCTGGGAAAAGGTGGGCAAGATAAATATGCTGAGGTTTTAGTCCAGAGAAGTAGGGCTATAGATTTCACAGTGATTGAGCCAGACTCAACATGGAGATAGCACCGACCAAGAAGTTTTGTGGATAGGGTCAGTTGAACAATATCCTAACTCCCAGGCTATTGTTTGTAGCATGAGAATCATACTGCAGTGATTGAAACTCATAATTCTGTATTATTTGGTGGTAAAATACAAAGATTTAGAAGTTGGGGTAGTACAGTGGATAGAGCACCATGCCTGGAGTCAGGAAGACCTGAGTTAAAATCCAACCTCAGTCACTAGCTGGGTGACCCTGGGCAAGTCACTTAACCCTGTTTGCCTCAGTTTCCTCATCTATAAAATGAGCTGGAGAAGGAAATGGCCAATCATTCTGGTATCTTTGACCCTAAAGGTCACAAAAAGTGAGACATGACTGAACAACAACAAAAATATGAAGGTATAGCCTGTATAGTGTAAAGATCCCTGGAGTCAGATAAACCTACACTCAAATTCTGTCTTTAACACCACTAATGGTATGATGATGGCCAATATTCTAAGACTATGTTATGAAAAAGTTGCCAATCTGTACCAGTGGAGAGAGTTTCCAAACTGGAACTTCTTTGTACTGAAGAAATCACAGGTTCAGTGCGCACCTCCCTACCCAACCCCATCCCCCACCCAAACAAAAAAGGAAAACAATTAGCTGATGAGTATGGAAATAGTAGTTAGGTGATAACAAACAAATATGTGTACACACATTTCTTCTCTTGTACACCAGCTTGAGGACTGGGAGGATGACTTCCCTTTAATGGTTGTGCGATGATGCGTACCAACACCATTGAGAAGAGAGGGGTGTTTTCATACTATTTATCAGTCTACCCCAAACAAAATTCAAGGACTCGGAGAACTTGGAAAATGGCTGCAATCACTGATCCCAGGTTTGCAATGCCTAATTTCCACACCAGAAGAGGAAAATTATAATATTTTGAATTAATTTACATCAAATTATCATATACCAACCAACATCTGCTACATATAGCAAGAGACTAAATGTTTCTTAATGATTATATTTGTATATATGATAATGAGGACCTGCTAACAGAGCCCCACATTTTCCCATAAATATGAGAAGTATGATTTCATTGGTATAGTTTGTGGAATTTCACCTTTTAAGTGGGTTCTATGGGGGAGCTTCTCCAGAGTAAACTCTTATGCTTTGCTTTAAACTCCTTTCCCATCAGGATTTGGCCTCTACCTCCTTTCTCTGTTCCCTCTCCCCCAGCCTCACCCTCAACCCAGGTTATTCAAGCCTGGACGTGCTTCAGGGCAGTAATGAGAGCTAGAAGGCCTTCAGCTTTGGGGCTAGAAACATTGGAAATGGAGAGGCCCCTTTAAATTCCTCTTTATCCTCTCTCTGTAGTAGAATCAGACCATCTAGCTTCTTTCTAATAGTTTTAAGTAATATTGCTCCAAGTTCTACCATTAAGAATCTCTTCTTCCCTCTCTTCTCTACCCCTCACCCCTACCCCCACCCCCACTGCACACACAGAATTTAGTACTTGGCAATGCCAATATATCTCAGTATACCTGGATATATGTGTGTAAGCCAATTAGCTTACATAAATGTTGTCAAGTGTTTGGTGTAAGTACACTCAAGGTTGGACTGCATCCCACAGAAGTGACAACAGACATAGGTACAGGTTATTATTATTATTATTATTATTTTTAGCAGACACTGCAATAGAGGAAGAAAGAATGTGGTGATTGAGATTAAATCCAATCGGCTAGCTTCCTTCTAATGTCTTAAATTTTTTTTTGGAGAGTTTAATAGTTGGGAAGCACTATTTCTTTTTGAGGACACTAAATAGACTTTGTTCTGGTACTGAAGAGAATGATAGCTAAAGCTATAGAAATTGGTATAGATGTAATTATACATATACGGGCAGATGATGTAAATTTTATATGATCCAGATGATATAAATTAGCTATAGATTTGAGTAGGTTTATATAGAGAATATATAATATATTATAATATAATATGTTATATTAATAATATATGATATACAATATCATATAATATTATAATATAATATATTATAATATAATTATATATTATTTATATAGATGGAGATAGAGAGATAGAGACAGAGAGATGATAAAGATAGAGAAATAGAGATAGAGATGATGATAGAGATACAGAAAGAGGGAGAAGGAGAGAGGGGGGGGCATAGGAAGTTGGTCTCATGTGAGGGAGATGAGACTTGGAGCCAGGCAAGGTGAAACTCTTCTCTATTGCCTCCTTTTCTACATCCCTCTCATGGGGTCCAGTAACTTGTTCTTGCCTTCACAAATTTAACTGAGTGACTAGGCCTGTCCCTAAGAGAAGTGCTGTTTGCCTAACTCCTGGACAAGCTAAAAGACAGGAGCTGGAAGTAACTGGGACTGAATTTCCAAGTTCTTGCATTCCTTGCTCTTAGTGGGGATGGGACTAGATAATCATCATAATCTGTGATACCCTCAGGGAGTGATTGGATATTAACATTCTTATACTTTATCCTGACACTTGGATGAAATGCTTTCTAAAGTTATGACTTTGGGAGAAAAGATTGGATGAAGCACATTCCATGACAGAAAGGAAAGGGTGTGACATTTGGGGGCATGAGCTGAGAGATTTGATGGGTGGATTGACGTCAGATTTCAGGGCATGTCACGCAACATGGGGAGCTAGTAGAGGAATTGATAACCAGCTATCCTGAGAAAGGGAGATAATATTTATTAAGCACCTTCTAGGTGTCAGGCAGTATGTAAAGCACTTTACAAATATTATCTCATTTGAGCCTCACAATAACCCAGGAAGCAGGTGCTATTATAATTCCCGTTTTACAGTTGAGGAAACTGAGGAAAATAGACATGAAGTGACTTGCCCAGAGTGCCACAGCTAGTAAGTGTCTGAGGCTAGATTTGAACTCAGGTCTTCCTGACTCCAGGCTTGGCATTCTATCCACCTAACTGATCTGAAAGTGACAACAGTGGAGTTTTATACTAATTCATGTTAATAAAAATATTCAGAGCAATTCATTGTGCTCTAGGCAAGCTCCAGTCAGAGTGGATGAAGCAGTTTGTTGTTCAGTCAGGTCTGCCTCTTCGCGATCCCATTTGGGGTTTTCTTGACAAAGATACTGGAGTGATTTGCCATTTCCTTCTCCAGCTGGTTTTACATATGAGGAAACTGAGGCAAAGAGGGTTAAGTGACTTACCCAGGGTCACACAGCTAGTAATGTCTGAAGGCATGAACTCAGTGAGATTAGTCTTCCTAACTTCAGGAAGGCTTATATTAAAAGATCACAGAATCATAGGATGTGGGGAGAAGATGGAGGGGAAGATTTTAGAGATGATTTAGATCTAGTCTAACTGCCCCATTTGATAAATGAGAGAGTTAGCACCTTGGAAAGTTAAATTACTTTCTTTCACCAAATCTAGGGCACACATCTAGTAGATGGCAGAAACAGCATTTGAACACAGGGTTTTTGGCTCAAAGGCCAACCCTCTTCCTCCTTTATCACGGAACCACCCGGGAGCTGGAGTCAGCCAGACTCATCCTGGTGATCTGATTTATGGTAGTGGGATAGGGCTCAGTGGCTGTTGTCATGGTTACTGGCAATCAGGTCAGTCACACAAGCAGCAGGAAGGAACCACGGTGAAAAACGATTTTCTTTTTTCATGGATGAAATTGTGTAGGAACAATGGATAATGGGCTGTCGTGCATTTTGAGCATCTTGTGTCTCTTCCCATCTCTGGGCCTCAGTTTCCTCAATTGAAAAATGTAAGGATTAGAATAAATGTTCTCTATCGGTCCTTCTAGTTCTGACATTCAATAGCTGCCTGAAGTCTAGTGACCAACACTTTGCCTGATAACCTCTCCTGCCTAAACAGGGTACCCGGTGAGAAATAATATCCTGGAGAACTGAACAAAACTATTATAGCTGAAGAGTAAGAACTTAATCCAGGTCTGAAAACCATTAGCCATCTTGCAGCTGCTAACACCATACTCCCTAAACTGCTGCTCTTGTAAACATATTCCATCTTGATACTAACGATGTCCCTTCTGGATAAAATCCACTCTCTCTACTCTCTGAGCTTTTGGAAGAATTGTTTTTTCACTGTGTGACTGAGTTTTCACATGCAGTGCAAATTCCAAATTTCTTTTATCCTAAATCCTGATGGCTATTTCTTTCTACATAAAATAGAAACACCATTTAATTTTTTTAATTGACTTTTGTATTTTTTATCACATTTGTTTCCAAATATATTCCTCCCTACTCCCTTACCCATTATACTATCCCTTGCAATAAAGAATTGTACAGAAAGAGAAAAACAAAACATAACAAAACAACAACCCAGGTCACCAAACTAATAATAACTGTCTGGCAACATATGCAATAGTCCACACCTATTAGTGTGGGCCAAACTTGCTCATTATACTTGCACAACTTTGAGTTTCATTTTTTTCCCTTTTCATTTAGGTTGTTGTAGCCATGTATATGATTTCCTGCATAATTTAATTTGTTTGCTTCAGTTCCTATATTTCCCTATTTCCCTCTGATTTCTTCATCTTGTTTCTTATGGAGCATTGATACTATATTACAGCCATAAACCATAATCAATCAGCACATACTTTGTTTTCCATCGTTTAGCACCATAAATATTCCTGCTATGGACATGTTTGTAAATGTAAGAGCTTTCTTTCTGTCCTTAATTTCCATGAGATCTCTGCCTCACAGTGGAATCTTTGGGTCATGTTAGTCACCTTTTAGCTGCATTTCCAAATTGCTTTACAGAATGGTTGAATTAATTCACTGTTCTACCAACTATTTATTATCATGTATCTGTCTTCCCCTCAAGCCCTCCAGCATTGGCTATTTCCCTATTACAAATAAAACTAGCTTTTGGTTTTAGAAAAATATGTTTTATTATATTAAAAAGTGATTTTTAGGGTTTCTCTTATTATAAGTAAGCACTTGACCTTGTCAAAAATGTTTCTGCATCTGTTAATATAATCATGATATTTTGGTTGACTTTGTTTTTAAATGTGTTCTTATATGTTCTAAATATGTACTATACCCCAAGCATTAATCATCGCTACAGTCTTAATTTAACTCTGATTTGGTCAAAATTAACGTTTTCAGGGTTATATTGCTATAGTGGTAGGATTTTAGAATTGAATCGTAGGGACCTGAAAGTCATGTAGTCCAATCTTCTTACTTAATGAATGAAGAAACTGAGTACCATAGGTGTAGAGTGACTTATTCAAGATCATGCAAGTAATACAAAAAGCTAATGATTTTTCTGGAAATCTTTTGTATCACTATTCGTTAGTGACAGTTAGGTGCTACAGTGGACAGAATTCTGGCCCTAGAGTCCTGAGGACCTGAGTTAAAATCCAGCCTCAGACACTAGCTGTGTGACCCTGGGCAGGTCACTTAATCCTGTTTGTCTCATTTTCCTCATCTGCAAAATGAGCTGGAGAAGGAAATGGAAAACCACTCCAGTGTCTGCCAAGAAAACCCCAAATGGGGTCACAAATGACTGAAAATGATTGAACACCACCATAATTAGTTCCATTGGTTTATTCATCCCTGGTTTAGCTATTAGGATCATATTTGTACAATTAAACAAGTTTGAGAGAATGCCCTATTTTTCAAACATTGAAAATAATTTGTTCTAATAATATGTTTTAAGTTATTTATTCATTTATTCATCCATTTATTTTTTTATCTAACCATCCATCCATCTATCCGTTCATTCATTCATTCATTTGTTTATTTCTTTATTGAAAGGCAATGACAGTTAAGTGACTTGCCCAGGGTCACACAGCTAGTAAGTGCCAAGTGTCTGAGGCCAGATTTGAACTCAGATCTTCCTGAATCCAGGACCAGTGCTTTATCCACTATGCTACCTAGCTGCCTGCCTAATTTCTTTTTCTTTTTTTTTTTCAGGACAATGGGGGTTAAGTGACTTGCCCAGGGTCACACAGCTAGTAAGTGTCTGAGGCTGGGTTTGAACTCAAGTTCTCCTGAATCCAAGGCTGGTGCCTTATCCACTGCACCACCTAGCTGCCCCCTGCCTAATTTATTTTTAATCATTTGATAGAATTTACCTATAAATCCTTCTAGACAAAGTTTCCTATCCCATCTCTCTTTGACATTTTATTTCTGGCTTGTTCAGTTCCATTTCCTGAGATTTGATTATATAAGATCTCTATTTCATGTCTCTTAATTTGAGTATTTTGTATATAATAATTTCTCAGATATCAAAGTCTATGTATGAGTCCTTCAATTTGGAAATTCCCTCTTATACAGATCATAACCAAACCATGCCTGCCCAGAGGCAACTAGTGGCTGGGTTTGGAGTCAAGAATCCCTGAGTTCAAATCCAACTACAGACACTTACTAGCTGTGTGACCTTGGGAAAGTCACTTAAGCTTTGTCTGCCTCAGTTTCCTCCATTGTAAAATAGAGATCATATTAGTTCCTACCTTCCAGGGTTATTGTGAGGATCAAAGGAGATATGTGTAAAGTGCTTAGTGCAGTGCCAGGCACATAGAAGGCATTTAATAAATGCCTGTTTCCTTGTCCATGTTCTCCCATAGGTTCAACATAGAAAAACTATCCAGTGTACTACAGGATTTTCTCCATTTCTCCTGGCATCATGAGCTTGTTTAAGTGTCCACATGTTATCTCTTGCCCTCATCACATAATCAGTCCATCTTTTCTTCCTATCAGATGATTCCTTGATGACAATATTCTTCAGGTTCCTCATTGCTTATGTGTAGCAGACAGCTCATACCCACCAGGCATACCCCTCCTCATTGCCTTCTTCTTCTTCTTCTTCTTCTTTTTTTTTTGTGGGGCAATGGGAGTTAAGTGACTTGCCCAGGGTCACACAGCTAGTAAGTGTCAAGTGTCTGAGGCTGGATTTGAACTCAGGTCCTCCTGAATCCAAGGCTGGTGCTTTATCCACTGCACCACCTAGTTGCCCCCTTCTCATTGCCTTCTATGTGATGTTAATTTTAAACCTTTGGAGATCGTCGTGTTCCACGCTTTGCCGTAATACAGAAATGCTGCTGAATGTTGGTATTAGACAGATGGGCTTTTGCTTTCATGAGTAACTTGGGGCCATTAAAGGAATCACAGAATATGGCAAAGAGGAAGTGACAGAAGTCAATAGGCCTTTTGCAATGTCTTTGCCACCAGTCAAGGAGCCTTCTCCTCATTACCAGGCTAGCTGGCTCTAGAATCAGTTTCAGAATATCTACATATTTTCTATTCTCTTCAAGTTTCCTTCCTTATTAGACATCCTGACTTTTCCAGAAGTAAGCTTCCCAGAATCCTCCATGAAGACAAATTACATTAGCTAAGCAAGCTGATGGGGCCTTCGCATTTACCAGCCTGCCATTACATCGGTTTTTGATTTTTTCCCCCTCTAAGGACTGCATCAACTCACTATTATAATTTTCTTTCACATAGTTGGCAATTTTTTCCTACTATTTATTCTTTCATTCACTTGTCATTTAGGAGGTCACCATTGTCTCTATTTAGATCTGTATCATTTGCTTGTGTTCCCCATATTAGTGACTATTTCCCCTTCATTGTAGTCTATAAAGAATCTGTTTAGTACTTTTATCTTTACATTTATTTAAAATTTCTGCATGCCCAAGCACATGTTCTACTTTTGTAAAGTAACATGTGGTTCTAAAAAATACATACATGTGTGACCCTGGGCAAGTCACTTAACCTCAATTGCCTTACCAAAAAAAAAACCCAAACCATACATATATATTCTTTATTGATTCAATTAATAATATACCATAAGTCTTTCAGATCTAAATTATCCAATAGTTTGTACAATTCTTCATTTTCTTTTTCATTTGTCTTTCTGATATATATTTCCAGATCAAAAGGGGAATAATAAAGTGTCGTATAATTATCATATTATTATTAAGCTCTGCCTTTTTGCAATTTAGTTCACTTTTCCTTTATGAATTTAAGTGCTATGCCATTTTGTGCATATAAATTTAGTATTGACATTGATTCATTGTCTATGGTATCTTTAAGCAAAATGTAGTTTCTCTTTCATCTCTCTTGACACTGTGGATTTTAATTTTAGACTTGTTTGATTATACAATTATACCTCTTGTTTTTTTGTAATCATCTGATGCATAATATATTTTATCTCAGTCTCTCATTTTCTTTCTATATGTTTTTATGTTGTAGATCTATTTCTTGTAAGTGGCAAATTGTTAGGTCTTGTTTTCTTATCCATTCTGCTACTCCCTTTCACTATTTTGGATTGTTTAATCCATTCACATTATGATTGTCAGGCTTGTGCTTCCTCCATTTATTTCTTGTGTATTGATTCTTAGTCCCTGCATTTTTAAAAGTCAAGACTTTATCTTGGTAATTCATTTTGTTTGTACAGATTTGCTACTAGTCTATTCCCATGGGTCCTCACCCTGTACCTGGGGAAGCTAGGTGGCACAATGGATAAAGCACTGGCCCTGGAATCAAGAGGACCTGAGTTCAAATCTCACCTCAGACATTTACTAGCTGTGTGACCCTAGGCAAGTCACTTAGCCCTAATTGCCTTAAACAAAGGACACATCTTCTTTCCTTTTATGTGTTTATTCATTCATTTTTAATAAACATTTTTATTTAAAGTAAAAAAAAATAGGTGGGAAGCAGCAGTACAAAACTAGAAACAATGGGTCCAAATTTTGGAGAGCAGATCATCTGTTGTAAAGAAAATAATATACATTATAGTAACACGACAAAATGGGATGCATTGGAAAGCAGTAGGTTCCCAATCACTAAAGGTCTTCCAAAAGAGCTAAATTATAACTTGTTTGGGTTTTTAAATTTAATGCTGCATTTAAAAAGCAGAGAATTTCCATACATAAATCAAAACATGCAAAAATAGGACTGTATATGAAATTGTGAATTCTCATACCAGTTGCTCAAAGTATGTAATTCTATAATTTTATTTTTAAAGTTCTACTTGCCATGTACTTGATCTTCCCATGAGTGAATCTGAAATATTATAATGACTCCTTAAGACTATTATTATTATTACTAACAAAACCTCCCATTAACCTTTGTTTCTTCCTCCCAAATTCTCCCTCCACAAATGGGGAAGTGGAGGTTAATCTACACTATATTCATTCTTTTTTTTTTTTTTGTGGGGCAATGAGGGTTAAGTGACTTGCCCAGAGTCACAGAGCTAGTAAATATCAAATGTCTGAGGTCGGATTTGAACTCAGGTCCTCCTGAATCCAGGGCCAGTGCTTTTTCCACTGTGCCACCTAGCTGCCCCCTATTCATTCATTTTTTAAAATTGCCTGTTTTTCCTTCTCTTTTGACCCTTCTGCCCTGTAGTTCAAAAATTTCCTTCCCCATCTTCACTCCAACCCCTTATTTTAAGTAATGGTCTTTTCCAGTGCCCTTTTTCCAAGAAATTTTGTTTATTATTTTTTCTTCTTTCTAGTCTATACTTAATCTATTCTTCAATTTATGGGTCATCCTCTTACTTGTTCTTTCTTAAACTTTTCTGAATACCTTAAGAAAATTACACTTCTGGAATGCCCAATTTGAATATCCTCCTCTTTCTGGACATTTTCTCTGGTTGTCCCTCATGCCTAGCATACTCTCCTTCATTATCTCCATCTCTTGGCTTGCTTGTATTCCTTTAAGTCCCAATTAAAATCACATCTCCTACAGAAAGCCTTTCCCCACTCTTCTTAATTCTAGTGTCTTCTTTTAATTATTTTGATTTTATCTGCTATATAGCTTGTTTGTACATATTTGTGTGCTTGTTGTCTCTTCCATTAGATTATGAGCATCCTGAGGGTAGAAATTGCCTCTTACCTCTTTTTGTATCCCCATTGTTTAGCACAACACTAGGCATATAGTAGGATTTGATCAATGTTTATTGACTATAATTTCTATCATTATATTTATAGATTTTATCCAATTGTCCCAATTTTCTTTAAGTTCCCTTAAATCTTTAGCTCATTCTTGTTCCTGTATGTAACCTTTTTTCTTTTACTGTTTATATTATCACCCTTTAAAAAAAAAGCCAATAGAGTAAGTATTCTTAACTTGGGGTCCTCTTGAGGGGATAGGTTTCAGAAGGTCTATAAAATTGCATGGGAAAATTCTATATTTATTTTCAGTCACCTCTAACTAAAATTTAGGGCAGCTAGGTGGCATAGTGGATAGAGCATTGCTTCTGGAGTCAGAAAGATGTAAGTTCAAATTCTGCCCCTCCCCAGACACTTTGAATTCTGATATATCTCCCCTTCCAGCTAGGATAAAGTCCGATGAGGTACATAATTTTCTCTCTCAGAGAAAATGATCTCTTAATGTTCAAATTTTCCCCAGATGAAATCCATTCTATGTCTTTTGCCTCTTCCCATAGATGCATACTTCCTTCACCACGGGAGTGTTCTTCAGTCATCTTGTTTTCTTTCCCCTTAAAAGATGAGACTCTCCCACATTAACTCCATATTCTCCAAATCTCACTCTCCTTCCATGCGTTGTTTTTATTCAGATAGCCTTCCCTCTTGTTGACAGACTAAAGAGGGTTTATTCCTTCTTAGTTCACTTATTGACTGAGTGAAGTTGAATCTCTACTTCCTCTCTATCCTTTACCTTCCTTTTCCCTAGTAACAAAATTTCCCATTCTGCCCACAAAATATACTGTTTCATTTCTAGGAAACAGGGTTCAGTCTATGGAGTGTTAATTCGCCTTTTTCCTGCCTCCCCTTCCACTGATAGTTTCCTTAAATCTTAGCTCATTTTTGTTCCTGTATGTAACCTTTTCCCTTTAACTGTTTTATATTATTCTTTCTTTTAAAAAAAAAGCCAATATAATAAGGATTTTTAATTTGTGGCCCTCTTGAGGGATCACTGGATAGATTTAGGAAGACCTATGAAATTTCATGAGAAAAATTAGATCTTTATTTTCATTCACCTCTAACTAAAATTTAGGGCAACTAGATGCATAGTGGATAGTCAGAAAGATATGAGTTCAAATCCAGCCTCAGACACTTAATAGCTCTGTTATTCTGGGCAAATTATTTATCCCTGCTTGCCTCAGTTCCTTAATCTGTAAAATAGGCTGAAGAAGGAAATGGCAAACCACTCCAATAGTTTTGCCAAGATGGGGTCTTGAAGGGTCAAACACGACAAAAAGGACTCAAGCCAAAATTAAATACTTCCTTAAATTATAATTTTTTTAAACTCAAAATTATTTTTAGAAAAATTTCATAGGTTTCACAGATTGCCAAAGGAGTCCAAAACTCAAAAAAAGTTAAGAATCTTTGTGTCAATGTGGTATAGTGGATACAAATCCTCCTTTGGAGGCTTGGGTTCCAGTCCTTCTTCTGACACATATTGGCAAAACTTAGCTTCCTGGTGCTCTAGGCAGCTTGCTAAAACAAAGAAGAGCAGATACTAATCTACATTGGGGGAAGGAGCCCCTCATCTTCTTTGTTAATTAAATCACACATTCCATAAACAAACAAAAAAGCTTATAAACAGAAGAAAAGAGACCTTTTGATTTAGTCTTTTCTTGATAACTATACTTATTTTTTGTTCAGTCATGTCTGACTCTTCATCACCTCTTAAGGGGTTTTCTTGGCAAAGGCCCTGTAGTGGTTTTTCTCTTCCTTCTCCAGCTAATTTTACAGAGGAGGAAACTGAGGCAAATACGGTAGAGTGACTTGTCCAGGGTCATACAGCTAGTACGTGTCTGATGATAAATTTGAACTCAAGAAGATGAGTCTTCCTGACTCCAGGCCTGGCACTCTACCCACTATGCCCCTTCACTGCCCTAATACTTATTTACCTTTCCAAAATTCTCTTGTTTAGTATGTTTTCAGGGCAAGCATGGTTCTGCTGCTTCTTATTTTTTGAAGGTCCAACTTTTTTTTCATTGATTCAATTTTGTAAAAAGAATGCCATGAAGAAATATGATTCAAGAATCACCCAAGAGAAAAACCCAAGAAGATGAGAGTAATTTCACAACTACAGCATGGACCAAAAGTCATGAAGGGATCTGACATTTTAAAATAACTTTTTGAAAATTATTTTTCTTTATTTTTCACCATTTATGAAATTAGATTTTTCACACATAATGTAAATTCATTTCCTATATCTACTGTATATTATGGTATTGTAAATTAAAAACAAAAAATAAAGGAGTTTTGGCTTACCCTGCACAAGCAAAGAATTTAGACATGTAGGCATACCTCTGTAACTTGTACTTTTTGTGTCTGACTGAAACTGCTGGATTGTTTGAGCTAAAGTGCGGTTAAAGCTAGTTGGGTAGCCACACTAAGACTGGCATCAATATGGTGAGTCCTTAGGAGCTGGGGGTAGAGTTAGGGTAGGTTGTCTATGGAAGAGCAAACGAGCCTAGGTTGCAAAGGGAAGATGTTAAAGCTTCTGTGCCAATTAGCACTGGAGTTGGGTCCATGCATGGCAACTTTACTTACAGTTTGGGTGAAATAGGGAGACCTATTCTCAAAAAAAAAATGAAAATACAAAATAAATGACTACATGAAGAACTCTGGAAGGGGGGGAATGGCTTGGTCATAAGCATACCAGAAAGAAATGAATGAAGAAATAAAAAATAAATGTATAAATTAAATGAGAGGGGCAGCTAGGTGGCGCAGTGGATAAAGCACAGGCCCTGGATTCAGGAGGACCTGAGTTCAAATTCAGCCTCAGACACTTGACACTTACTAGCTGTGTGACCCTGGGCAAGTCACTTAACCCCAATTGCCTCACCAAAACCAAACCAAACCAAACCAATAAAACAAAAACAAAGTATTAGCTTTACAGCATCTCTTAATAGTACCTATAGGTTAAGTAACTGAATTCTATTTTAAGTTTGTTTTGGTGAAATGCTTGCTTATGATTTATATTTTGACATTCCTTTTGTGTGTAGGAATAAATTACATACCTCAAACCTCATTCATATTGTATATTAAATGCCTTTTTTATTTCCTAATTTAGGGTAGAAACCTTAGATGTGTACTATAATGTAAACTATAAGTAAAAATCATTCTTGGAGTACCAGGAAGAAGGGTTTAATAAATTGGTATGTGAGGATAAGGAGATTAGCCCCCTATCATTAGAAGCCAGAACTGAACTCAGCCCAAACCATATATCTGGATATAGAATAGGGAGCAAACACAGGAGCCTAGTACCTGAGATAGCTAGGTTGGCCTGGAGTACAAATCCAGGCTCAGAAACTTCCTAGCTATTATTATGGCCAAGTCACAATCTCTGACTGCCTCAGTTTCCTCAACTGTAAAATAATAATAATAATAGCACCCAGGGTTGTTGTGAAGATCAAGTGAAATAAAATTTGTAAAGTGCTTAGCACGGTACTTGGCGCATACTAGGCACTTAATAAATATTTCCTCCCTCCTTCCCTTCCTTCCTTCCTTCCTTCCTTCCTTCCTTCCTTCCTTCCTTCCTTCCTTCCTTCCTTCCTTCCTTCCTTCCTTCCTTCCTTCCTTTCTTCTTTGCTTCCCTTCCTTATGTCAGACCTAGGATACTCTCCCTCCTTACTTCTATCTCTTAGAATCTTTAAACTTCTCCAAAGCTCAGTTTAAGTCCCCCTTCCCACAGGAGGCCTTTCTTGATTTTCCACTCCTGTAGCCAGTACTTGGCAATTTGGGGTATAAAGGAGCTGCTGATATCGTATCTCTCTTCCACCAAAAATTGCTTTCTATTAACTTCGCACATGTTTCATATTTACACACACTGTGTCCTCCCTTTTCCTTATAGAATGTAAAACTCCTTGATTGCATAATTTCTTTTGACTTTTTCATCTTCCTTGCTAGACACAGTGCTTGGCAATCAATAAGGACTTGGTAAATGCTTGATGATTGATTTGATTGAATGGAGGTTGGGTTGGAAAATGGAGAGACCTGAGGTAAGGACAGCAATCAGAGACAACTTGGTACAGTGAGAAAAGTGATAGAATTGGAATTGGAGGAACTGGAATTGGAATCCTGGCTCTGTCGCTTATTATCTGTGTGACCTTAGGGGCAGCAAGGGGACAGAGCACTGGCCCTGAAGTTGGCAGGACTTCAAATCTGACCTCAGACACTTACTAGCTGTGGGACCCTGGACAAGTCACTTAACCCTGATTGCCTTAAAATATGCAGGACCGGGGCAGCTGGTGGTCCAGTGGATAAAGTGTCGGCCCTGGATTCAGGAGGACCTGAGTTCAAATCCGGCCTCACACACTTGACACTTACTAGCTGTGTGACCCTGGGCAAGTCACTTAACCCTGATTGCCAAAAAGAAGGAAGGGAGGAAGGGAGGAAGGAAGGAAGGAAGGAAGGAAGGAAGGAAGGAAGGAAGGAAGGAAGGAAGGAAGGAAGGAAGGAAGGAATTAGAAAGAAGGAAGGAATTAGAAAGAAGGTGCTTCTAGACAAACCTGGAAAAACTGACATGAACTGATGCAAAACAAAATGAACAGAACCAGAATTACAGTGTAAACAGCAACAGCAATAGTATGAAATAATTAATTGTGAAAAACGTAGTTTCTCTGATCAATACAATGATCCATGACAAAAAGGACTCATGATTAAAAAAACATAGTATCCACCTCCAGATAGAAAACTGATGAATTTTAAGGGCAGATTAAAACATATATATAGGCAGCTAGGTAGCACAGGTGCATAAAGCACCAGCCCTGGATTCAGGAGGACCTGAGTTCAAATCTGACCTCAGAAACTTGACACTTACTAGCTGTATAACCCTGGGCAAGTCACTTAACCCTCACTGCCCCACAATAAAATAAAATAAAATATCCAGGGCCATCTCCAGTCATCCCAGATCACTTGTCCCAGATGGCTCTGGAGGAGAAAGTAAGGTTGGTGACTTCCTTAAATCCAATTCACTGCAAGTCATGACAACACCCTGATGTCATGGTCCTCTTTGAAAACAAAGGACAAAACAACAACAACAACAACAACAATTTGTGTGACCTTAGACACTAAGGCTACTTACTGTTCACCAAGCAGGCCTTATGCAAATGTATTTATTACACATCAGTGCTTTTATCGGGGAAGGTGACAAGGATGCTTCATGAAGTCTACCATGCCTGGATGTTCTAGTGGCAAAATCTTTGGAGTCTTGGGAATAAGCCGAGTGTTTTGACCTTAGTAGACCCTGGATATCCTCCTTCTTAATTACTTTAATATCAGTTATAGCTTCTGTTGTGGAAGCCTTTCTGAAACAGAAGCAGAGGCTATGGTTTCTTTGCTCCACCCGCAGCCCTCCTGGGAGTGGTGGGAAATTGGCCAGCTTCATTCCATCATTTAGAGTTTTTGCAGGCAATAGAACGGAGATTTGGGAAGATCCGGTGAGATTTAGTTTATGAAATACCTAGCCTCGGGCCTAATACCACTTCAAAGGGGCCTGAAATGAGATTAGAATGGGCACCTGCTCATGTGGGAGGTGAGGTCAGGAAGCTAAGTGATACTATGGTTTAAATGGCTTTCGTGGAGAGGGAAGTTATTAAAGATCCATTACTGAGGAGCTGTGCTACGGATAAAACATCCCAGATAAAAGACAACAGAGTGTCATTCAGACAGTAGTAAGCCTTCCCATTTTGCTAGTACTGCAGTGACTAATACCTCCCCTCCCTGCAGGGGGTTGCAACCCACCAAGCCCACGTAACCTAGCATCTAGGCATACAGGATGCATAAATATTTCACCTTGGAAAAGTGATTTTGTTTATTTTTGTTGCTTTTAAAAATATATTTGGTGCTTTTTTGGTATTGAATTTGAAAATTTCAGATATAATCCCTAACCCCATCCCTAACAGCAATGAATGATCACTTATAACAAAGAAAGACCTTTACACAAGCCTTAAGGACAGAATGATGGCCTGACAGTGTATGCTGTATTCTGCATCTGTAGTCCACCCCATAACCTCCCTCCTGACTCACCAGCCCCTGAAAGGTCAGAAAGATGTTTTATCATATGATTTTTAGGAGTAAGATTGATCTTTATAATTACTGTTCAACTTCCATTAAAATCACTGCAGTCATTACTGGAATAGTAGTTGTAAAGTCAGAAAAGGAGTTTGTGTTCATGTTCAAATTATGTGGGCCAACATTTATCTAGGTATCAAACACTCAGTCAATAGGCATTTGGCAGCTAGGTGGTGCAGTGGATAGAGTGCTGGGCCAGGAGTCAGCAAGACTCGTCTTCCTGAGTTCAAGTTTGGCCTTAGACACTAGCTGTGTGACCCAGGGTAAGTCACTTCACCTTGTTTGCCTCTGTTTCCTCATCTGTAAAATGAGCTGGAGAAGGAAATGGTAAACCACTGCAGTATCATTGCCAAGAAAACCCTAAATGGTATCATTAACAAAAACAGTGCTAGGGCCTGGAGATACATAAACAACATCTTTCTTACCCTCAAGGATATTACAATTTATGGGTGGTAAGAGAAAGGGGGCAGGGGAGACAAGATATAGATATAGATATAGATATAGATATAGGTATAGGTATATATATATATATAGGTATATCTATATTGATATCAATATCGATATATAGATATAGATAAGTATATACAAACTATATAACATCTAAAGGCAACATACAAAGCCCAATGGAGGAAGCATGGTGTAGTGGAGAATTGGAACTAGAATTGGAACCAGAGCACCCTGGGCTTTGACAGGTCACTTACACCCTCGATCTCTAAAACAAGGAAGTTGGCATAGGTGATCTCTCAAGTCCCTTCCAGCCCTATCTCCTGAGATTTTGTGATTTCAAAGCTCCAGGATATGCTGCCATGCTTGTGGATGGGGAGTGACTAGATGGGTTGGCACCTAGCCACTCTTATGCCCTTTTAAGGATCCATATCTGTGCATGTTCAGTAAAAAGCAGGATGACACAAGAAGTTTCCTTAGAAACCGCCATCGTTGAAAATCAAATTTGTTGTTCCCAGGCAACAAAAATGCAAATGCCCCTATACCTTGACTAGACTTCAGTGAGAATAATCTACATTAGCCCACTAGTGACTGTTAACCTTTACTAGAGTTCTTAGACTGGTATGTACGAATGACAAGGTATTTTCCATATGTTTATATATTTTTTTTAAATGATGACACCACTCTCCTGCCTAGTCCCCAAGGCTTAATAATTTGCTCATCCCTAATTGCCAAATCCTTTTGAATCTATCTCCACAATGTTTCCCACATTTTTTTCATCTTCTCCATTCACAGAGCCATTCCTCTTTCAGGACCTTATCAATTTTCAAGTGGAGTATTTTAATAGTCTTTTAACCGGTCTTTCTAATTCCAGGCTATCCCCTGCTTAATCCATCCTTCATGTACCTGCCAAAATTATTTTTCCTAATTCACAGGTTTGGTCATGCTCTCCCTTCCACATCAAAAATCGTTAGTAACTTATTATTGCCTCTAAGATAAATCCCATTCAATCCAATTTATTCCGCAAGAATTTATCTTATTTATCTGAGATGTGCCAGGAGCTTGAGTACTTTTGTACTCAAATACAAAAAGAAAGCAGTACCTGTCATTGTAACCCTTGTCCCAAAGCCCATTGGTATGGGACTCTATCCTTATTGATGGATATGAAGGCCTTGCCTTGCTGGATCTTGGGACAGGGCTTACACCATTAAGAGGGTTATGTTCCATTGGAGGAAACAACATATACATAGATAAGTCAATATAAAATATATTGTAAGCCAGTGAAACCTTGTTTGAATAGTATCCAGCCCCCAGGATACAAATATATTAAGCCCTAACTGAGCTGAGTGGGCTAGCTGCTTGCTTGTTGTGGCATAATTAGAATTAAGTTTCCTAGGCCTCTGACCCTCATTTCTCATTCCTTATTAGGCAATTCAGAGAATACCCTCTTTTTAGTGTCCTAGATGACCCCACTGTCTTGCTTCATGAGTGACAGGGAAGTCTCCTATTAGTGTCACATCAACTCTTTGTCTGTAACTCAAACTAGATTAAAATGTAATTGGAAAATATTTAACAAAAAAAAATAAAAAAATTGATAATAACAATAACTTAAAACTAAATCAATATGTGGCCCACAGAGATCCTTCTAAATGCTTTAGTGGTTCCCATTTCCATTTGAGTTTGATACCACTGGTCTAGACCACCTACTACATGTAGAAAGGAGTATATTCTAGGTATTCAAAACACCCTGGATGGGAAATAGAATGTCCAATATGGGGACCATATGGAATGAAAACTGTATGAGAAAGGAGTAAAATGTAAAACTCCTTAGATTGGTTTAAAAAAAAACCTCTCCATACAAAGGAAAAAGGTTTTAAGGGTAGAGACACTTGGATGTTTTTGTGAAAATGTTATTAAAACAGCTGAGCTTAAACATTAGCTACCACAAGTATACAATGAAAGGCCTTAGCTAGTTGATAGTGGGTTGGCCTTGGAACAAGGAATAATTAAGTCCAAGCCCTGCTTTCTTACCTGTCCTGCCTAGGTGACCCTTAATTGTAAGTTCCTTGAGGGTAGGGACTCTTTTTGTCTTTCTTTGTTTCCCAAGACCTAGCTCAGTGTCTGGTGTATTGTAAATACGTAAACTTAACTTTTTAGTGCCCTAGACTACTGTCTAAGACTATAAATTACAAAGCAACTGAAGATCTGTATGGATATAGGGAATTTTCTTATCTGGAACTCCTTACACCAATGAAATCATGAATCTGGTATTAAAAAACAAGTTATATTTAAGGGTATGAAATGATAGAATATCTACAGGGCAGCTAGGTGGTACAGTGGATAGAGTGTTCACCCTGTTTGCCTCAGTTTCCTTATTTGTCAAATGAGCTGGAGAAGGAAACGGCAAACCACTCCAGTATCTTTGCCAAGAAACCCCCAAATGGGGTCATAAAGAATAGAATACTGCTGAAACAACTGAACTATAATAACACTAGAGTAAAAGTCAAAGAAACATCATGCCTAAAAACAATAACCTGCCTTTCAATCAAGCTTGAAATATTTTTGTTTTGTTTTGTTTTTGGTGAGGCAGTTGGGGTTAAGTGACTTGCCCAGGGTCACACAACTAGTAAGTGTCAAGTGTCTGAGGCCGGATTTGAACTCAGGTCCTCCTGAATCCAGGGCCGGTGCTTTATCCACTATGCCACCTAGTTGCCCCAAGCTTAAAATATTTTTGGGAATCTCTTAATCTACTCAGATTTTATTATGTACTGCCTCCCAGTGTGTTTTGGCTTTGTCCGGCATTTAAGGTTCCTTAAAATCTGATTCTAATATTCCTTTCCAGCTTAATTTTACTATTTGCTTTTGTGGATACCCCATTCTGGCCACATTTCATTCCTGGAGCTTCTTTGAGTTTGACCTGTGCCAACAAGTCCATATGTTGGCACAGACCATATCCCAGGCCCGGAATGCATCCCTTTCTTATCTCTCTCTTCTGAAATCCTGCTATTCCTCCAAGACTCAGCTCAGGTCTCACTTTGTCCAGATAAAGTCTTCCCTAGTTTCCCCAATTGAAAGTTATCTTTCTTTTGTCAAACTTGTCTTTCCCTTTATCACATTCTTCTTAATATAATTATTTGTGAACGTAGCCTTAATTGAAATGAATAAACATTTATTCAGCATCTGCTACGTTCAAGCTCTGTGCTAGGCATTCAGATTTAAAGACGAATATCAAATAGCTTCTTCCTCCAAGTAGCTTACATTCTATGTAGAGAATATAACGTAAAAAAAGGTGGCTGCATGAAAAGTAATAGAAAATAATCTCAAAAGACAGAGAGTGCTGAACACTAAGGGGTCATATATTTCCATTAGACTGTCAACTCCTTGGGGACAAGGGATAGCTAGTTTTACTCTCTGTACCCTCATTTCTAGTGAACAGCATGGATTCAAGACATGTCTGTTGCATTGATTAGAATTGAAATTACCTTTCTCCTTCTACTACTTTTTAGAGCGTCAGCTACTCCCTGGTATCTAATAGGTCACAGGTTAGGGAAAGATCTCATGTCTTCGTTTTATGTTTAGTTATAAGTCAAATAGAGTAGATGGCAACCATTTCTCCATAGGTTTGCAAGTCTAAGCATGAAAAATGGTAGTAAATATAGCTACTGGTTTGTCAATTAGTGACCAAGGGCAGGCTATGTGAAAGAGCAGAAGTAACCATGGCAACTGAGAAGAATTTTTACCCAGAGGCCACTAGGGAGGGAAGGTCTTTTGAACCTGATGTTGAGGATGCTGGGCAAGAACACTGGGTATATACATCTTGACCAAGCCACATAGAGTAGTAGTAGGATGGATTGAAGTCAGAAGGATGTGGTTTACCCTTTAGGATGCTCACTCTCTCTCTCTCTCTCTCTCTCTCTCTCTCTCTCTCTCTCTCTCTCTCTCTCTCTCTCTCTCTCTCTCCCCCATAGACACTGTTCATGTTTCTGCTGTAAGTGATGGAGATCTGAACTTGAGGGGCTGATCTAGGGAGACTGCTGACAACTGATTAAAGGGGCAGTGAGAGAAGGAAGAAGGTTTAGAGCCTTACTGGGGTGGGGGTGGGGGGGATGAGACAAGTTTGTACTACTGAGCTCCTGACACCTTTCTTCTTCCATTGCTGGTGGTTGGGTGGCCCTCAACTGTCCAAACAATTTATTTTCCATTCCCCTCTCCAACCCAAAAAGTTGAGGAGTTAAGGAAGATAAAAAACGTCTTATTTTTTCTTTACCATTTAGCATTCCTGGCAGCCAGTGTTCCAAATGAATTTTCCCTCTAATTATTTCCTGTTCTTTCATAACATTTATTAATTTATTCCTATTTGTATAAAATAATAGCAATGAACACCAACTTTTAGCAAATATATTTATCTATCAAGATGTGAGAGTGGGAAGAGGCTTTTTCCTTTAAAGAGGTAGAAGACATTTTGCTCCTACAGGTGAGGTGAGTTATGGAGAGGAGTTCCTGAATCCTCTCCACTGGGGAGGAGGGGAGACAGAGAGGAAGACAGAGAGAGAGAGAGAGAGAGAGAGAGAGAGAGAGAGAGAGAGAGAGAGAGAGAGAGAGAGAGAGAGAGAGAATGATCCATCATTATTCCTTAGACCAAATAAGAGAAATAATTAAGGAAAATGGATCTGAGGACCAGTAGATAGCTCTAATTAGGTGGGGGCAATGAAGGCACAGCTATTAATTGGCATCGAGACTTCTTGGCTTTAGTAATGCTGTAGCTGACAACCAACTGGAACTCTCCTAGCACCAAGCCTAGTTCTTATCAGATACCAATGCTACTCCATTTGAGGTTATATTGTTATTGCTGGCACCATTTATTATTACATAGGACCCAATTACAAAGGAAGTCCCACAAGGGCAGCTAGGTGGCACGGTGGATAAAGCACTGGCCTTGGATTCAGGAGGACCTGAGTTCAAATCTGACCTCAGATACTCAACACTTACTAGTTGTGTGACCTTGGGCAAGTCACTTAACCCTCATTGCCCCACCAAAAAACCCCCCAAAATAAAGGAAGCCCCCCGCCCCAAGTCCCCTGACATCTAAGCCCATCTTGTGACATTCTAGAAGTCTAAACTAAATAATTCCTTAGACTAATCATATGAAGGTTGATTTTTATCTTCTGTTTTATCTGGAAGAAAAAAAGTACAAGCGCCTGACGTTAAGTGACTTGCCCAAAGGCACACAGAGCTGTCTTTTTTCAGAATGAAGACTAAGGTATATGAGAGGAGTCCACAAAAAGGAAACTAAGTATCCTGCTGGATGAAGTGGATTGACTTTTCTTTTCCTATAGAGTTATAGTGAAGAGGATTAAATCCAGGAGTTCGATTCATTTTAATTGAGAGATTAATTCTGAGCTTCTTGGGTAATAGCTTGCACTAAGACTATGCCCAGGAGTCATGATTAGTGTGTCCAATGAAGGACCACAGGGACACCATTGGTAAAGCCCAGGTTATCAAAAATCTTTGTTACTGCTTTACTGGAGGGAATCAACTGTGCATGAATGACACTTGGAAAATACACCAAATTGGAGAGTATTGAAAATGTTAGTTTGGCTCAAGGGGATAAGTTCTTATTTCAGCTTCTTTCCCGATTTGCTCCATGACCTTGAGAATTCACTTTTCTTCTCTTTGCCTTAGATTCCTTTCTGTAAAATGGAGACAAAAGGGCTAATCTCTCACATGTTCTTAGGTGACCTGAGAGTAAATAAAAGTGATATCTTAAAACCTTCTAGAAAGTGCTATTTAAATGTTGACAAAAAATATCACCTCTGAGATTAGTCAAGAGAGGTCAGAAAGGAGCCAAACAACTTTAAAACTAAAGCAGGGGGGCAACTAGGTGGCGCAGTGGATAAAGCACTGGCCCTGGATTCAGGAGGACCTGAGTTCAAATCTGGCCCCAGGCACTTGACACTTACTAGCTGTGTGGCCCTGGGCAAGTCACTTAGCCCCAATTGCCTCACCAAAAAAAAAAACCCAAAACAAAACAAAACAAAACCAAAAAACTAAAGCAGGGCAACCATTTGGGAAAGCAATTTGAAATTATGCAAATAAAGTGAGTAAAATTTCCATAATTTAGAAATGACAAATGTGAAAAATCTAGAGAGGCATGGAAAATTCTACATGAACTGATGCAGAAGCAAGTCAGCAGAGTAATCACGACTGTGACAATGGGGAATGGAAATGGAAAGAACAACTCCAAAATAATTGAAAATGAATGTTGAAAAGATTACAGGGGCAGCTAGGTGGTGCAGTGGATAGAGCACCAGCTCTGGAGTCAGGAGTACCTGAGTTCAAATTCGACCTCAGATACTTAACACTTAATAGCTGTGTGACCCTAGGCAAGTCACTTATCCCCAATTGCCTCACCAAAAAAAAATTAAAAAAAAAGAGAAGAAAAGATTATAAAAATCCAGCTTGGCCCCAAAGAAGAGAAATGAAGACACCTCCCCTAACTCCTTTGCAATGGTGGGATGATCATAGGTATGGAATATTGGAATATTACACGTACAGGCATATCTATTTTACTGCATTTCTCAGATATCATGGGGTTTTGTTTGTTTGTTTGTCTTTACAAATTGAGGGTTTATGGCAACCCTGGGTTGAACAAGTCTGTTGGAATCATTTTTCCAACACCATGTACTCACATTGTGTCTCTGTGTCACATTTTGGTAATTCTCACACTATTTCAAACTTTTTCATTATTGGGTATTATGGTGATCTATGATCAGTGATCTTTGAAGTCATTGTAGGGTTTCTACAATGGCTTCTAAGTGAAAGGAAGAGTCAATCGAGTATGTGGCAAACTTCAATGTTGTCTTCTTTGAAGAAATTGCCACAATCGCCTCAACCTTCAGCAACCACCACCCTGATCAATCAATAGCCATCAACACTGAGTCAAGACCCTCCACCAGCAAAAAGATTATGACTAGATGAAGGTTCAGATGAAGTTAGCATTTTTTAGCAATAAAGTTTTTAAAATTAAGGTGTGTACATTGCTTTTTTAGACATAGTAATATCATATATAATAGACTACCGAGTAGTATAAATATGACTTTTTGTATTGTATAGGGCTAAAATTCTAGCTATACTGTCTAAAATATCTAATGAGTGGTCACCAATAAATTATAAGCTTTAGCAAGAGTTAGACTTTTAAGCATTTATTAAGGAGAATAAGAATTTGGTAAAGAGAAAGAGAAAGGCCTAGATTCATCTATCTATTAAGGGGAGAGAGAATTTCTAGCTCCCTTCTCCACCCAAGTCCTGAGGAAAAAGAGCCAGCCTCGCCCCCTCTTCCTCCCACAAGCAAATGTCACTTCCTGACGCCAAAGAAAAGCTGCATGGCCTTGCCCTCAGAGGCCTTCTCCTCATGGTGGAGCTTTCCTACAGTAAGTCTCCAGCAGGTGGAATCATTCCAATCGTTACAGTTTGTTTATTTGTTAGCAGGGCAATGAGGGTTAAGTGACTTGCCCTGGGTCATACAGCTATTAAGTGTCAAGTGTCTGAGGCCAGATTTGAACTCAGGTCCTCCCAGGGCCACCTAGATGCCCCAATATGACTTTTATAGGCACTGGGAAACCAAAAAATTTGTGTGACTCACTTTATTGTGATATTGATTATATTGTGGTAGTCTGAAACCAAACCCACAATATCTCCAAGGTATTTCTGTGGTGTCTTCGTCCTTGTTGTTTTTAGATATGCTAACCACTTATGCTATCTATTGTTCTTTTATTCTATTTTTATAGAAATGTAAATTATTATATATAATGGCTGGGAGAGGGTTAGTTGATATAAAAACAAAAGATAGCATTAAAAATCATTTGAAAAAAACCGCACAACACTACAGCAAGAAGCCACAGAAATGGAAATTTGAAAACTTAAGCTATTCAAGTGAAGACAAATAATCAAAAACACTCAGGTGCATCACAGAGAGAAAAAAGAGGGATAATAGGAAGATTACTTAGGGAGAATTCATCCCAAATTAAACTCCAATTTGCAATTCAAAATGTCTAGGGCAGAGGGAAACAATGTTCTCTAAGCAGCAAACAGAGTTCAGGGAAATTGAAGCCCCTTAACCCCTAGTTTCTTGAATTTATACACTAAGTTGAGTGAAGGTGGTGGTGGTGCAATGGATAGAGCACTAGGCTTGGAATCAGGAAGACTCATCTTCTTGAGTTCAGAACCAGCCTCAAACACTTAGTAGCTGTGGGACCCTAGGTGAATTACTTAGCCCTGTTTGCTTTCAGCTTCCTTGTCTGTAAAATGAGCTGGAGAGGGAAATGGCAAATCATTCCAGCATCTTTGCCAACAAAACCCCAAATGGGTACACAAAGTGTCAGACATGACTGAACAATAACAAATCTGAGTCCAATAGTCTAATCCTAGCTGTATCTGAATCTACTTTATCTAGAAGTTATATTGCAGCCACTTCAGAACATTACTTATGAACAGACTGGTTTCCTCACCTATCTTGACCTTCTGTGTTGTCTAATGTCATACTCCTCTACTTTTGGTCATCCTTACAATTTACTTTTTCTACTTTTATTCCCAAATCACCGAACATGGTTGGAGAAAGCAGTTAAAACAAGGTGACCAGATCACAAATTCACTTTGTGTCCCACCCTGCCCCCCCACCCCAGTCTCTCCCTGTCTCTTTTTCTCTCTCTGTCTCATTGCTTAAGAGGTAATTAGGGGGCAGATAGGTGGCACAGTGGATAGAGCACCGGCCCTGGAGTCAGGAGGACCTGAGTTCAAATCTGGCCTCAGACACTTAACACTTTCTAGCTGTGTGACCCTGGGCAAGTCACTTAACCTCAATTGCCTCACCAAAAAAAAAAAAAAGAGGTAATTAGGATCAGCAACACCTACCATCTTGCTGTTCACATGATACTTCATTTCTTATATCTCTGACTTTTCACTGGATGTCCCTGGTGTCTGGAATACTCTCTCTCCTTTACTCTGATTCAGGGTTTCCCTCAATATTCCACTCAAATCCCACCTTCTGGAGAAGGCATATCCCATTATCTCCTAATGATAGTGCTTTCCTTTTGCCATTACTTTCCATCTACTCTTTATATATCTTGCATGCATGTAGTTTTTGTTTTTGTCTTTGTTTTTGTTTTTGCAGGGCAATGAGGATTAATTGACTCACCCAGGGTCACACAGCTAGTAAATGTCAAGTGATTTGAACTCAGGTCCTCCTGAATCCAGGGCTGGTGCTTTATCTACTGCGCCACCTAGCTGCCCCTGCATGTAGTTCTTTACATATTGTCTCCCCTAGTGTGATCTCCTTGAAGGAAGGGAACATATTTTTGTTTTTTATGATCCCAGTGTTTTAGCAAGGTGCTTGGCAAATAGTAAATGCAGAATAAATGTATGTTCATTGCCAGAATGAGTGAAATGGAAAGAACACTGGCTTTGAAATCAGAAGGGCTACTTTTGAATCTTGCTTCTGATGTTTACTTTCTAGGTGACCTTGGGCATAATACTTCCCCCTCAGTTTCCTTATCTGTAAAAATGTACTAGATGATGATCTCCATTCTCCTTTCCAGCTCTAATTTGAGTCCCTGGATCCTTTGCTTTCCAATATTTTGGAGCTTCATAACATCTTTCAATGAGGTTTCATCAAAGTATATTATGCTTGCTTTTTTTTTTTTTTTTTTTTAGTGAGGCAATGGGGGTTAAGTGACTTGCCCAGGGTCACACAGCTAGTAAGTGTTAAGTGTCTGAGGCCGGATTTGAACTCAGGTACTCCTGAATCCAGGGCCAGTGCTTTATCCACTGCACCATCTAGCTGCCCTTGTTTGCTTTTTAAACCCTTGTCTGTTTGTGGATCTAGATGTGCATATCCTTTGTACTGGTCACCATATGCCACTTATTAGAATTCCCACCATGGTTCTCTTTTCCAGTTCTATGAATCTCTTGCTTAAGATATGGGCAAAAGATTTGTGTCTGATACTTTGGTGAGTAGGTCAGTTTGGTTATTTATATTATATATTATTTTGTATATGATAAATATAATATGACAGGACATGATATAACATAACATAACATAATATAATATATACCATAATTATATGAGAGGTTCTCTAATGATTGTTATGGTCATTTATTCTGCATAAATTTATAACCATAAGAGCTCTCCAAAATAGTTACAGTATGAATTTGCACAGGAATTCTTAGCCTTTGGGGTGTTATGGACTCTTTGGCAGTCTGATGAAGCCTATGGACCCTTTCTTAGAATAAAGTTTTTAAAATTAATCATTGAAAGAAATGGTAGATTATAGTTGGATGTTAGTGAGTGTAACGATTGGAATGATGCCACCTGCTGGAGACTTACTATAGAAGTGTTCCACCCATGAAGTCAAGGTCTTTGAGGGCAAGACCAGGAGTCTTTTCTTTGGCATCAGGAAGTGACGTCGGCTAGTGGGAGGAAGAAGGAAGAGACTGGCGCTCTGTCTCGCTCTTTTTCCTTTGGACTCTGGTGGAGAGCGGAGCTAGAAACGTGCTCTCCCTTTAATAGATAGATGAATGTAGGCCTTTCTCTCTTTTTACCAAATTCTTATTCTCCTTAATAAATGCTTAAAAGCCTAACTCTTGCTGAAGCTTATAATTTATTGGCGACCACTCATTAGATATTTTAGACAGAATAGCTAGAATTTTAGCCCTTAACATGAGAATAATGATTTCACTTTTCCTACCCTTTATAGACCCCTAGTTAGCATATGCCAACTTGCAATTGGCCAAAGTGAACCATATACTTACACCTGCAAAGAGGATGGACAATCTTCACAGGGTGATAACAATAGATTCCATTAACTTTTATTGCATACAGAAGACCTTGAAAAGTAGAGATGTATCACTGCATTTCATTTAACGTTAGCAGATATATCACAGTGTGGTATTTCTCCAGGTTAGCTCTGCTCTTCTCTTCTAGAGAGAATGCCACCATTTATTTAGGTAGGTGTACACTGAAGATGACTGGACAACACCCCTCGCACATCTTATTTTTCATTCTAAACTTCTAAAAAGGTCTCCTACTAATCCAGTCTTTGCTACACATATCTCCTGCTGCTCCTGAGAGAAATCTAAAAGGCAGAGAAGCCGGCTCTCAAAGTGCATGGCACACTCCTGCGTGAATAGCTGTCACATTTTATTAAGGAGTCCTGGGTGAAGAGATTAGATTGTGATTGCTGGGTTCTCTCACAGCAAAATGATATAATGGAGTCCTGCAGCTGGGAGTCTGACCTCTTCAGAGGCTGGCCAGATGCATGCTGTCTCCACTGCCATTCGAGAAGACAATGGCCTGGCTCAGCTGGGCACTATGTTAGACCAGCTAGTTAGGTATGAATGCAAGGTTGCCTGGCAGTATGATGACATGGCTGTGATCCTGCTGCATGGATAATCAAGCCAGCTTTATGAGAGATGTCACTCAGTAAGTCCTATTGCCTCATCCTTTACACCACTTTGGAACTGTGAAGCAACACTGTCCCTCTTATTTAGCTAGTAAGTACCTCAACATTTTTTACCTGTATGATCATAAACTCAAACTTTCTGAGCCTCAATTTTGTCATCTACGAAATGGGGATAATAATAACCATAACACCTGTCTCATAGGATTGCTGTGAAGCTCAAATGAGATAATGTATGTGAAATGCTATGCAAAAGTTGAAGTACTCTATAAATGTCAGCTCTTATCATTACAAGAAAAGAAACTGTCTTCCCTTGAATTCTTACATAGCTTTACATATGTATAACTGACTAGAGGGGTGTCTGTGAATGTCTAAGACTGTCTTACAGATATTGAATAGACCATTCACTGGATCAGCCAACAATAGGGAATTGGCTGAATAAATTGTGTTACTTTAATGTAGTAGAATGTGAAAACACAATTAAGACTGACAAGTATGAAGAATATATAAAGGGACCTAGGGCAACTTCTATGAAATAATGGAAAAAATGGAAAAATCAGAACCAGAAGAACAAATTATATCCTAAGCATGGTTATTGATGAGGAAAAATGAAGGAGAATGAATGGCCAAGAAATCATGATAAAAAAAATAAAAAAAATAAGGGAGTAACTGCAAAGTTCTTATGACATTTTATGCACTGAAATTAATTTGTTTCAGTAAGTGAATGAAAAGTGAAAATTACTTATTGAAAGCACTGTGGTAAGTACTAAGAATACAAACTAGTAAAACAATTAGCCCCTTTTCTCATAGAGCTCACATTTTATTAGGGGAAGACAACACTTAGAGGATGCTTCAGCTGTAACTCAGATGGAAAGACACCATGATCCTTAGGGTGCAATGACAAGCACAGTGGTAATATACTGTATATCTCTTAGTAGCATTTCCTTCAATGAAAGTGTACAGGTTTCTGATGTTGAACCATTTGACAATGCTAAGGACTTTCACAGTGAGATCTTTATTTTCTGGTTCTTCAGTAGTTGTGGTAACCTTGGTTGAGGTAGTTTCCAGGTTGCACACCCACAAGCTTTGCTCCTCTGGATGATGGCTAAGGGGATGGGCCAGAAAGTGGGGGAGTTACTTGGGGTGGGGGTGGAGAAAGGAAGAAGTGGGTGCTGCTGTTCTCAAGGCTCTTGAACTTTTAAAATGTTTAATTAATTAAAATATAAATAATTGCAAAGCATTTTAACCAGTTTCCTTGAGAGTTTATATTGTTTGTAATATATCAATAAAATGGTCACTAAACAATCACTAAATTGTCTTTATTTATGCAGATAGAATCTAGTTAGTCAATGTTGGAATACAGGAAAACTTCCCCAAATCCTTTCAATTCTAGTGCTATCCCTCTCTTAATTATTTCCTATTTATCTTGTATATAACTTGCTTTGTATGCATTTATCTGCATGTTGTCTCCCCCATTAGATTGTAAGCTTCTTGAGGGCGGGTACTGTCTTTTGCCTCTTTTTATATCCCCAGTGCTTAGCACAGTACCTGGTACATGGTAGATGCTTAATAAATGCTTATTAATTGATAGACTCTAAGAGATTTTTTTTTCTCTTCTTGACCTTGGAAAAAGATAGGTGGTAGGATTTATACCCTGGTGGGACAATATCAACAACAGAAAGGCATTATGCTGTCATGGCTGGAGCCTTGGACTTGGAGTCAGAAAGACCTGGTGTAGTAGAAGTTACTTTGATTAGGGTTCCTGCCACAAGGGCTGGGCTAAATCATCTCCTAATTTTTTCCCCTAAATCAAATCATGGAGATTTGATTGATCCAGTAGACAAAAGCTTGACCCACTCTTGTAGCTATCCTGTCACCTAGGGAATAAAAAGGTCAATCCAGCATCACTACTCTTTAGAAATGCAGGCTGTCGGGGCAGCTAGGTGGCACAGTGGATAGTGCACTGGCCCTGGAGTCAGGAGTACTTGAGTTCAAATCCAGCTTCAGACACTATACACACTTACTAGCTGTGTGACCCTGGGCAAGTCACTTAACCCCAATTGCCTCACTAAAAAAAAAAAAAAAGAATTGCAGGCTGTCTCCTTGGTCAACATGCTCTACTGACTAAAGGATTTCTAAAGTCAATTATAGTCAATGAAAATTTACTACGGTCCTCTTATGTCCCACGCATTGTGCTAAATTCTGATAATCCTTGTCCTCAAGGGGTTTACAATCTAAAGAAAGCTGAAAAGCTGGGGGTGGGATTGGGATGGGGGATTTGGGAAGTTGAAGCAGTCTAAAATGAGCGCAGCAGGGTGGGCAATGAGGCAGGAAATGGGGAGACAATATATGGAGATGAGGAGGTCTGGATTTATCTGAACTAGGACTATAAACTAGTTGAATATCCTTTCTTTTTTTTCCTTCTTTTGAAATTTTTAATTTTTCTCAATTACATGTAAAGATATTTTTGAATTCCAAATTTTTCTCCCACCCTCCCTTCCCTCCCCGCCTCCTGAGGTCAGCAAGCAATTTGATATAGGTTATACATTACTATCATGTTAAATATATTTCCACATTAAACAGAACCAACGGGAAACAATGCAAGAAAGAATAAAGAAGGACAATAACAAAAAAGCAACAACAAAAGTGAAAATAGTATGTTTCAGTCTGCATTCTGACTACATAGTTCTTTTTCTGAATGGGGAGAACATTTTCCATCATGAGTCTCTTAATAATGTCTTGGATCATTGTATTGCTGTGCAGAGTTAGGTCTATCACAGCTGATGATCAGAAGATGTTGTGGATACTGTGTATAATGTTTTCTTGGTTCTGTTCATTTCACTCAGCATCAATTCATGTAAGTCTTTCCAGGTTTTTCTAAAATCCATTTGCTTATCATTTCTTTTTCTTTCTTTTTTTTTTTTTTTGCAGGGCAATGAGGGTTAAGTGACTCACCCAGGGTCACACAGCTAGTAAGTGTCAAGTGTCTGAGGTCGGATTTGAACTCAGGTCTTCCTGACTCCAGGGCCGGTGCTTTATCCACTGTGCCACCTAGCTGCCCCTTTTTTTTCCTTTTTTTTTTTTTTTTAGGTGAGGCAATTGAGGTTAAGTGACTTGCCCAGGGTCACACAGCTAGTAAGTGTCAGGTGTCTGAGGCTGGACGCTTATCATTTCTTACAGCACAATAGTGTTCCATTACATTCATATACCACAACTTGTTTAGCCTGAATATCCTTTCCATGCTATGGCTAGGTATGTGTGCTTCTGTTAACAGGACTGTGAGTATCTCATTTCATTCTAATCCTAAACCTGAACCACTGAACCAACCTGCGGGTTCGAATCCTGTCTTTGACAATTATCACCGAAGAACCAGAGACAAGTCACTCAGCTTTAGTGTTCCGCATCTGTAAAATGTAGACAATAGCTAATTTATAATAGTTAATAATTAACACATGGTAACCACCTCACAGGGTTGTGGTGAAACTCAAATGAGAGAATGTACTACATAAATATTAGTTAGCTATTATTATTCTCATAGGTAGAAACTATTTTAAGGAATAAAGAGGGCATTTTTCCTGGTTGCTGCTCAGCCTCCCATCCTGAGATTGGCCTCGTTCCAGTAGCATTTACTATAGCCTTGCCAGAAGACCTTGAACAAATTCTTTCTTTCTTTTTTTTGCAGGGCAATGGGGGCTAAGTGACTTGCCCAGGGTCACACAGCTAGTGTCAAGTGTATGAGGCCAGATTTGAACTCAGGTCCTCCTGAATCTAGGGCTGGGGTTTTATCCACTGTGCCATCTAGCTGCCCGAACAAATTCATTCTAATATTTTTTCAGTTTCCCTCTCATAACCTGTATCCTTCAGACTCACCTTGTTGTCCTTGTATTTCTTGGGACCATGTTTATCAACTATATGGCATATAAATCAACACCCATTTATTATACCCCTACTGCATGCCAACTGGGGACACAGACACAGACAAAAATGATGCAATCCCTGCCCTTAAGGAGTTCACATTTTATTGGGTGAGAAAACATGTATGTATATGTATATAGGGGATAAGCATAAGGTAGTTTAGGGAAGGAGGACACTGACAGTTGGGGGCGGGGGTGGAGCAGGAAAGGCATCCTTGAGAAATACCTGAACAGAATATGGAAGGAAGAAAAGGATGCTGGAGGCAATGATCCCCAGACACGGGGGAAGGAGACTGAAAAGGGAAGGAAACAAGAGCCGGAGCACCATGTGTGAGGGACAGCAGGAAGGAGAGTTTGACAAGTCTGTGGAGTGCGAGAAGTGGAGTTGTGTCTAATAAAAGTGGAGAGGTAGGTTGGGGCCAGGTTGTGAAGAGATTTAAAAGCCAAGCTGAGGGATTTCCAACGGATCCTAGAGGTAATAAGGGGGCTGCCGGAGTTTGTGGAGTAGGGGAATCAAATGGTCAGACCTGTGCTTGGGGAAAATCACTTTGGCAGCTGTGTAAAGGACCCATTGGAGCAGGGAAAGACTTCCCCATGTTCTTCAAAAGATGTGAACAAAAAGAAACTGGTAGTGGTATCATTCTGTCTTTGGCTTCAGATGGTGTCTGGACATAAGTGGGACCATCTGTAAAAGCACGCTGCCAAATTTTGTCACACCCGTTCCATATGGTCGAAAATACCCCAACTTTTCCCTCACAAAATTTGCAGTCTGTGACTGTCTGACACTATTCCTTGATGACTATAGAGAATATTTAGCAGGGAATATCTTAAAAACAAGGGGAAATGAGGCGGTGTTTCATCTCTATTCCCCTCTGTTATGTGTATCTGGATCAAGCCAGGATAGGCCTTCTGGGAAAAAGCCAAAGGCTTTTCATTTGTAAAATGTCATGTTCTAGGTCACAGAGACCCAAATTATGGGATCACAGAGCTGGCGGGGACTTTGGAAGACTGCTGGGCCTAGCTTTCTCTTTCTTAGGCAAGTGGGAAAGAGAATTAGTGGAAAGGCAATGCAATGTTAAAATATGATCTCTTATTGTTCTCTCCCCAAATCTCAGCATGCTAGGAGATTGTTTCCCCCCTGCCAATGTCATAGAATGTTAGAACTGGATTATATAGATGATCTAATCCAAATTGCTCCTTTTATAGATGAGACAAAAGCCCAGGGAGATTAAATGGTTTTGCCCAAGATCATCATATCTAGTGGCAGAGTCAGAGCCAAACTTTATATTTCTTGATTTCATTGTGCAAAATGGAATAATAATGATAACAATGATGGTAGCGAGCATTTATGTAGCACATGAAAGTTTGGGAGAAGCAGTCTACATGGTCTGTGTAATTTGGTCATCCCAGCAACCTATGAGGTCAATACTATACCACCCATCCTCTCATCAGTCTCCCAGTCCCTCTACTCCTACTCAAACATTTTTGCAAGTGCCTAAAAAGTGATCAGAAATGTATTAGCCCCAGTATCATAGGATACCAGAACATTAGGTTAGGAAGGGACCTTGGAGTTTACATAAATCTAATAGAAAGACAATTGTGGAGTCCCAAAGAGATGAAGTGACTTGGGCAACATCATACGGTCAATCAATCGGTGGCATAAGGTCATACTAACTGGTAGAAAAGCCAAGGAATACTTTTGATTCCAAATGCAGGGCCTCCTCCTCCTCCTCCTCCTCCTTCTTCCTCTTCTTCTTCTTCTTCTTCTTTTTCTTCTTCTTTTTCTTCTTCTTCTTCTTTTTCTTCTTCTTTTTCTTCTTCTTCTTCTTCTTTTTCTTCTTCTTCTTCTTTTTCTTCTTCTTCTTCTCCTCCTCCTCCTCTTCCTCTTCTTTCTCCTCCTCCTCTTCTTCCTCTTCCTTCTTCTCCTCCTCTTGCTATAAGTGACAGTCATAGTTAAAATGGAGAATGAGTGAATGAGTGGTTTTATTTTACTTTTATTTTTTCCTTAAATTTGAAAAAATCTTATTTTTATTAATGGCTTTTTGTTTTTACCTCACATTCTTTTCTAAATAAACTCTTCCCCTCACCACCCTCCCCAACAAGCCATCACTTTTAGCAAAGAGGAGGGAGGCAGCATGCTTCATCTGGAGAGTCTGCTAGATCCAGAGTCTGGAGCAGCTGAGTTTAAATGCTGCCTCTACTATTTAGGACCTGTGTGACCTTGAGAGAGTTGCACTCTCTGAGCCTCAGATTCCTCAATTGTAAGTGACTTGCCCAGAGTCACTTGTCTGTAGAGGGATTCGAACTTAGGTCCTCCTGACTTTAAATCCAGTGCTCTCTATCCATCATGCTGCTAGTAAAGCTAACGTGACATCATCCCTGACAGTCTATGCAACATTACAAATCCACAATCCCCCACTTCTGCTATGAAAGAAGGCGGTACATTTTCCTCCTCTTTTCTAGGACCAAACTTGGTCTTTTCAATTATATAACATTTACTTGTTTTTTTGTTCTTTCTATTTGCATTGTATAGTCATGACTATATTGTTTTGTTGTTTCTGTTTACTTCACTCTTTATCATTTCATACAAGTCTTCTCATAATCCTTTGAACTCTTCATATTTGTCCTTTCTTTTTTTTTTGTGGGGCAATGAGGGTTAAGTGACTTGCCCAGGGTCACACAGCTAGTACATGGCAAGTGTCTGAGGCCAGATTTGAATTCAGGTCCTCCTGAATCCAGGGCCAGTGCTTTACCTAGCTGCTCTCCATATTTGTCTTTTCTTATGGCACATTAATATTACACTGGATTCATGTGCCATAGTTTGGTTAGCTTCCCCCACCCCAAACCTCACCCCAATTGACAGGGACCTACTTTGTTTCCAGTCCTTTCCAGTTCAGTCCTACTGCAAAAATTCCTGCTGAACATTTTTAGTACATTGGACTTTTCTTTCTCTCTTTGACATCCTTGGGATAAATTCAGTGTCCCAGAAGTTTTAGTGTAGTTCTAAGGTACTAGAACTTAAAACTTTTGGGACTAAGAGTTTTGGGACACCCTGTATATCTAACAGTTGGAGGTCTTGATCAAAGGCTGTGGACAAACCCAGTTGACAAACAGCTAAAGGATGTGAACTGGCAATTCTCAAGAAAAAAATCCAAGTTATCTATAGCTTTATGAAAAAATGCTCCAAATTGCTAATTAATAGAGAAATGCAAATTTAAGCAATTATGAGGTTGAACATTACAACCATCAGATTGGAGAATTTACAAAAAAGGAAAATGATAAATGTTAAATGGGCTTTGGGAAAATGGGTGCATTAATGCATTGTCGGTAGAAAGTGTCAAGTGGTTTAGCTTTTCTGGGAAGCAAAGTTCTGCTTCCCAAAGTTCTGACACAATGTATGCCCTTCAACCCAATGATATCACTATTGACACTATGCCTTAAAGAGGTCAAAGGAAAAGAAAAAGTTTCTATGCTTACAAAATGGTGACCCAAAACTAGAAACTAAGGGGTTAATTGGGAAATGGTTGAACAAGTTACGGTGTGTAAGTATATTTAGAATATATGTTTTCATAAATGATGAAGGAAATGGTTTCAGAGAAACCTGGGAGGACTTGAATAAACAGATGCAGAATGAAACTGAGCAGAAAAAGCATAAACTGTATTAGAACAACAACATTGTAACAATAATCTTTGAAAAACTTAAGAACTCTGACCAATACAATGACTAATTATGATTCCTAGGACTAAGGATGAAGGCTGCAACCCACCTTCTGACAGAGAGCTGATAGATTAGTATGCAGAATGAGACACACACTTTTGGAAGTGCTCAAGAAGGGAATTTGTTTTACTTGATTATGCTTGTATATGTCTCATTGTTATAAAGGTTTTCTTTTTCTTTTCCAGTGGGAGAATGTGGGAGTAAGAAAAAAAATGCCTAATAATTAGAAAAAAATGTGAAAAGGGAATGAGCATTTTAGTCCTTTGTTCATTTTGGGGGGCATAATTTAAAATTGCTTTCTAGAATGGTTGGATCAATTCACAGGGCTACCAAGCGTATACTAGTGTACCTGTCTTCCTGTAGTCCTTCCAAAATTGACAACATTATGGGCCACTTCTCCCAATGTTGAGTTCTTTCCAGAGCCCCTATTTTGGAGAAAGACCACAGATCACACCCCTATGACTTCATTTAGGTACCTCTTTCCAATATTTCCTTCCTCCTCTCACTTCAGTTTCTTTTTTATATGTTATCTTTTCTCATTAGAAAGTAAACTCCTTGAGGGCATGGAATATCTTACTTTTTGCTTGTATTTGTTTTTCCAGCATTATCACAGTGCCTAGCACATAGTAAAAGCTTTATAAATGCATCTTAATTGACGTTTGCTGAGTGTAGAGTAAAATTTCAGAGATGTTTTGATCTGCATCTCTCTTATTAGGAACAGTCTTTCCTATAGTTGTTAATAGTTTTCAATTCTTTTGAGAACTGCTTGCAATGCTTAGTTTAAGCTAAGAAAATCTGAGTCTTCATGGACTCTGAGTTCTGTAATTGTAATAATTTCACACAACAGAAGAGTGTGGCACAAATAGCTTGTAATGCACATGTTCAGCAGTTACTGAAGTCTTGTATAAACAGTTGTTTTTACATATCTTTCATTTGTTAAACCCCTTCTTCTTTATTCTCTGAAAGATTGAAACACAAATTATGACGTTGTATTTCTTTTTCTCTTAGATGCCAAATGTAAACCACAACCTCTTAATCAGTCCCAGTAAAGAGCCTCAGTCATCTCTAGAAACTGTTTGCAAATGTCCAAATGAGGCTAGAATATTACCCTCTCAATTATCCTAATAGTGATGTTAGTAAATTTTATTCTTACCGTTCTATGAATATTTATTCTTTAGCATTCCTTTTTTTGTGTGGGAATAAAACTACTCATTACATACTTGATTCATTAAACACTCTAGGTATTTTTTTTTTTACTCTTTCTGTCCTGCCCCACACCTTGCTGAGGAGAATGCTGTAGACAGTAGCCCAATCAGATAGGGGTGGAATTTAAGCACTGGGGAGTTTTGTTCTTCTATTGAGAAAACAGGCAACCACAAAGCAATTAACCCAACGCAAACAAAAAGGGCAGAGAAAGGACAGGGAATAGTGAAAGTTGCCAACCTCTTCACCTTAGTCTAGCAGTACCTCGTTGGCAACTGTATTAGCGTTATAAGGAGAAAGAGGTGGAAAGGAAGGAGAAATAGGCCTAAAGATCTATCGCTACAGGGGATTTCCATGTTCAAAGGAAATGTATTAAGTAATGGAATGGAGATGGGATAAGATATGTGCCTGTGAGCAGGAATACTCCTAAAAATGTTTTGAAATTTCTAATGTGCTTTGCCCATCAAGAATTGTTCAGGGAATCATGGGTAGATAGTTCTAATCCTAGTTCTAACTTCTAAATTATTCTTCAGAACCCACACAAATCATTAGCATTTCTATATATGACCAACAAAGTCCAACAGCAAAATTTAGAAAGAGAAATTTCATTTAAAATAATTGTAGACAATATAAAATACTTGGAAATCTACCTGCCAAGGCAAAACCAGGAACTATATGAACACGATTGCAAAATACTTCTCACACAAATAAAATCAGATCTAAACAAATGGAAAAATATCAATTGCTCATGGATAGGCCATGCAAATATAATAAAATTGACAATTTTACCAAAATTAATTTACTTATTCAGTGCCATACCAATCAAACTACCAAAAATAATTTCATAGAGCTAGAAAAAATAATAACCAACTTATTCTTCAGACTGTGTCAGTGAATAAGCCTTATGCAGACCTCCAAATCTTCACTCATTGAATACATAGCCCTGTACACCACATGGAAATTTATATACCCACTGATAGTAGATACAAGACTCTCAACCTAGCCACTTAAATTGCAATCAAGTAATAGGGAGCAATTGAAGATTTTTGACTGAGGGTAGAGGTGGTAGCTGGAAATAAGTGGTGTAAGTACTTAGTAGGAGGAGGAGGAGGAGAAGGAAGAAGAAGAGGAGGAGAAGGAGAAGGAGAAAGAGGAGAAGGAGGAAGAGAAGTGACAAATCATGCCCAGAAGTTGTGATTTTAATAACTTGGGTTAGAGCTTGAGCCCAGGCTTGAAACCTGTGGCAGTAAAGTCACATGGTTCAGAAGAGCATTTCTCTGCTTTCTGTTTTTCTCACCATACTTTAAGAAAGAGCTGCTAAAAAAATTGTGCTAACTCTGTGTCAGCTGAGTGTGTATGACTTATGGGAACACTGAGACTGACTCCTATTACAGTTTCTGGATTTTATTATCAAGAAAGGAAAAGCCACTTTTTCATGGCAGAGACTTTATTTCACTTGCAAAGATTAAACTTATTGGAGCCAAGTATCACTCATCATCTGCTTTCTCAGGCAGAAGAATTATGAGGAAGGGGTTTATTGATTCATCTCTATTCTTGAAAATCCAGTGCTGTTTCTGACTCCTCCATATGAAATGTATAAATTCAGAACTGCATTCAAATTGTCTTTCTTTTTTTCTCTCAATGTATGAATTCAGTCTCACAAAAGACCTCAGTAAGTTGTTCTTTAAACCTAACAGTTAAGCAAGAATAAATTGCAAATGTCATGTCCCCTGAATTAGGGGGGGAAAGGAGAAAAGAGTTTTTTTTAAAGTAAAACTGTTTCTTCAAAACATGAGTTAATGCAAACATTTTCTAAGAGACAAAGGAAAAAAATCACTTCCAGATATTTTGCAGAATCTAACCTCTCATCCCCACTAGGTGTTGAATATTAGAACTGAAAGGGACTCTATAGATTATCTAATTCAACTCCCTAATTCTACATGTGAAGAAACTGAGGCCCAGAGAGATTAAGGGTCTTGTCCCTAGTCACATAGGTAGAAAGGAGCAGAGCTGGGATTAGAACACATATTTTTATACTCCAAATTCCAGGGTTCCCTAGTTAACATATCACACTCTTTAGTGAATAATCCAGTTTTATTGTACTTAAAGTATTTTTTAAACATAATGGCAAGTCATTTTTGAAATTAATTGAAACATAATTTAAATGTTATAGAGGAGCTGGCTATGACCCATATTGATGAAAAGCAAATCCTTCAACATGAGAGGAGACTGATTCAGCTTTTTGATCCAGCTCTGGGGGTAAATTCTTTATCAAGGGGAAAGTGAGCAATAGGGGAAAGTAAAGAATGAAAGACTGAAATTACCAAAGATCCCAAGATGAAGAAAACTTAGTTAAAATCTTAGAGCAAAAGCAGATAAGTTAGCAGAGAAGGTGGCCACCAAGATATTTAAATGAGTATAAATATATTAAATAACAGAGGAAATTAAATCAATGCCCAATGAGACAGAAGACTATCAATTTCCAAGAAAGCATGGGACCATAATAGAATTTTCCATAAGAATCTCTTTTTTTGAGGGTCTTTGGTCTGAGATCTCTCAGAGATCTTTATGGCATGTATTCCCAGGTCAGAAGATAGAATCTAATTCTTGCACCTAAAACAGAAAAGAATGAATGAAAAGACCAAAGGTTCAGGCCCATTCCTCAAGGCTATAAGACCTATACAGGAAGAAGAAAGGAAGAAGGTGGCCCCCAGGCCCACCTCTCTTACCACATGCTATGAATAAAGGAACCCTTCATGTTCAGACTGAATCCCACCAAAAACTATCACTATTGCTGAGTCAGGCAAGTTTTAAAGATGCTGACAGTTCTGGAAAGCAGCTAATCTTGAAACTGTATGGTAGATCAAAACAAAATGTACAAAATCATTTAGCATCCCAGATGTAAGTCTTTAGTATCTTCCATGTGGATGATGCCTTCTTATATGCCAAACCTTCATTACACTACAATAAAGATAACAAATATGAGCCTGCACACAACAGAAACACAATAAATACAGTTACCATGGAAAGCACAAGGAACAAAATAAATGAGCCCAGCTCTAGAGAGTACTAAAAAAGGGAAAAACTTAGAAAGAGAAAGAAAACTATGGGATTTAAAAAAAAAGAAATAACAGAGAGATCATTGAAAGTTTTTTCCCCCCTAAAAGCACACAAGGCAATAAAGATAAAAGCTAAACTTAAAGAAATTGGAGAAATGACAGTAGAAGAACAGGCCTGAAACAGCATAGACCAAACCTTGCAATGACTCCTGAAAGATTAATTAGTGTATTTTATGGAACTAAAATCCAGAATGGGAGGGTGCAGAAAAAGACAGAAGAGAAGTAGAAGATGAAATGGAATGTGTGGTATGTCCTAATCACATCAGTGGTAAACAAAGAAGGGAATGGAATTCCTATATTCTCTCAGGGAGAGGAAGGGATGCTGGAGAAAGGGTGAGGTGGTAAAGGGAGGGATTAAAATAGGAGAAAAGAAAAGGAGAGGGGTCAACCCAATGTAAAGGAGGAGGTCCCTCTGAAGAGCATTCCCATAGTGAAGAGGTATATTCTGTAATGAATTATGGGGATCTTACAATAGGCATAATCTTCAGGGAGTTGGTGACCACTATTTCTAAGAGTGTTGGGATTTCACAGACAATGTCCTGTCTCAGAAGAAGGGGAATTAGAGTTTCTGGGAGCAACCGACATCCATAATGGTGGGAGAGCTTGGACTAAAATTGGAAATTACATGCAAATGGGTAAGAAAATGATTATTATAAATGGATGGAGTAGAACTGCATCTGACTAATAGGGACAAAGGGAAATATCTTCTTTGTGGTAAAGTCTCTCTTCTTATTACTTTCTTTATTAATGGATACTTCTAAGAGTGAGGTTCAACACAAATAGGTCTGTATCCCAAAGAGATCATAAAAAAGAGAAATGACCTACATGTACCAAAATATTTATAGCAACTCTTTTTGTTGTGGCAAATAATTGGAAATTGAGGGGTTGCCTATCAGTTGGGGAATGGGTGAAAAAAGTTGTATGAATCCAAAAAAGCAGGACTTACAGTCATATTATCAGACAAAGCAAAAATAAAAATTCCCAATATAAATAAAGATAAAAGGAGGCAGCTAGGTAGTACAGTGGATAAAGCATGGGTCCTGGAATTAGGAGGACTTGAGTTCAAATCTGCCCTCAGACACTTGACACGTAGTAGCTGTGTGACCCTGGGCAAGTCACTTGACCCTCATTGCCCCGCCCCCCCAAAGTACTCTATGCTAAAAGTAACGATAGACAACAAACCAAAAATACAAAATGCCTTCAAAGTATGATTATATAAATATATTAAAAGTATAAATTACTCAAACAACACCAGATAATCTAATTTCCAAAAAGAAAAAAATAGATGAAAAATAACTACCAAGAGGGAAAGAACTCTCCTGAAAAATAATTGCTGTCAGACAGCAATACAGTGATTCATTCAAGAAATTATTTATTATGATTGAGTTGGACTCCATATTAAGGATGAAAGGATGTCTCAATATTAAGAAAACAATTTAAAAATAATTGCATTAAAAACAAAAAACATTCAAACCCACATCATTATCTTAATAGATATACAAAAAGTCCTTGATAAAATATAGCACTCATTTACATTAAAAACCCTACAAAGGATTGGCATTTTAATACTATGAAAGTTTCTATTTAAAACCCCAAATAATCATCATGTGTAATGGAGTACACTGAAAGTTTCCTCAATAACACAGGAGTAAAGCAAGGACGCCTACTTTTCTCACTATTATTTAAAGTAATTTTAGAAATGCTAGCAAAAGCCATAAGATAAAAGAAAGAAATTAAAGACATAAGGATATGCAAAGAGTAGGTAAAAACTTTCCTTATTTGCTGATGACATGATGGCTTACTTAGAAAGTGCTAGGGAACTAACAAAGATTCTAATAATTGAGACAATTAATATCTTTAACAAGGTTATGGGCTACATAATAAACCCACAGAAATCAATACTATTTCTATGTAATAATAACAAAATCCAAGAGATATTAATAGAAAGTAAAATCCCATTCTAAATAACTACAGAATGCATAAAAGATTTGGGGATCAATTTAACAAAGCACATAAAATATTTGTATGAATAAAATTAAATTCTCCTTAGCTAGAAGAATATTCAGTACTCATGGCTGGGCCAGGACAATATAATAAAGATGGCATTATTATCAAAGTTAATTTATAGTTTTAATGCTATTCCAAGCTATCAAAGGAATACTCTAGTGAACTAGATAAAATAATAACACAACTTATCTGAAGTAACAAAACATTTAGAATATCAAGGGAAATAATGAAAAAAATGAAAGGGGAATAGTACTTCTTGACCTCAAACTATATTATAAAGCAGCAAGTTATCAAAAACATTTGATATAGAGAAAATAGATTAGTGGAACAGACCAGACAAGTAGAATTAGAAGTAATGGAAGTCATTAACCCATATCATAAACTACTTAACAAATAACTACCTATTTGGTAAGATCTGGGAAAATTGGAAAGCAGTCTGGCAGAAATTAGGTTTAGAAGAACACCTATATAATATTCTACAATAAATTCTAAATGAATTTGAATGTTAAATATCTATCACAGTACAAATGGAAGCAAAGCAGATTATGTATCTTTCACAGCTATATATAGGCATATTATTAATTTTATAAAAGATAAAATAAATGATTTTAATTACTTGAAGTTGAGAAGCTTTTGAACAAATAAAATCAATGTATCTTGGATAAGAAGAAAAATGACTAAATGGAAAAATTTGTGTCGTATATACATATCTGTACATCTAGGCTTATATATATTAAATATTTTATACATGTCTATACACACATAAATATACATACACCCATATGATATCTGCGTGCACACACATATATCAACATATGAATATATGTGTGATGGCTTTGGATATGTACATACACACATATACATGTATATATATATATAACACCTATGGATAAACATATGTGTATTTGAATTTATTTTTTTCCATTGACAAGATTTGATTTTTTACACATAATGTAAATTCATTTCCTATATATGCTGTAAATGATGTTATATTATTGTAAATTAAAAACAAAAAATAAAGGAATTATTAAATATTGAAAGCCCTTCATGACTTTTGGTCCATCCTATACAATCTGTATCTATAAATGTTTGTGTATATTTTGCGTATTGGGCAACTGGTGGTGTAGCAGATAGAATGCCAAGCCTAGAGTCAGGAAGACTCATTTTCATGAGTTCAAATACGGCCTCGGAAACTTATTAGCTTTGTGACCCTGGGCAAGTCACTTCACCTTGTTTGTCTCAGTTCCTCATCTGTAAAATGAGCTGGAAAAGGAAATGGAAAACTACTCCAGTATCTTTGCCAAGAAAACCCCAAATGGGGACATGACTGAACAACAACAAAATGTGTATATGTTTGAGGGCTGTATGTGTGCATATATACATAAACACACAATATACACACAACACACACACACATATCCAAAAGCCATCGTCTATTATTAGAGAAATTGTCAAAAGAGATGATCAAATAGCTCACAAATGAAGAATTGTAAATTATTAACAGCCAATGCTTAGAATCATGACTGATAAGAGAAATATACATCAAAACAACTCTGAAGTTTCATCTCACACTCAGCAAATTGACAAAAATGACAGAATATGGGAACGGTCTACGTCAGAATATTTATGGAAAAACAGGCACTTTCTTTAGTTGGCATAGCTGTGAATTAGTACAACCATTTTGGAAAGCAATTTGGAATTATGCAAATAAAGTAACTAAAATGTCTATCCCCTTTGATCTAAAGATTCTTTTACTAGGCATGCATGCCAAGGAGGCCACTGATAAGAAGAGAGTTCCCATTTATATGGCAATATTTATGACAATAATTTTTGTGGTAGTGAAGCAAACCAAGTAGATGCCCATTGATCAGGGAATGGCTAAATCAATCACAATATGTGAATTTAATGAAGCATTGTTGTTGTTCCTTCTCCAGCTCATTTTATAAATGAGCAAACTGAGGCAGAAAGGCTTAAATGATTTGTCCAGGGTCATACAGCTAACAAGTGTCTGAAGGCAGATTTGAACTCATGAAGATGAATCTTCTGGATGCTAGGCCTGGAGAGCTATCTACTGTACCACCTAGCTGTCTGTATTATAAGAAATGACAATTATGACAAATACAAAGAAATATGGAAAGACTTATATGAACTTATAGTGAAAAAAACAACCAAGAAAGCAATGTATACAATTATTATTAATAATTATCATAACAAATATAAATTATATAAATTATTATAACAATTATAACAAATATAAATATTATAACAATTATATTGGAAAGAACACAACTACAAAAACAGTCCAATGTAAATTTTTCAAAATTATATTTTAAAAGTCCCAAAGAAGAAATATGAGAAGATTCCTCCCGCCCTCAACTACTTTGTAAAGGTGGGAGGTCACAGATTCCATAGGTATGGAACATTGCTAATATTTTCAGATTTTGTAAATTCCTCTTCCCTTCCCTTCTCTTCTTTTCCTTTCTTTCCTCTCCACCCTCCCCCAGAGATTGCTACCATTATACACAAATAGGATTTGCAGTTTCATGTGCAATCATCTTTTTAAAAGTTCATACCATGTTATGGAAATGCATGTTTTATTCCATAAATTAAAAATTGGTAGGAATGCAAAAAACCCACCACTACTTAGTATTTTTTTTAGATTTTTCAGATTTTTATTATGCCTTGATTATTTTGCTGATTTTTTTTGTTCTCTTCTTCCTTTTTCCCCTTTTAATTTTTTTTCCTCCTTTAAATATCTTTTTTTGTTTTATGGTGTGGCTACCTGGGAAGGGGAAAGGAGAAATTTAGTTGATACAAAACCAAAAGAAAAGGGGGCAGCTAGGTGGCACAGTGGATAAAGCACTGGCCCTGGATTCAGGAGGATCTGAGTTCAAATACGGCCTCAGACACTTGACTCTTACTAGCTGTGTGACCCTGGGCAAGTCACTTAACCCACATTGCCCTGCAAAACCCAACCAACCAAATAAATAAAATAAAATAAAACCAAAAGATAACCATACCATTTTACTTAAAACAAAACAAAACAAAACAAAACAAAACAAAACAAAATCTATATTGGTTTGTGAGTTCCACATAAGTATCAACCTCTTCAGATGAATTTTGTTTTTTCCCCTCATTAGAATTTTTGGCCCTTTTTGTTTTCAGAATTTCATTCTTGATCATTTTCCAGGGAGAGTTCTTTAAGAATATTTGTCGGGGCAGCTAAATGGCGCAGTGGTTAAATCACCGGCCCTGAATTCAGGAGTACCTGAGTTCAGATCTGGCCTCAGACACTTGACACTTACTAGCTGTGTGACCCTGGGCAAGTCACTTAACCCCCAGTGCCTGCAAAAAACCACAAAAACAAAACAAAAACAAAAGAATATTTGTCCAGGGGTGGCTAGGTGGCGCAGTGGATAGAGCACCAGCCCTGGAGTCAGGAGGACCTGAGTTCAAATCCAGCCTCAGACACTTAACACTTACTAGCTGTGTGACCCTGGGCAAGTCACTTAACCCCAATTGCCTCAGCAAAAAAGAAAGAAAGAAAGAAAGAAAGAAAGAAAGAAAGAAAGAAAGAAAGAAAGAAAGGAAGGAAGGAAGGAAGGAAGGAAGGAAGGAAGGAAGGAAGGAAGGAAGGAAGGAAGGAAGGAAGGAAGGAAGGAAGGAAGGAAGGAAGGAAGGAAGAATATTTGTCCATGCTTTTTCGCCCATCCAGCCATCGTGGTGGAAGCTTGGCTGTCATCTCATCATCATGTCCTCTCATAAAACATTCAGAATCAAGAGGTTCCTGGCCAAGAAACATAAGCAGAATCCTCCCATTCCTCAAATGATTCAAATGAAAACTGGTACAACTCAAAGAGGAGACACTGGAGGAGGATCAAATTCAGACTATAAAGTACAGTCAGCATAAAGAAATACATTCTACACCAAGACCACCTCCCTCCCCTACCATGCCATCCATCCACCCATCCAACCATTCATCCATCAATCGCTTGATCACTCTATCACCTCATTGCCCCCGATAAGAAATAAATAATACTACTACTGCCCTCACATTTCAGAAGCTGTTTGCTAAGATGCAGACATCCAAAGAATATTTGTCCAGGAGATCCTGTCTATTTATCTTCTGAAGTCCCTGTTGGCTCTGGTTTGAAGTTATTTCTCCTAGGAATTAAAGTATAGGGGCAGCTAGGTGGCACAGTGGATAAAGCACTGGCCTTGAATTCTTGAGGATCTGAGTTCAAATCCAGCCTCAGACACTTGACATTTACTAGCTGTGTGACCCTGGGCAAGTCACTTAACCCTCATTGCCTTGCCACCCCCCCAAAAGAATTAAAGTATATAACAAATTCTTTATTATAACTATTTTCTTTTCTTTCCTAATGCCTTTGACCCTTCTTTCTAGGTGCCTGGATGTGTTCTGGGTGAGAGGATTTGTTAGCAGGTAGACCACAAGTAAAGGGGGTATTGCTCAATCATGTTTTTATTTACTTATAAATGGATTTATCCTTACCTTCAATTTACTCTGTATTATGGTTTCCATATTGCCCAATTTATTTTCCTTAGGACAGGGCCTACCCCTGTTCTAAGTGTGAATTAAAGATCAGCTCTTGTTGGCATGATACCTGAAGAGAAGGTACAATCTGCCACTCTGTCTGCAAAGGAGCAGAACACTTGGCTGCTTTTATACAGTAAATAATGAAAGGAAGATGATCCATTATCTGGTTAATTTGATTCATGTAAACATCCAACAGGGATACTTCTGGCCAATTTTTTTATGAGCTATGTGGACCTAGGATCTGAAAGAGACACAAAAATGTGATTTTCTGTAATTCACATGAAGCAACCGTGTGAATGAGCACATCTCCACAGGGCCACATTCCAGGGTTGTACAGGAAATGAAGACTAATGAAATTCAGACAGAAAACTACAGAACATGGCTCATGGCTTCATAAATAATTGCATTACAAATAAGGAGGAGGAGGGAGGTTGCCTTTGGTTATCAAAGGGATGCCCTTCTCTATAATCCCTTAAGAGAACTCAAAACGATTGAAAAGCTTTCCCTAGTGGTGCTTTTCATTTTGACAGGAGAGAAAAAGATTCTGCCCTTCAGATGAAAATGTGGAGTTTTCTTTTTGCCCCAATTTGTTCCTTGATTAAATTGTTTGCTTTTTTCAGGGCACTCACCAAGGCCTCTGGCTGGGCAGATTATGAGAAAATAAACCCTTTAGAACACTGTGCCAGACAGGCCAACAAATAAACAAAATCTTTCTCCTTAAAAAACAAAAAACAAAAAAAGAAGTCCACTGGATTCAAAAGGCCAGAACCCTTCAAAGTCAACCAAGGCCTTATCAGACAGATGAAAATCTGTTTTGTCCAGCTTTTCTTTTCTTCCTTTTTTTTTTTTTGGAGGGGGGGGGGAATGGCAGGGCAATGAGGGTTAAGTGACTTGGCCAAGGTCACACAGCTAGTAAGTGTCAAGTGTCTGAGGCTGGATTTGAACTCAGGTCCTCCTGAATCCAGGGCCTGTGCTTTATCCACTGCGCCACCTAGTTGCCCCTTGTCCAGCTTTTTTTTTTTTTTTTTTTTGGTGAGGCAATTGGGGTTAAGTGACTTGCCCAGGGTCACACAGCTAGTAAGAGTTAAGTGTCTGAGGTCGGATTTGAACTCAGGTTCTCCTGAATCCAGGGCCGGTGCTCTATTCACTGCGCCACCTAGCTGCCCCTCCAGCTTTTCTTAATAAATGCTGACAAGTCACTAAGTAAAGTAATTGCATTGTGTCACTCAGATTACTGAGGACTTTCAAAGATGGGTATAACTCATACGGAATGCTTGCTTGCATACAGTTAAATCTAATGAAGCTTCTTTTCCTCTCTCAGACTGGCTTCTGTTGTAACACTTCTGAGATCAGGCTGAAGAAGACCAATTTTGGAAAACTGCCATGGAGTGTCTAACAGAAAGTATTACTCTTCTCTTACCTATTCATATCCTTGGGGTATATCCTTTCACTCCACTAAGCCCTTACCCTCCCTTCTCTTCCTTTTGATTGAAAAATATACAAGGTTAATTCCAGTCATATTGGGAAAATGTCAGTAGGGGCAGGTTGGATTGGGGTCCACTCTATTGAACATGTGTGGTATTAGACCTACGCTGGCCACTTCTATAGAAACATCTACTTTGGCCTCTTGCTAACATATGTGGACAAGCAGGGGCTTCTGGTTAGTCTCCATGTGTACCCCCTCTCCCCCCACCCAACATCATCCATCACTGGGGACTGTGTCAGAGACCATTGGTAATTGAATAGGAAAAGTTGTTCATTCAATGAACTTTAAAAGGAGAAATAAATAACATTATGCCTCTCTTCTGAATGTGTGTCTTGGGACTCTTAGATTCCAAGTCACTCGAGCTTTCAGTGGGATAGAAAAGGGTATCTCTCTCCTCCTTCCCCCCACCAGCTATTATAGTTATTCACACATGGCAACAAGAGCATATGTTTGCCCAGGAGAGCCTGAGACTGGGTCTCAAAGCCCTAGCTGCTGCATTTCCTTTGTGTTCCTTTCCCACATTACAAGTGACTGAATAGTGATTCTGAGTGATGACCTGTGTGAGCTAGGTGACTTGGGAATTTCTGAGTTCCTGAGAGTCTCAGTCAGTGCCAACTGCCCTGTGGGAGGTGCTTCCTGCCGCTATTCAAATTCTTCTTGGAGAAAGGACAATTACTGACAAAAAGAGTGAGTCATTAACACCTGGCTCATCAGAAGACACCTCCAGTCACTTGGCCAGGGAAGAACCAGGCTGAAGGGGAAATGTCTGTTCAGCAGTTCTGTAAACTGTTTCATGGTTTAATGTTTTAATCATCATCCTTTCAGGAGGCTGATAGTAGTTATGGGTTATACCTCCATATAACTACATAATAGGGGTTAGATGTTACCATGTCCTGTTTTAAGTATTTGTCAATGAGAAGAACTTAAGTCTTGTGTTTTAAGCATTTCTTCAGTGATCAAAGATATAAATAGCAATCCTATATATTTTATACACTGAGTACCTTCTAGAAGGGATCATATTAATTCCTTTTAGGGAAGACTTCAAATATGTGTTAAACCTTAGATTTAGTAGTTTACCCCCACCCCCACCCCAGAACCCTAAGACTGAGGAATAATAAGTGAGAGAGCTGGAGAAGTACCTGACTCAGCCTCTTGGATTCTAAATTCTCTAAGACCTGAACACATTCTATAGGAGTCCAGAGTAGGGCCCCTTAGAGGAAGAGGGCACCCCCCCTCTTGGCCCATTGGGTCTTTTTTTTTTTTTTGCGGGGCAATGGGGGTTGTGACTTGCCCAGGGTCACATAGCTAGTAAGTGTCAAGTGTCTGAGGCCGGATTTGAACTCAGGAACTCCTGAATCCAGGGCCGGTGCTTTATCCACTGCGCCACTTAGCTGCCCCCATTGGGTCTTTTTTTGAGGGGGAGAGGGGAGGCACTTGGGGTTAAATGACTTGCTCAGGTCACAAAGCTAGTCAGTGACTGAGGCCAGATTTGAACTCAGGTCCTCCTGACTTCAGGGCCAGTGTTCTATCCACTGAGCCACCTAGATGTCCCTCCATTGGGTCTTTAAAAAGAAAATAAGTATTATCTTCTCCTTTACACTTCATTTCCATGTCAAAGTATTCTAAGCTGACCCAGTAACCAAAGACAAAAAGAGAATCTCTGCTATTTTTATACAGCATATGAACAAACTGCTTATTATGTGAGGCTCCTTTGAAAAATAGGAAAGAAACAAGTGAGCAAGTCTGTCTGTCACTACTAATTTAGGTGAAGCTTGAAGTCAAGGACAGTCTTATATGTCTATGCATGAAAAGACCCATGTGCCCACAAGAATCTAAGTGCTGTGAATTGTAAACAAAGCATCTCTGTTTTCTTTTGGGTTTGCCTTATACCTTGATTACTGCTCTTCACTTGTTCCTCCTAGTACCAATTCATACTTTTGATCTGCACTTTGTCTCACTCCTCTTGCCCCTCCAATCACCACTTGGTATTTCCAATAACTGGGTCTTGCCTCTCCTTGACAAACCCAATGTTTTGGGCTGTGTCCAAGTATGTGTGGTTCCCCACCCCCCAGATCCTTGGATGATGGAGAATCTAATGATCTTTTCTTAATGCTCATCTTTCTTGACCTTTCTGATGCATTTGACTCTGTTGCCCACCCTCTATTCCTAGATACTCCCCCCTTTCTTGGGTTTCTGGACACTACATCCTCATTCTCTTCTTATCTGTCAAATCACTCTTCAGTCTTTGTTATTTCTTCAACTATGTCAGGATCACTAACTGTGTGTATACCCCAAAGTTCTGTGCTAGATTCTCATTTCTTTTTCTTTCTACATTTTCTATCTTGGCCATCTCGTGAATTTCCATGGGTTCAATGATCATCTCCATGCAAATGATTTCTATGTTTATATATCCAGTCTTAAACTCTTTCCTGAGCTTCAGTCCTGCATCACCAATGGCCTATTGGGCATTTCAAAATGGTTGCAGCTTTGTATCTCTAAAACAGAGTTTATTATCTTTTCTTTATCTTTTTCTTCAAATCCATTCCTCTTCCCAACATCCCCATTGCTATCATGCATGATGCTAAACTTCTAGACACCCAATTTTGAAACCCTGGTGTCATCTTTACCTTGTTTTCAATGACTCCTACATATTCACACAGTTGTCAAAGCCTGCTCCTCCTTTTTCTATAAAATCTCACCTACCTTCTCCACCCATATAACCTCCACCTTAAATCATGCTCTCCTCCCATATCCTCTTAACTATTGCTCCATAGCCTATTTGTTTTCTCTCAAGCCTCTCCTCACTCTAATCCATCCTCCCCACTTGCTACCAATGTAATTTTTCCAAAGTACAGGTCTGATGATATAATCTCCCTATTTAATGAACTCTAATAGCCTTAGGGATCAAATATAAACTCCTCTGTTTGCCTTCTTTACAACCTGGTCTCATCCTACCATTTTAGCCTTTTCATACTTTATTCCTCTCCTTGTACTCTTTGATCTAGTTGTTGTTTTGTTGTTTCAGTTAAGCCTGACTCTTCACGATTCTTTTGAGGTTTTCTTGGCAAAGATACTGGCATGGTTTGCTATTTCCTTCTCCAGCCCATTTTACAGATGGGTAACAAACAGGGCTAAATGACTCAACCAAGGTCACATAGCTAGTAAGTATCTGAGGCTAAATTTGTTTTATTTTAGTTATTCTTTATGTTTTGGTGAGGCAATTGGGGTTAAGTGACTTGCCCAGGGTCACACGGCTAGTAAGTGTCAAGTGTCTGAGGCTGGATTTGAGCTCAGGTCCTTCTGAATCCAAGGCCGGTGCTTTAACCACTGTGCCATCAGGAAGATGAGTCTTGCCGACTCCAGGCCTGGCATTCTTTCCACTGTGCCACCTAACTGATCTAGTTATAGGAGCTTATTCATTGATCTTCACACAAGATTTCCTGTTTCCTATCTCTGTGCTTTTTCATTTGCTGTTCCACATGCCTGCACTCTCTTTTCACCTCTACCTCGTGGAATCTTCAGTTTCTTTTCAGACTCAGCTTGAGGGCTACCTTCTTTATGAAATTTTCCATTAGTGCCCACCTCCTTCCCAAAATACCTTGCATTCATTCAGTCTATATTCCCAATATGCCTCTATATGTTTAAGTTATCTTCCTAGTAGAATGGAAGCTCTTTGAGGTCAGGGACTCTCACTTTTGTCTTTGTATCTCTAGTACTTAGCATAATACCTGGTAAACAGAAAGTGCTCACTAGATCTTTGTTGATCTATTAATGGATTGACCGATTCTGTGGTTTCAGTTAGACAGGAAGTGTTCTGTAGTGGATAGAGTTTGGAACTAGAGTCAGGAAAATTGGCTTCCTCTGGCACTTACTAGCCGTGTGACCGTGGGCAAGTCACTTAACCCCTTTGAGCTTAAAGAGACTTTGTAAGACTTATTTTCCGAGTTATGGATGGATTGTGATCTGTGCTGGTGGAAGGAATTTCCACACCAATGAAATAATAGACATTTAATTTGTTTGTTTCACTTTTGTAACTTTGGTCCGGAGCATTTCAGAGCCTGGTAGATTCCTGCCCCCCCCCCAATTTATTAGGAGGGACAGGTCACCTCCTTGTTAGAGTTCATCATTATAATTGGAGGGAATGATATGGTTTCTGTCCCTTGGTGCCCATGTCATTTTCCTGGTTTAGGTTAAGATCTATAAGATGTATACTCACTTTCTCAGGCCACGAAAAGCAGGGATGGGTCCTAGGGATCAGGAGAATTCTTGGCTATAGTGAAATAATTTAAGATACAATCCTAACTGGGGTACTGAGTCACTGATGGATGGGAGGCAAGCCATTTTCCTAAGATAACTTGAATAGATAGACATGTAGACAGACAGAAGAATAAATAATGTTCTCTTTTACAGTGTGGTTGAGAAGAATAACAGAAAAGAAAGGGAATTGCAAAAATAAGCAGTGCTGTACAGACTTCAGGATATAATGTCATATCAAACTACTTTGCAGCTACAAGGACGGTGAATCATCTCATAGACTGATTTTCAATGTATATATTAGCCCTTGTGTCAAAAAATGAAGACAAGGTACTTTAGCATAGATGATACCATTAGTCATTTGGTGGGGGGGTGGTCTGCAAGGTCTTTTTTTTTTTTTTCAATTTTTTGAGGCTTCTCTGAATAAACTACATTTTTTTTCTCTTCAAGAATCAGCCTCTCCATTTCCCCACTCTCAACTATTTAGTTTTAGAGGATAGTAAATCCTTCTAATTTTAGGAAATCAAACATGATGACTGAGGAGAGCAAAGAAATTGTCTGAGCTTAATATTAACTAGGTATCCTTTCATATTACTATATACCCATCCCAGTGCTCTTCATTGTAAAAGGTATAAGGCATATAGTACCTGTGTGACCTTGAGAAAGTTACTTAATCTCCCTGGGCCTCAGTTTCCTCATCTGTAAAATAAGGAGGGGGGTTAGGGTTGACTGGATATCTTCTTGGAGCTCTTGCTGTGAAAGTTTTGATAATTCCTTCAGGATAGTCATTGCCTGAAGGCAGCTAGATGGCATAGTATATAGAGTGCCAAGACTGGAGTCAGGAAAACCTGAGTTCAAATCCCACCTCAGACACTTACCGGCTGTGTGACCCTGGGCAAATCACTTAACCTTGTTTACCTCAGTTTCCTCATCTATAAAATGAGCTGGAGAAGGAAATAGTAAACCACTCTAGTTTCCCTGCCAAGAAAACCCCCAATGGGGTCACAAGAGTTGGACATGACTAAAAAACAACTGAACAATAGTAACAAAGCCACTGATAGATCGTGACTTCATGACTGTATCTATTTTTTTTTTTTTTTTGGTGAGGCAATTGGGGTTAAGTGACTTGCCTAAGGTCACATAGCTAGTAAGTGTTAAGTGTCTGAGGCCGGATTTGAACTCAGGTACTCCTGATTCCAGGGCTGGTGCTCTATCCACTGCACCACCTAGCTGCCCCCATGGCTGTATCTATTGAGGTATGGATTAAATATAGCTACACTGATAGGAAATCATGCAATAATAGTATATTGTGAAGAGCACTAGACAAAGAGCCTGGTGTGAGTTCTGTCCCCAAACTTACTAATTATGTGATTATGGAAATCACTTTACCTTCCGAGCCTCACTTTCCACATTTGTAAAATGCAAATAATAATCCTTGTTCTTTCTCTCTCACAGGGTTTTTGTGAGGAAAGCACTTTGCAAGTTTTAAAGAACCACATGCATATATAATATGTTCCTAATTCTATGACTTCCCATGGTCAGAGGCTTCCATGTCATGTGCAATTACTCTCCCTCTATCACCATCTTCTCTGCCATCTCAAGATGATGATTTCTTTTAAGGCTTAGTTCAATTTCAGCACCATGGTACAGTGGAAAAAAATGTTTTTGAGCCTCAGAGTCAGAGGATATGGATTCAGATCCCAGCTTGGTTGCTGGCTATTTGTATGACCTTGAGCAAGTCACTTAACTAGGTTTTAATTTCCTTATTTGTAAAATGAGGAGGTTGAATTGAATGACCTCTAAGGTCCTTTTCAGCTCTAGACCTATAATCTTATTATCCAAAAGGGAAGGGGATAAACATTTATATATCCCTGACTATGTGTAAGGCACCATGCTAAGCATTTTATTTTATTTTAGGCAATTGGAGTTAAGTGACTTGCTCAGTGTCATACATCTAGTAAATTTCTGAAACTGGATTTGAACCCAGGTCCTCCTGACTTCAGGGCCAGTGCTCTATCCACTGTCTCACTTAGCTGCCCCCATGCTAAGCATTTTAGAAATATTATCTCAGTTATAAAAACCCTGCAAGGTAGGTATTGTTATTATCCCCATTTTAAAGATGAGAAAACTGAGGCAAACAGGCATTAAGTGACTTGCTCAGACTCACACAGTGAAATTTTTGAGGCTGGATTTGAACTCAGATCTTCCTGACTCCAGGCCCAGTATTATACCCACAGTGACAACTAGCATGTAAAAATTACAGTTCCTGCCACTGAGGAGCTGATGGAGCAATCAATCAGATACTAGGTGGTTGTGTGATTCTAGGTAGGCCAGAGCTGGGAAATCATGGAGATATAAAGACTAGCTTCCTATCTTCTCTGCTTCTTCCTAAGTTTTACTTAGGCCCTCTTAATCTGGGCATAGAGGAGATATCTGGCAGAGAAACAATCTTAGGAATTCAAGCTATTGAGATGAACCCTCTACACACAAAGGTTGCCTTTCATAGAAAAAAAAAAGCATAGTTGTTCCAGAAAGTGGGCATCATATTATCCTCGCTAGAAGAGACAATGTGGTATAGTGGAAAGAATACTGACTCTGAAGTTAGAGAATCCAGCTCCAAATCCTGCCTCTGACATTTGTAACCTGTGTGACCTTGGGCAGATCACTTACCCTTCCTGGTCCTGGACTTCCTTGTTTTTAAAATGAGGGGGTTAGTCCTTCCAGCTTTAAACATACCATATCCAACAACTGTTCTTGTGAAAGCTGTTAGGTCTGATAATCTGGAATTGATTGTAAAGGGGAAAAATAACTGTTAGAGAATATAGCTTGTGCTAGGCCACTCTGCATAATCCATAACAAAGCACCTGCTTCTCTGTGGGTGGTGACCAAGTAACCCTGGTCAATAAGCCATATCGATTTCCCAGGCTATTACAAGGAAAGAGCATCATCTCAATTCGGCTCAGGGTGCTTCTAGTTCGGTCATCATTTCTTGCTGCAGCCACCACAGCTCTGTGCCAATTATTTCTAAGCACCACCATTTCTGATGATAGGGCTGTGATTTGAAGGACAGAGACTTCATCCAAGGTATCGTCATTGCGCCTCATTATTCTCAAGTGCATGGTCAAGCTGAAAAGAGGGAAATTGCTAAGAGAACTCTAAAGTGGATGGTTGAAGGAGCCGACTAATACAAATGGTTCAAAGTTCTCACTGTTCAGTGTGTCCCTCCAAATTTGACAGCAGGAGTCAATCCTACTGAATTACTGATGAGGTGTAGCCTCAAGCTTATGCTAGTCCAGTCTTAATTTGTATTGTAAAATAAACAAGACTATATTCTGAATGCTTATTGTTTGTATCTATTCTTCATCTTTAGGGGCAGCTAGGTGGTGTAGGGGATAGAACACTAGCCTTGGAATCAAGAAGACTCATCTCCAAGAGTTTGAATCTGGTCTCAGACTCTTACTTGTTGTGTAAACATAGGCAAATCACTTAGTCTGCCTCAGTTTCATCAACTGTAAAATGAGCCGGAGAAGGCTATGGCAAACCACTTCAGTATCTTGGCCAAGAATACCCCAAACGGCATCACAAAGAGACGGAAACAAACAGCAACAGTTCTTCATTCTGAGCAAAAGAATTAGTTGTTGTTTTTGTCCTCTAGGAACTTTAGGGTTATATCCATTTGGATTCTTGCCAGATGATTGAAGTCACAGAACCCATATTATACAAGGTCTAGTGATACAAATTACTCAGCATAGCATCAATATCTCGATCAGCTATGACCCTCCTAGAATGACTTAACAACAAGGGAACTGCTTGAAGCATCTTCTCTAGAGTCATCTGAGGTTGTTATGTCTTTCTAAGTCTTGACATACCCAACAAACAGTAAATCAGAACACGAGAGGGTGGAATGACTCCTTTAAAAGTCTATTGAGGGGCAGCTAGGTAGCACAGTGGATAGAGCACCAGCCCTGGAGTCAGGAGGACCTGAGTTCAAATCCTGCCTCAGACACTTAACACTTACTAGTTGTGTGACCCTGGGCAAGTCACTTAACCCCAATTGCCCTGCAAAAAAAAAAATCTATTGAGTGGGCCTCTCTTCCTGGCTCATTGGTTGGTCCTCTGTGATGAAAACTACAGTAGGGGGTGTTGTGGGAGTGGGAAAGAGACATTGGTATCAACAAGAAGCCTCTGGTTGTGTGTTTTTTATTTAAGGGATCCACTAGAAGGGGCCAGAGAATGCTCTATCAGAATGCCATTATTAAATATAACATATAAACAAGGTAGTGATGGGGTGAAATATTAGTATATGGTGATATTTCAGTGGTAATATTTAATGATGTTTTTGGTAATTAGTAATATAATATTAGGTTCTTTCTGAGCCTTGTTGACTTTTTGTTTCTTAGAAGTTACCTTAGTTGTACATTGTAATGATTTTTTCTGTCCCTTTTATTCTTTTTTAAAATTTGATTTTTAAAATCTTTTATATATACACATATACATGTATACATATATGCATATATGCATATTCTTGGTGACTTTTATCTTCTCTTCTACACTCTCATTTTTCAAGTCTCCAAGCTCTACCCAAGAGAGTCTCAGGATTAGATAAAAAGTGGGAGTATTCTTACACAGACTATCCAGTGTATATTTAAAATGTTTTCAAGCCAGAATTTTTGCTCCTAATTGTCATTTTCCCCCAGTTCACTGCCCTTCTCCACTCCCTCTATTCCCCATTGCCAGGGGTAGAGGAACCACTGAATAGTGAAGGAATGTCGGGAGAGCCACCAGCCAACTTTGTTGAATGTGATGGGTCCCTGGGCTGTGTTTTGGAGAGCACAAATTTCTAAGCCCAATATGATGAGGTCCCCATGGCTCTCTGTAAGAAGGGGTCTCAAGGCTTTAGACTGTCCTACTCATTGTTTGCCTTGTTTGATAGTAACTCAGCCAAACAAGCTATTATCCAAACACCCGTTTTAAATGAGTAGCTAACAGGATTTTTTTTTTCTTTCAGAGAAGCTTCTTGTTAGGCCCCAAATTGCAAGCCTCTGTCAAGGCTGATTCAGGTCCAGGTATGTAGGCTGCCTTATCTAACAGTTGATCTCTTTGGTGAATAACAAGGAATGCTTGTTAAGAAAACCTTAGTATAGTAAGCAGCAAGGCGGAAAAACCACCCAGATGAAATTGTAAGATGAGAGAAAGATTAATATTGTCTTGAGGCTGAGGGAAACATAAGCAAAAGCTTTCCTAAAATTAATTGGGAACCTTTGAAGTGTGTGGTTTTGTTTTTATTTAAATCCTCCTGTGCTTGGGGACACCATTTCTAAGTCAGAAGGAGGTGACAGCTGAATGATTTATACATGAGTAAAATCATTAAGAATAAAATTCCAGAGAAGTTGAGTGCACCGATGCCATCACTTGCCTTTTGTACACAAAGTCATGGGGTCACCATTCCAAGCAAATAACATGGCATTTCATGCCTACCAACTGAAAAGGCATCCCTTCATCAGCATCCTCTGGTGCTGCCTTGTGTTATGGAGGTGACTGTATTTTCAAGTCTTTGCTTGCAGAGCACAAATGTACATTTACCAAAATGTAAATGCTTTCCATAAGAGATTAGGAGATAGATTATGGCTCTATTTTCTGAGAACAAGCCTCGCTAACCTAAGGGAAGCTCATTACTACTAAGTGGTTGGTCACCAACTGATGATTTTTTTTTTCCTATCACAACTCATGAAACTGTCAAGTAAGACTCAGCTGGATTTTGCATGAGTGGAAGGTATGCTCACCCTGAGAAAATCTTGTATCTTTTTTACTTATTTGATGTAACCAAGAAGTGTTTTCTAGATTCTGAGGAAGTAGATGGCAGTTATAAAGGCTGTGTGATTCTACTCCTTGCTGCCCTGTAACTCTCCATATATGACTTTCTGGTTAATTTACTTTGTGGTAGGAATACCACCTGTTTTATGTAAATTGGGCTGGTTTCTCTTTAAAGTGGAAAGGAGGACATCCAAAGGACTCCACTGGTTAAGGGAAGTAGGGCTTAAACCATTGGTTTGGTTTACTGACCATCTGAGGTATAAAAAGCCCAGCCTAGTAGGTGTCAGGGCTCCTTGGCTTTGATGGAATTCCCACTTCTATGAGAATCAATACACCTTTTTGACTGAGCATTGACCCCATGAGAGATGTGAAAACAGAGTAGAGCTTCATTTTCCTGAATCAATGTTGTATCCTTATTGATTCTTTTTATTGTTTAGTAAACTTTTCTTGTCAAATATTTTATGGTCCATGAGTGTCTCATTTCATTTCAGTTCTGAGCCTGAACCACTGGACCTGCCTTAGTTAGGTCTGGACCAGAAAATTTGGTGTTAGCAAGATAGGATCAAAATGACCCGATGGCTGAAGGTCGGGAAGGATGATTCACATAAAAGGGAGTTGCAAGTGTCTGGATGGCCCAGTTTGAAATCTAACAACCTGTGAGATTCTGACCTCATGCAGGGAGCTCTCTCAATGGGAGAAGGAAGGGGCTCCCACTGTCCTTGTAGATTTAACCTTATGGGTATTGAGGGAAGCTGATAGTAGCAGTAAAGGTACTGTAAGAGCTAGTATTCCCTGGCTCCTGCTAATGATTTAAGAAAAGCTGGACCAGCAGAATAAGGAAAATGAATGTAAATTGTCTTTGTGTACAACTGGACACAGATATGAATATACATTTGATTTTTAAAAATCATAAACATTTTTATTTATAGTTTTGAGTTCCCAATTTTATCCCTCCTTCCCTCCCTCCCCTCCTCTCTTCCTCAGATATGGGTTAGACATATGCAATTATGTAAAACATTACCATATTATTCACTTTCTATAAGAAAACTTGAATAAAAGGAAAAATATACATTTGATTTTTAAGGATCATGCTTTGAAGCTAGAGGAACAATGTATGCACCTAGTAACAGATGCTGAAAGGTGAAAGAAGCGAGAAATGGTAGTCTGCCATTGAGAATGGACTCATAATAATGGTTCCAAAGTACGACATCTGAAACATGGATTGTGTGTATACATGAACATGCATACATATTCTTTCTACCACTTACACATATGCACAATCATATGTGCACACATATGCATATATGCATGTATATATACATATGCAAACATATGAGTGTGTATATATAAATACACATATATTTATACACATATGTATGTATATGTATATGTGTATTGTGAGATTTAAAATTGGATACTAGAGCATTAACCTCCCCTTTTAACCTTTCCCTTATTTATCTCCCAGATCAGTAAGTGGAAGAAGCCTCTGATCTTTAGTTAGAGCTTTTATTGTTTGGAAATTACAAGGTGATGTTGATTAAAGAGATAGGCAAGTAGAAAATACAAACAAATCTAAGCTTAGTCTATATTCCGTATAAAACTCACCAAAAACCCAAGGCCACCTCTGAAGCTGAGAGCTGCATCAAACCTGTGCTGTTACTGTGAACCGGGCTGAGTAGAACCTCAGTCAGCAGACAAGGAGAGCTGACAAAAGACCTCACTTCCGTTCTCTCCTTGCCTTTTAAGCTCGCACCCCGGAAGTGGAGTGCTTAGCAGATGGACCTGGCAGTTCGTCATGGTCTCCTCCCTGAAAGGGTGGTCCTTCAGTTTTCGCTAACCGACAGTTAAAAACTTTCACCACATTATGTGTATATCATATATGTGTATTTATATATTTATATATAAAAACGAAGCTCCAAAGTGCTATACTGGAACAATGAATATCTATATAGCCTCACCTATATCTACATATACCTCCATTGTTATTACATACATTTATGTTCTTTCTACTACCTATATACACATATACATATATATATTCTTTTGTTTATATAAAATATACATGTTCATTTTTTCTTTTATAAGCATTCTAGTAAAAGTGATAATAGACTTATCTACCAAAACTCCAAAATGTAGGGTTGGGAAGGGAACGAATAAGCATTGATATAGTATCTATTATGTGCCAGGCACTGTGTTGTGTTTTTTCTAAATATTATCTCATTTTACCCTCACAACAATGCTGTAAGGTAGGTACTGTTATTATCCTCAGTTTACAGTTAAGAAAACTGAGGTTATCAGAGGTTAAGAGACTTGCCCAAAATTGTACAGCTATTATGTATCAGAGGTAAGATTTGAACTCGTGTCTTCCTGATTACAGATACATAATACTGGCCACTGTGCCATCTATTGAAGGTAAAAGGGGTATATTTGGGTAACTAGGTGGCACAGTGGATATAGCACTGGCCCTAGAGTCAGGAAGACCTGAGTTCAAATCCGGCCTCAGACACTTGACACTTACTAGCTGTGTGACCCTGGGTAAGTCACTTAACCCCAATTCTCCCACTCACACACACCAAAAAAAGGGGGAGTAGATTTAGGTAAAATAAAAGTACTCTTACACAGTAGGTAGTAAACTTTTGGAAGTGATTATTTTAAATGCTTAATATAGAATTCATTACTTAATTCATGGATGATGGAATTATAAAAGGCTATTAAGTGAAGTTAGTGAGTCAAGGTTGATGCCATGGAGGGCAACCATGCCCTTTCACAGAATGCCCTTTGATAGAAACCGAATGCTCAGTTAGATGAAGCACAGATCCCGAATCAGTGTGACAATACTTATTCTTTTACTATATTTATATTTTTGTATCAGTTCCCTTTATTTCACATTGGTCTTTCCAATAAGGTCCACATATTTGGTGGTTTGTATAGGATCTGATCACACATATAATTAATACCATAGCTCAGCACCTCTTAATAAAGGCAAGTGATAGTTTCCCAGAGGGAAAAGAATAATTCTTAATTATCTTTGTATGACCCAAAACTTAGCACAGTGATTTGAACATAGTAGATCACTATAAAATGATTGATAAATTAATGAATGCTAGTCTTTTACAAATAGAATTTCATCATATTCATTCAACGAATCTGTGGTGGGATAGGTGTGTTGGGAGAGAAATCTCTTCTGGGACAGGTCGAAGCCTGGCTGGTTCAGTGGTTCAGGCTAAGGCTTGGAACAAAATGAGACCCTCATGGGTCATAAAAATATTAACAAAGAGAAGTTTAATTAACTACTGAAAAGGATCAGTAAGGGTATAAAATTGATTCATGTGGGCAAGGCTCACTTTTTCCTTTGTATCTGAAAGCATGTATTAAAAAGCTTTGCTGAGATTGCTCCTATGGATCAGTGTCTCTCCGGTGGGGCCTGTACTACTCGGGAAGGTAGGAAGGCTGAGTTGGTTATTTGTTCGTTTGGTTTTTTGCTTTTTGTCGTCCCAGACTTAGAGGCCACAGCTCGCCTTCCTTGGCTTCCCGGTAGAAACCTCAGTTGGCTCTCCCCGAGCGGTCACGAACTTGTGAGGCTGATCCCTCGAGCCTGAGTCCTTTGGGTGGTCGAGGCCGGCGGGCCCCTCATCTCCTCCTGTCTGATTCATAACCTATGCAGTGACCTCAGTAGCGAAGGGTGTGGTCCAGCAAGGAGTGGACCAGCTTCGTATTCGAGGACTGGTGTAGGAGGAGGCAGGGTCTGAGGGCTGGCACTGACCCTCTGGTGAGGGGTGGGGAACCTGTGAGGCTCGAGTGAGATAATGGGTACAAAACAACATTTGGCAAACATTAACTCCTAAGAGAAATGCCAGTTGTTTTTATTATTTGTAATTCTATTAATATTATGTTTGCTGTTCAGTCAACGTCCAAATCATCGTGGCACCATTTGGGGTTTTCTTGGTAAAGATACTTGAGTAGTTTGCAGTTTCCTTCTTCAGCTCATTTTACAGTTGAGGAAACTGAGGCAAGCAGAGTGAAGTGACTTGCCCAGGGTCACCCAGCTAGTAAGTGTCTGAGGCTAGATTTGATCTCAGGAAGGTGAGTCTTCCTAACTCCAGGACTGGTACTCTACTGTGTCACCTAGCTGCCCCATTTATTAATATTTATTGTTAATAGTATTATCACATAATATGAATGCTGTTATTTAAAAATTTTTATTAAATGATATTACTATTGTGATATTAAAATAAAAAGCTTTGCTGCCACCCACAAAATTCAAAAATTTCACCAAACTAGGCAGTGCAGTGGATAGAATGCCAGGAAGTCAGGAAGTCTCATCTTCTTGAGTTAAAATCTGGCCTCAGACATTTATTTACTAGCTGGGTGGCCCTGGGCAAGTCACTTAACTCCTGTCTATCTCAGTTTCCACAATTCTAAAATGTGAATAGTAATAACACCTACCTCCCATGGTTTATGTGAGGATCAAATGAGATAGTAATTGTAAAGTGACTGGCACACAATAAGCACTCGATAAATGTTAACTATTAATGTTGTCATTATTGTGCCAGGTGATTCTTCAGTGTCCCAGAGCTTAATGTAATAAGCACAAGGTCACCCACAAACAGAAGCATTTGGAGGCCCTCTCCATCCACAAGGAACATCTCATTGATCTGGATTCTGAGCTGGATCTCCTCTATCATGGGGGGGGAGGGGATACTTTTTTTTTTTTTTTAGTGAGGCAATTGGGGTTAAGTGACTTGCCCATGGTCACACAGCTCGTAAGTGTTAAGTGTCTGAGGCCGGATTTGAACTCAGGTACTCCTGACTCCAGGGCCGGTGCTCTATCCACTATGCCATCTAGCTGCCCCAAGGGGATACTTTTGACAAGTATATACCTCCCTTTATAATGCCTCAACTGATGTTTATTATTAGAATAACTATTATTAAGTAGAGTTATTTCTGTTCTTACATTTTCCAAGGAAACTTGAGTAATCTTTATGTATGAATAGGGGACAGTGTTTTGATATATCAGATTATTATTATGATGTTTATTATCAGAATAATAATTATTAAGTAGGGTTATTTCTGTTCTTACATTTCCCAAGGAAACTTGTGCAATCTTTATGTATAGCATTGCTTCCACCAAGTTTATACTCAAATGTAGCACAAATGCCAGATAGATGCTTGTCTTAGCTATCCTCATGGCTGAGTCCCAAAGGTCAATCATGAAAATTACTCCTTGCTTTTCAGGGCTTCAATGACAGACTGGCGGCAAAACCCAAAAGGGATTATGAGTCCTGGAATTTTGGTTTCCTGGACTCCTGATCTTTAAGAATATATAAGGTTATAGCCTCCAGATTATTCTCCTTCACCTAAAATAAAAGAATAAACAGTGAGGCAAAGGACAGCAGTCTGTTTTCATATGGTGACTTGTTGCCCTTGAAAGTGTTGAATATTAAAATACAGTTTTTGTATCTGCCTGTCTCCTACAAACAGAACAGAGAAATAATGTTAATTTATTCTACAAAATTAATAAACAGATCAGAGAAATTATATCTTATCTCCTACAAAATGAATCAGATCAGAGAACAGATCAGAGACGGACAGAAAAAAATAATATTAATTTAATATTTTGTCCCAAGAAGAAAGACAATAGAACATGATCATGTGGAGACTTCCCTCCTAAGAGAGAAGCTTGGGGGACTCCCCATTTCTGAGGATATATATGGTTTTAGTCCACTGATTACAGGGCATTGTCAGCTTCAATAGTATGATACAGAAATCAACCCCTAAGCAAAAAGCAGTTTAACAATTTTAGTTATAACAAGTATGGAGAGAATACAGAAGCATCATGATAAGAATACAGGATTCCAAAAAAGGGTTTGGCAAGGATGAGAATGCCCAGATGTTACCATAAGATAGGGACTTATTATCCTGAAGGGGAAAGAAGTCACTAGGTAGGGTCTTTTATCTGCTAGCTATCTGGGTTAAAGTTTGGAGTTCAGTTGAAGGACATTTTGCTCCTGTTAACCCAGGTTTTCATAAAAAACACTTTTGGATAATAAGGTACCTCCATCAAATCTAGGTGATCCATATTAATAAAAGGCTCTGAAGGTCCAAAGCATTGTCTCTCACTGGATGCCATTACTAAAGGAGTCAGACCAAGAGCAGCCAATCATGGAGAGAAAAGCTGAAGACAACAATGGAGACTCTGGATTGCTAGTACCTTTCAAGGCACTCCTACTTCCAGCTATGCAACCAATCAAAGAAAGCTTTTCCTAATCATATAGTTATGAACATTCAAGAAAACACAGGCCCTTTTCTTTCTGTCTTTGCTCTCTTTGTGATATAGTCACAGTAGTGGGATGTGTATGTCAAAGGATATAAAGTATAGTGACTTTTAAAATATAATTTCAAAATATTTTTCAGAGAACAACTTCCTTACTTTATAATTGAGGAAACAGGCTTTGCGATAACCAAGACCACCTAGGTAGTAAATAGTAGATATGGGATTCTAATCCAGATCCTTCTCTATAAATCCTCATGGACTATGGGCAGTCATCAGATAACAAAAGGAATAAAAGAATTTTACTCTGGAGCAGAGTGCCCCTGCTAATCTATCACAGATCCTTTGGTATACAATAAAAGAACATTCCTCCTGGAACTATGCACATAGTCTGGAGATCATGTCTGTTGGAATTGTAGCAATTCGTTTCTGCTGTTAGGGTTTCTTAAAAAAATTATCTATCTTTTGTTTTTATATCACCTTCATTTCTTTTTCTTTTTTTTTCTTTTTTTTTGGGGGGGAGCAGGGAAATGAGGGTTAAGTGACTTGCCCAGGGTCACACAGCTAGTAAGTGTCTAGTGTCCAAGGCCAGATTTGAAATCAGGTCCTCCTAAATCCAGGGCCAGTACTTTATCTACTGCACCACCTAGCTGTCCCCAGTATCACCTTCATTTCTAAGTATATCCCCCCCCCTCACTTGCCCAGTGAGCCATCCCTTGTATGCACAAGGAATGCAAAAAGAGAAGGCAAAGAATAGGCAAGTCACCCAAACTAATGGACACATCAATCATATCCGACAGTAATCTGCAAGGTAGGTTTGGTAGCATAGTGGATGGAGTTCTGGACCTGGACTTAGAAAGACCTGAGTTCAAATCTAGCCTCAGACACTTACTAGCTGTGCCACCTCGTGAAAGCCACTTAAGCTCTCTTTCCTCATCTATAAAATGAGGTTTATAAAAGCATCTACCAGGGGAAGCTGGGTGGTACAGTGGATAGAGCACCGGCCCTGAAGTCAGGAGGACCCGAGTTCAAATACGGCCTCAGACACTTAACACTCACTAGCTGTGTGACCCTGGGCAAGTCATGTAACCCCAATTGCCCTGCCCCCCCAAATAATAATAATAATAGCATCTATCTAGCAAGGTTGTTGTGAAGATCAAATGCAGTGCAGTACCTGGTACAAAGTAAGCACTATATAAATGTCAGCTATTATTATTATATTCCATACCCAAAGGCCCCCACTTCTGAAAAGAAGGGAGGCAAGTACCATTTTCTTTTTTTTTTTTTTTTACAGGGCAATTGGGGTTAAGTGACTTGCCCAGGGTTATACAGTTAGTAAGTGTTAAGTGTCTGAGGCAGGATTTGAACTCAGGTCCTCCTGACTCCAGGGCTGGTGCTCTATCCACTGTGCCACCTAGCTGCGCTTTGAGTACCATTTTCTCAACTATTTCCCCTGTCCCTGTTTGTTCATGATACCTGACAAAATCAACCTAAACCTGTCTCTTGCTGCCCTCATCCCTACTGCTTCTGTCTTCTATGGAAGCTGCATCTGTATCTTAGAAATCCAGGAGAGTCTTCTCTTTGATTTTCTGCTGTACCCACTGCCTAACAAGCTGCATCTTTTGTTTTGCAGGATGCACACTAGAACAGAGCTTTTCATTCCCTTGCTTCCCGCCCCCCCCCCACTCCCACTTCCAAGACTCCACCTTCAGTCAACACCAGAGTTCTCAAAGCATCTGCTCGGCAGACCTGCTGGAGAGGTGACTTCACAAAGCATCCCCACCACCACCTGCTCGGCCTCAGCAACTTCCCTTCCTGGGCTGTTCTCCTTCATCTGTTCTCCCCATTGCAATGTCAGTGCATAAAGCAGTCTGCAAAACCCAACGGCGCCAGCCTGCTGCCGTTGCTATTCATGAATGTTTGCCAAGTACTTGTGCTTTACTGCCCCTCCTGAGCCTCCGTACAGACAAATCATTTTTAATGTGGCGCTATCTGGGTGAAGAACTGGTCTGCCTGAAGTATGTGATCCCCTCTGCCTCCCCATTTATGCAGCAACTTTATCTTCAGACTGAGACGAAAGCCCTCTTCCCCTTGGCTGGCATTTACATAGGGCTTGGTGGAAGCTGTATGACAAATAACCCAGTGCTTCAGACATTATTCTTGAGCTGACCGAAGCTCTATTACCTCAGATTAAGCTGCAAGGCTTACTGCTTTCTCTTCCCATTTTTTCCCCCTCTGGCAGAATAGAACTCACCTATCACTTCCTAATTCTTTCCTCTACTCAGTTAAGTCCAGCCACCTCTTTTAATTTATACCCAGCTATCATTTTGAGCAATATTCCATTATTCCCAGGCATTTAGGCATAATGTGTGTCTTCATCAAATTGTTGTTGTTGTGCAGTCATTCAGTCATGTCCGATTCTTTGTGACCCTATGAACCATTGCACGCCATGACCTTCTAACCTCCACTATCCCTCGAAGTCTGTCCAAGTTCATGTTCTGTATTCCTGTGATACTATCTATCTGTTGCATCCATGCTTTCTTTTGCCTCCAATCTTTCTCATCCACGTCTTTTCTGTTGAGTCTTTTTTTTTTTGGTTTGTTTTTGTTTTGGGGTTTTTTTGTTTTGTTGTTTTTGTGGGGCAATGAGGGTTAAGTGACTTGCCCAGGGTTGCACAACTAGTAAGTGTCAAGTGTCTGAAGCTGGATTTGAACTCAGGTCCTCCTGAATCCAGGGTCGGTGCTTTATCCATTGCACCACCTAGCTGCCCCTTCTGTTGAGTCTTATCTTATGTGGCCAAAGTATTTAATTCATTGAATTCTTTGAAAACTTATATGTGGTGCTCTCCTGAATCACTAGTTGAGTGTATAGATTGCCTTTTGCCTTTCTTTGTATCCTCAGGGTTTAACACAGTACCCAACACTTAGTAGGTGCTTAATTGCGTGTTGACTGACTGAATGACAGACATATTCATTGGCAGCAATCTGCTTAAATATAACTCTGCCCTTACTTCAGCCCCCTCTCCTTCATTGTCATGCAACTCTCAATGTTTTTCTACAGTGTGAGGAGTAGACAAAATTGGTTTTGATCAGTTTTTCACTTCCCTTGTGATGCTTCTTTTTCCTGACCTCCGGTTGCCCAGTGCATTCATGCTATTGCAAAGCTTTCCAAAATTTCATTCTCCCTGACATTGTCATCTGAGTTTGCCTTTCCCAGAAATGTGCTGCCTGATTACTGTTAGATTGTGCAGAAAAGAATCTGAAAAACTCTCCTGACACTATTAGCTCTCAAGCCCTAGGGTTCAGTATGAACCAAACATTTTTCTAGAGTAAAGACCAGCTCTTTCCCTCTCTCTTCCCTTTACTTGTGATCATTAAATAGAACACACACACACACACACACACACACACACACACACACACACACAAACACACATCATAGATTTCTATTCATCAACAGCTATTTCACATTTGTCAGCTTAAGAATGAACAGAACTGGGGCAGCTAGATGGCGCAGTGGATAGAGCACCGGCCCTGGAGCCAGGAGTACCTGAGTTCAAATCCGGCCTCAGACACTTAAAAAAAAAACTTACTAGCTGTGTGACCCTAGGCAAGTCACTTAACCCCAACTGCCTCACTAAAAAAAAAAAAAAAAAAAAAAAAAAAAAAAAAAAAAAGAATGAACAGAACTAACTTTTAAGATGAAAGTTAAAGGTGGTTGTTCAGTCATATCTGGCTCTTCATGACCCCATTTGGAGTTTTCCAGTAGAGATACTAGAGTAGTTTGCTATTTCTTTCTCCAGCTCACTTTACAGATGAGGAAACTGAGGCAAACAGGGTTACTTACTCAGGGTCACTGAAATGACCTGACGAAGTGTCTTAGGCCCGATATGAACTCTTTGTTTGTTTGTTTGTTTTGGCAAGGCAATGAGGGGTTAAGTGATTTGCCCAGGGTCACACAGCTAGTAAGTATCAAGTGTCTGAGGTCAGATTTGAACTCAGATACTACTGAATTCAGGGCTGGTGCTTTATCCACTGTGTCACCTAGCTGCCCCTCGATATGAACTCTTAATGATGAGGTTGCCTAATTCCAAGCCAAGGGCTCTATCTATGTGCCACCTAGGTACCCCAACATCAAAATTACATTTTATTTATTTGGTATATATTTTGTATTTACTTCTCTGTGAACATTGTTTTCCCTGATAGAGTATAAGTTCTTTTTTCATAACTGGGATCATGTTTCAGACATCTAATAATATTCATTGAATTGAAATAAATGAGCCACCCAACATACTAAAGGCCTTATTTCAGTTTTTGTAACATCTAAGGGTTACCAATGTCATCCTTGGGTGTTCTATTCATCTGTGTTCTCTTGTTCTTGTTGTAGGAATGGTCCAAATTCTTTTCTGGCCATCCAACTTCTTGATGATGTATTTTATGCCATTTTTCACTTGGTGGAGTATTGTATCTTGCTTGCATTTCAATACATCTGACTTCCCATTGCCATTTGTTTAACTGTAATTTCAATTCTTCAAGATCACAATGACTCATGATTGGCATCCGTATAACCTTATTGAGAAAAAAAATCAGCATTAGAGAGATTCACTTTTGAAGCAATGGACAATTTAGGATCATTGAAATCATCAACAATTTTCTAACAATTACTTTTTACTATTCAACTCTAGGCCCAGCTTTTTGTCTATCTGTAGCACCTGGAAGAGGGAGGAGAAACAGAGGGAAAGAGATCAATTTAAACCCAATGGGATATCCATCCAGGTATCCAGGTACATGATATAATTGGGTTATATATATTTATTTATCTACCATTTTCCCCCTATCATGGTTGGTCATCTTTGGAATTATCAGAAATAACTATCTGCAAGGAAATGATACACTCTCTTGATGGAGATACACATCAATTATTCTCCATGTCTACCATATAAAGAACAAAAATAAAGGGTTTAAACTGACACAAGAAAATTCAGTTCTACTTAAGGGAGTACCTATTTGGCTTCACTATCAACAAATACTAGAAAGTACTATCAGGGGATGCTGCATGTTCTGCCCAAAGAGAAGATGGGGTTCGGCACAATAACTGCAAAGCTGATATATAGCTTAAAAAATACAGCTCCATTTTTGCAATTCAATGTTGAGAAATAAAGTTATGGAGATAGCTTTAAATTTCACCTATATGGGTTGAAAGGTGGTATGCATGGAGTGTTCTTCCCAAATGAAAGCATACACTGAAAGCATGGTCCACTAGAAGGTAGTTTTGTTTTGGACAAAAAAGACATAAATTTGAATCCTGGCTTAGGCACTTACTTGCTATGTGATCCTTGGCTATTCTTGCAGCTTTTTTTTTTTTGGGCACAGTAATTGACTCATACTAAATACTCAATAAATGTTCTATCTATCTATCATCTATCTATCATCTGTCTTTCATCTATCATCTATCACCTACCTATCTATCTATCATCTCTATTTATCTCATCTGTCCATCCATTTATCCATACATCTCTATGGGTATCTCTATCTAGTTCATCTATCCATCTATCCGTCCATCCATTCATCCATCTATTCATCTATCTCTCTATCATCTATCTAATTGGGGATAATGATATTTGGATTTTCTACCTTGAAGTTTGTTATGATCAAATTGCTTTGTATACCTTAAGATGCTTTTAAAATATAAGGTATTTTTATGTTCAAAAATGTAAAAAGAAATAACATATAAAAAGGATACACTGAATATGGCTGGCAGATGATTAAGGGCAAAGACTTAAAAGGGACTTTAAAAGGATAATCACAAACAAGGTAATATCAAAGGAAGACCATGCATAAAATCAAAATTGATGAGAGCATTAGAAAAGGTCTTTAAGAGTGTGTAGGAAATGAGATATTTAGAGCAAATCAGAGACATTATGTGGAACATTTTATATAATGGAGTGCTGATGAAAGCTAATAGAAAGTTTCTAGGTAGGAGAGAGAGACAGTAACTACCCAAGAAAAGGGGTCTGGTTAAGATGAACTCTAGGGTTTCTTATAGCCCATTAGTCAAGTGCCCAAGAAAACTAAAGAAAATAGTTTGTTAGTCTATAAAGAAGAGCTCAATTTAAATAGTACTTTAAGGTTCATAAGGTACTTTCCTCACAACTGTGTGGCAGGTAATTCAAGTCATAGTATCCCCATTTATAGATGTAGAAGCTAAAAGACTTATTCTAGTTCAGTGACTTGCATAGAAGCTCACAGTCATTTTGTGTCAAAGTTGGGATTTGAACTACCTCCTAACTTCGTGCTTAGCATGAGCTACACCAGGATGGCTCTTATTCATTCCTTCATTCATCCCCTCACTCAGAGACCATCATCCATAAGGGATGTATTTAGTGTGATCATTTTGTTTCAACTCTGACTTGGTATTCCTGACATTGTTTTTCTACACTAGTTCAACTCCTTAGTCTTAATGCCTTAAAATCCTTCCTGCTACAGAAGAGGAGATAAAAAAACTAGTGGTGGACATTCATCCCCATTGTGAGTCCATCTTTTTGGTGGGGGTCGGGTTAGGGGGAGAGACAGAGACAGAAGGAGAAAAAGAGAAACAAAGATAAAGAGACAGAGAAATAGAAATAGAAACAGAGATAGAAACAGAAATAAACAGAGACAGACACAGTGACAGACAGAGAGGGAGAGAAAGAGAGAGAGCTATAGACAGAAATAGAGACAGACTGAGGCAGAAATAGAGACAGAGACAACGGGAGAAAGAGAGAGGGAAAGAGACAGAAAAACAGAAACTGACAGAAAAACAGAAAAAGAAATAGAAACAGAGAGACTGAGGCATAAACAGAGACACACACAGAAGACGAGAGACAGAGACAAGGGAGATACTCACACAGAGACAGAGAGACAGAGGGGGAGAGAAACAGAAATAGAGTCAGACAGAAATAGAGATAGAGAGACTTAGGCAGAAACAAACAGAGAGTCTGAGGCATAGACAGACAGACAGAGACAGAGGTACAGAGAGAGAGAGAGGGAAAGAAACAAAGAAATAGAGACTGACAGAGAGAAAGACAAATAAAAACAGAGAAACTGAGGCAGAAACAGAGAGAGACACACAGAGTAAGAGACACACACACAGACACAGAGAGACAGAAGGGGAGAGAGAGACAGAAATAGACAGAGACTGGCAGAAACAGAGAGACTGAGGCAGAAAGAGACACAGAGACACAGAGAGAAAGACAGAAACAGAGACAGAAAGAGGGAGACACACACACACACACACACACACACACACACACACACACACACACACACACCCCTCTCTGCAGGCTTCAGTCTTCAGTGTCATGAACAAGCTGACTGGGTGTCAGTGATTACATTCCAGTCTCTCCAAGCATTAACAGTGGGAGCTGAGGAGATGGGAGAACAACAAGAAGTGATGCTAGTGATGTCGTGGGATATTAATGGAAAGGGCCAAATGTTATCTTTCCACTATTGTTCACACCTTAAAAGATAGAGCTTGATTTTCTAGTTCCCTTCTCTCATGAATACTGCTCTTACCTAAGAAAGCACTGCCAGCCCGCTTAGCTCTCTTGCTCCTTTTACTCCATCCCTACCCTCATATGACTGAATTGTTTTACTGAGAGAGAAATAATCAACCCTTTCTCACCTTTGTCAGATTTTTACTGCTACTGTGACTTACCCCAGGCTGCTCTTAGCTTTTGAGGAACCTGGAAATGATAACAATAATGATGATGCTAAAGATATGAAAACATAAGAAAGGTTATAAATACAGTTATTCTGTCCACACTGCAGAGGGTTAGGGATGCAGTACCCCATGCGATCTGGAAAATCTGTATAAGTTTTTGGTTCTCCCTTCATAACAGAGAAGTTTGGTTTTTTCTTCTTTTTATGTTATGGGGTATTTACAGCACTTGATTGTAAAATGTGGGTTAAGTAATTGGTCCTGGGTTATATTATACGATACTATACATATATTTTATGCATTTCTGAGTTTTTAAACTTTTTCTGTGTCATCTGATGGCCTTCTTGTGTCACCTGCGGCTTCTACAAAATTCCAAAACAATTCCCATTTAATGTCTTATGCCGACTTCTGATATATCAAAAATGCAATGGGGAAAGTTGCAATGTGGAAGGGATAACTGTAACATAAATAAATATAGATAATTATAGGGATTATTGATAATAGAGTATGAAAAACTAAAAAGGTAGGACATGATTTGAATTTTCTTATATGAGAAAATTTAAGGAAAAACTTCAACTCCAAGGCAACTTACCAAATGGTATTAGATATTTTCATAGTCGATGCTAAGAACAGTGAGTGGAAGGAAACAGATTTTGAATACATAGCATGTTTTAATATATATTATATTTTTATATTGCATTTCTCCTGAATGGTAAGTTCTTTGAAGACAAAAACTATTTTTAACCTACCCTAATGGTAGGATAGTCTTGGTCACATAGTAGGTGCTTTATAAATCATTGCTTTGTTGTTACTAATGAGCTAATGTGTTAAGCAACTCATAAATAACATATTTGTATCATATCAGGGCCCTACTGACATAATATATTGATTATAACGGCAAAAATATAGACTCTTTGGAGATGGATGGGCCTTTCAGTGCTTTTTAAATAACACCACATACATAGCTTACCATCCCTTTCTTCAAGCAGAGATAGTCCTTCTTTTCTTTTCAAAACTGCTTTATTGATTTTTATCTTGGTATCATAGTCATTTGTGGCGAAAGACCCCGACCCCATTCCAGATTTGTCTTCCCCTTGTAACAAAGAAAAATCATTAATTCAAAACATTCAATACTGTGACCACATGTGACAATGTATAAAGCATTTTGTCCTACTAGCTTCCCACCTCTCTGACATGAGGGGGGATGTCTGTTTCATTATCTGATTGTTGGAACTATCATTGGTTATTCAGCTACTCACAATTTATTGTGAATTCACCCTGTTCAGTTTTCATTTTTTGGTCATTGATTTTCCTTTCTTTTTCTTTCTTTCTTTCTATTTTTGTTTTGATCAAGTGAACTAGTAGTTATTCATTTTGTTAGATTTTTTAAACCACCAGCCTATGGTTCCCCCTTCCCACCCACTCCCAAGTTCTATAGTCCTTATTTTCAAATTTCTCTATTGTTTTTCCCAATTTCCAAGGGTCCTTCTTTGGTAATTATTTTAGTATTGCTAATCGGTTATTTTCTCTTGTTTTGATTTTCACACTCAATTTTCTCTTTTCCTATTTTCAGAGGTATAAATTTTCTTCTGAGAACTTCTTTAGCTAAATCAATTCATTTTGATAAGTCTGACAAATGTCGCCTTTAACACAATTATTTACTATTTCTTTTTGTTCTTCAACCAATATACCATTCAGGATACTATTATTAATTCTATCTTTAAATCTGTTTCTTTTGTTCATCTTTCCCTAATTAACAATTATTTTTGCCATTTCTATAAAGGGTATCTATACCTGTATCTGTATCTATAAAGGATATGTTTATTATTTTGATCTTTTTACATTTAATATGATGATAATCATAATCACGATTAATATTTGTGGAACCTACCATGTGTCAGGCACTTTACAAATATTATCTCATTTGAGTCTCATAGCAACATTCCAGGGAAGGTGCCGCTATTCTCCCCATTTTACAGATGGGGAAACTGAGGCAATCACAAGTCAAGTGACTTGCCCAGGGTCACACAGCTAATAAATACCTAAGGCCCAATTTGAACATAGGTCTCCCTGACTCCAGGCCAGGTGCTCTATCCATCTAGCTGTACCTTTATATCCTATCCTATGATATTTTATTTTATAAAGATAACAATGGAATGCTGAGAAATATGTGTATTTTTACTTTTTTCCCCTCTGAAATCTCCATAAAACAGTCAGATATAATGTCCTAACAATTGGTTCAGTGCTGTGTTTTCCTTAATCTATCTGTTGCATTTATCCATCTTTGAGGAAGAGATCTTTAAATCTCCTACTATAGTAAATATCAGTCTTTTTGTAATTCACCTAATTATTCTTTTAAGAGCCAAGACTCTTGTATGTAAATATATTTTTGTTGTATGTAAATCTTTATTTCTTCTACATATAGTTAATAAAGCCACTTTTCATTGTATCTGGCATCTTTAAGCATAAAATCCCTGTTTGCCTCACTGGATCTTATTAATCTTTATTGTTTCTTTATCCAAAATTGTGGTTTTAAGTCCTGCTTTTTAAATTAACTTCAAATATACAGTGATTGGTTCTATCTCATCATTTTTTTCTTTTTAAAAAAAATGTAAAATGAAATATATTGATCTTTTGGTTTTTTATCACTTTCATTTGCAAATATACTCCTACCACATCCTGTTCCCTCAGAGTCAAACCTCATAAGAAAGAATAAAAAAGAGGGGGAAAATCAGTTCAGCAAAACTAGCTAATACATCAACCAAATCTGTCAGTATACACATTGTCCTATACCCATAATCTTCCACTTCTAAGAAGAGAAGGGGGTGCATTTTCTTAAATCTTTTTTGTGCCCAGGCCTCGTCATTATAATTACCAATAATTCAGTTTTGTTCTTTTAATTTATCATTGTACTTATTTATTTTTCTGGTTCTACTTGCTTCACTTAGTCAATTAATTCAGATGATTCTTTGCATGTTTCTCTGTATTCTTCACATTCATAACTTATAGTGCAATAGTGTCCAATTATATCAATGTGTCATGGCTTATTTACCTATTCCCCGACTAAGTATATAATTAATTTAATTTAATTTTTTTTAGTTCCTTAGTACTAGAAAAAATGCTGCCATATATATTTTGAAATATTAGGGGACCTTTCTTTTTTATCTTTTACCATTTTGAGATATATGCTTAGCTATAGGATTTCTGGGTACAAGGATATGGGAATTTTATTACTTTGTAGCATAAATACAAATTGCTTTAACCAGCTGAATCAACAACTGAATCATAGCATTACCAAATGTATTAGTACACCTGACTTTCCACAGCTCAGCCAATATTGATTATTCCTATATTTTGCCATCTTTGCTAATTTACTGTGCCTTAGTTGAAATATATGTTGTTTTTAATTGTTATTAGTATTTTGAAGCAATTTTTCTTTGTAATTCTCTGAGAAAGTTTTGTTCATAATGCTGACCACTACTCTACTGGTGAATGGCTCTTGGCCTTATGAGTTTATATTTCTTTTATAACTTGTATAGACATAGGAATGGGACCTGTAAATTCACTAATAAAGGAATTCCCTCTATCAGTGGAGGTTAGTATCTTCATGTGTCTTAGTTACCTAAAAAACTAAGAGGCTAAATGATTTGCCTAGGGTCGCAAAGACAATATATGTTAGAGGTAATACTTGAACCCAGGTGACTTTAAGGCCACCTCTCACTACTTTGCAATGCTGCTTTTTGGAAGACTTAGATAGCAGACTCTTATCAAGGATATTTGATGCAAAAATTTCCCCACCCCAATCAATAGCTTTCCTTTTAACCCTCATTGCATTGATTTTGTTGGTGCAAAGTTTATTTCCCCAATTTTATGCAAATAAAGTATTCTATTTTATCATTTATAATTACTTTTATTCTTTATTTGGTTAAGAATTCTTTCCCACTCACCTCTAATTTTTTACACTGACCTTTAATGTTTAGGTTGTGAATTCATTTGGAGCATATTGTCATTTATGGTTAAAGATAGTTATCTAAATCTAATTTCTGCCAAACTGATTTCTGGTTTCCCAAGCCATTCTTGTCAAATAGGGAGTGTGTCACCAAGTAATTTATGTCCTCAGGTTTATTGAACACTAGGTATTTGAGTTGAATTATCTTTGATTCTTCCTTATCTAACCTGTTCTATTGATCCACTTTTCTATTTTTTAAAACTACTACCAAGTAATTTAGATGATTACTGTTTTATAGAAAAATTGGATATAGGAGCACTTCATTCCTACTATTTTTTCATTATTTCTCTTGAGATCTTGCCTTTTGTTCCTACAGTGAATCTTGTTATTATTTTGTTTAGTTTTTAATAAAAATCTCTTTGATAGTTGGTAAGTATAACACAAAGTTATAAATTAATAGCACTATCATTTTTTACTATACTGGCATGGTCCAGCCATGAGCGCTTATCATTCAAATTGTTATTTCTTTAATGAATATTTTGTAATTGTATCTATACAAATCCTGTTTGGGCTTTGTGGGTTGACTTCCATACATTTTATTCATTTTGTAGTTGTTTTGAATAGCACTTCCATTTCTATGACTATTCCTGGGTTTTGTTATTGCTATAGAGATATTCGGTTGATTTTGTGGGTTTATGTTGTAATCTACATTACTGAAACTGTTAATTGCCTATATTAATTTCTTTGGGATTTTCTAAACAAACCACTGTGTTGTCAGATAATAAGGAGGGTTTTGCTTCCTTTTTAACTATGTTTATGTTTTTTTTAATTTGAGGAGTTTTAATTTGTATTCAATGTGCTACCACTAAAATATAGAGGACATACACATTTTGGTGTATATGCAACCTTTCTATATTTGAACCATGTAGGATATATGTCTAGCAACTCGATCAATAAATCCATCAGTTTGGAAATTTTTGTCACTTTCAAGACATAATTCCAAATTGTTTTCCCAAACGACAAGGCAAAGTCACAGTTTCACCCACAATTTATTCATCAGTGTGCCTGTTTTTTCACCCCACAACCTTGAAGGAATTATTTGAATGGTGCAGGTCTGAGTCACCCTGAGCATCTGTAGGCAGGAGGCTCAGGGACTCCTCCCCCGCATGCTGCATGGGCATGGTTTCTGCCCACAGCCTGGGCTCCCTCCGCATGTTCATAGCCATTTCTGGGGACACGGCCACCAACTTTTCCCATAGGATTCTGATATAATTATCCAGCATGTAATCACTGGCAATGGACAAGGCCTTCTGGAGGAAGCCCAGCAGTGCCCGTGCACTGCAGACCAAGAGCAGGCAGGTAGCCATTGGGATGCTCTCCTCCCTGGCTTTAGCTTCTCCCTCTTTCTAGCCAGATTATTTTAAGGTTTATTGAGTTTTTTGGTCTTTTCAAAGAAGCAGCTTTTACTTTTACGTATAACTTCTTTTATTTTTCAATTTATTTAGTTCTCACATTTCCAGGATATTCTTTTGGGGGGCTTATTTGGACAGTTTTTTTTTCTTTTTTGGTTAGTTTATTTCTTAATTTAAAAATTACACTAATTCAGTAATCTATTTTCCTCTTATGACTCATGGCCAAGGAAGTCCCTTTCCACAAGCTGCTCTTGCTCTGGACTCTGAACTTGGATTCACCCTAAAGTTGACCCAAGCACACATGCGGGAAGCAGGGTTTTCTTTATACTCCCTAGCTTATTCTGCATCTACTTCACAGTGTCACTCTGGAGAAAATTTCTAAAACAAAGTTTAGGCATAGCTTAAAGTTTGTTGTTGGGTTATTTCAGTCATATCAGACTCTTTGTGACCCCATTTGGGGTTTTCTTGGCCAAGATACTGGAATGGTTTGCCATTTTCTTCTCCAGCTCATTTTACAGATGAGGAAACTGAGGCAAACAGGGTGAAGTTACTTGTCCAGGGTCACACAGCTAATAAGTGTCTGGGGCCAGATTTAAACTCAGGAAGATGAGTCTTCCCAATTCCAAGCCCAGCACTCTATCCATGATGGTATGACCTAGCTGGCTTAAAGCTTAGGGGAGCTCCAAAAGAAATTCCCCCTGGTTGCAGCTAGGTGGTGCAGTGGATAAGGCACCAGCCCTGATTCAGGAGGACCTAGTTCAAATCTGACCTGACTTGACACTTACTAGCCATGTGACCCTGGGCAAGTCACTTAACCCTCATTGCCCCACAAAATAAAAATCCCCCTCCTCATCTCAGTAGAAGAGTTGAGCTGGTAGAGCCCCAGAATGATGTATGCAAAAGGCAAAGAGAGTGTCATTTTTCTTATACTCTACTGATTGGGCTATTTATAATGGCATAGACACCAACTATTTGCAGGTCATGGTGATCAAGGGACTAATCACACATTTCTGTGTTGTGCATTTGTTTGAGTAAGATGTCAGCACATACATCCCACCTAAAGGGATCAGCACATATGCCGAGATCCATGAGAAATGCCCTGGTTTGCTATTGCTATACTATTTTGTAAAAGCACCATTTCAGAGCTTTGATTTTTACTCTGAGGACAGCTTTAACTGAATCACAGAAATTTTGGTGTGTTTTGTCATTGTTCTATTTCTTTTTTCATATAGTTGCTGTCCCTATGGTTTGTTCTTTGTGTAACAGGGAGAATAGACAACAGAGGACCAGTCTTTGAAACCTTTATGGTTATTCTTTGTCTTCTGTCAATCCAACACATGTTGCCTTGGAAGCTAGTTGCAGTCATGATGACTCAGAGGTCCATACAATGTGGTAATGAAAAGCTTTCCAAATGATTTCAGAGCTGAATGATCAATGACTCAGGAGGCACAGACTTGGAAAGGAATCGTCATGCCTCAAAGGATGGCTGAATAATTTTCTCCTTGGGGTTCTAGAGAGTAACACTGAGTCATTGAGTACTGTTGTTAAGGAGTCTCCCTGGGATACTGCCCCCCTTCCCATATTAGCCAGGTGATATCAATCAGCTTTTGCAAAGGGATAATTACTGAGACTATATAGCAAGGAAAGACATTAGCAACAACATTTCCCAAGTTCCTGGGGAAAGTTGGCTAAAGCTTAAGGTGGTTGATAGAAAGGTAGTGAAATACACATACACACACACAGAGGGTACACACATACACATATGTACATACATACATACATACATACATACATACATACATACATATACACACACATACAGTATACATATAGATAGACATATAGTATTGTAATGAAATAATGGGATTTAGCAGATACTCAAAGACCCACCTGGAGATTAATCTATACTGATTGAATCAAGTGAGAGTGATTGACTGCTGATTGAGCCTACTTCAAATTAACTGGATTGTAATCACACCTGGCTAGCCCTTAAGAAGGTATTGTTCTCAGAAACTAGACTGTGAACTCTACTTGAGAACACCTTCAAAGCCAATGGATTTGGAGGACAGCAACCAATCACCTTGAAGCAGTGTGTAAGGACCACCTCTGTTCCACACCTATAAAAAGCTTCCACAAACAGCTTGCTGGAGAGTTCCTGATTAAAGCAGGCTCCTGGAGGAGGACTTGAGGAAGAACCCAACCAGGCTGGAACTCTAGGCTAGGTAGGACTTCTTTTTCTTAACTTTCTGAACTCCTTGTAAATATCTGTATGCTTCAATAAATGTTTAATGCCCAAAGACTGGTACTGAAGCTTTTTAATTTAAGGCAACCACAATTTAGATTTTAAACATCATAGTATGTTTATATTATATATGTATATATATATGTGTGTGTATGTGTATACATATATATGCACACATACATACAGACAGAACCCATAGAGCCAAGGGATACCTCATGAGTCCTAGACCTGAGACTCTTTTTCTCTCTTCATGGTGTTCCCTTCAAATCCACTTCAGGACATTGCCTCAACAATGGACCCATTACTCCTTTGCTCAGCTAATCAGGATCCTTATGAGGAGAATTATCTCAGCTGCTTAACAGGGTCAGTCCTGCTGGGCTGGATCAAACAGGTAGTTCGCTCCTCCTGGGACTTAGCTGCTACTGATGCTAGCTCAAGTGGTCTCTGCTACTAACTCCAGTTGCTGAGGGACTCTCTGATGTCTGTTCTAACCTTTTGAAGCTTACAAGGCTGTAACCTGGCCCATTCTATTTCCTGAATCTCATTCATTTAAGAGCACAGGCACATGGCAATCAGGTGAGTAGATGAGGCAGCCACTGTCCCTTCTCCCACCAGGTGGCTCACAGCAGTTTTTGCCTCTCCCACCTTCCAGAAGGGTCAAAGATGGGATGTTTAGGTCCTTCAGTACCAGAACTAAGTTCTTTTTTTTTGGGGGGGGGCAGGGCAATGAGGATTAAGTGACTTGCCCAGGGTCACACAGCTAATAAGTGTCAAGTGTCTGAGGCCAGATTTGAACTCAGGTCCTCCTGAATCCAGGGCCGGTGCTTTATCCACTGCGCCATCTAGCTGCCCCAGAACTAAATTCTGGCTCCATGGTTCCTGTGTCATCAGACCTTCCAACTCCAAAACTAATTAAAAGGTTTTTGCTACCACGCCGTATAGACCCCTGAGTCATTCTACCTGAAACCAGCTTGGCAGCAGGCAGAGAATTTCTAGATAGTTCCCCCATTGAATCATTAGTTAGTCTTTTCTTGATAATTATATTTATTTACCTTTTTATGCTTCAGTTGTTTGGGTTATTGGCAAGTTGAATTATCTGCTCACCTCTGTTGTTTTTCTGAAAGAATGGCTGTTTCTGTCTTTATCTCTATCTTTTTCTCTGTTTCTGTCTCTTGCTTATTTTATCCTTTTCTCTCCCAGCTCAAATAAAAGTGTTGCACCAAATCCACCCTCACAAACCCTCATTTTTTGTTCAACATCCATCTTTTTTAAAATTTATTGATGATTAGGTTCAAGTTTTCAGGAAATGTTATTTGAAATTGCAACCTGAACTTCTTGTGTTTTAAGAATGTATTATTCCATTCCCTCCATCTCCTTGTTTTGACTTGATAGGTACATAACAGTTTTAGATATGTGTCTTTTATGTTGCAAATTGTTGAGGTTTTGCCTTTAAAAAAAATCCAGTCCTTCCCTTCTTTTTGTTAGCCAACTTCATCCATATTTATAATTGTTATTTTTGTTTTCTTCCATGAAATAGTGCTAAATTCATGTACATACATATGTACATATACACACATGCATATATATGTGTTGGACCAGATCTCTAATTTTCTTGGCATGGAGAATTCCTGGTGAGGAAACTCTATTACAATTCTTATTGGCAACTGCTCTGTAACTTAAAGCTTAAAGAGTTGTCTAAGGCACTGATTGAAGTTAAATGACTTAACCAGAGTCACAAAGTCAGTATATCAGAGACAGGACTTGAATTCAGGTCTTCCTGTTTTTGAGGTCCACTCTGTATATCTGTAAGCATGTGTTTATGTATCTTCTTCTTCTTTTAAGTTAGCACTTTGTCTTTGAGATTTGCTTTATTTACACCAGACTGATCCTGGTATCCTTCTTGCAATTCCTTCACCATTCATTACCCTTTCCAATCCCAAACTTCTTGAGATTACTGCTAGTGGGTTTTTAAAAATTATTATTATTAATCTCTCTTTCTCTACCTCTGTTTCTTTCTGTGACTTGTCTTTGACTGTCTCTTGCTTGTTTTGCCCTTTTCTTTTGTAGCTTGAATATAGGTGTTGTATCAAATACATCCTAACATAGACACACACACACACACACACACACATACATACACACAATCTATTCTTCTATTTTAGTGGTGGTCTACATTCTCAGAAACAACTGAACAACAACAGTTTTGGTGGTACTAATTGGAAATATTCCTTTGCAAGAAATGTTGTTTTCACTGTACTCACTCTATTATTCCTTTCTAGTTCTAAGATAGTCTAGAATCTATTCCCAGGTATGTTAATTCTCAGTGGATCAAAGATGGAGGGGATGGGGAGATTAAATTGTGTGTGCAATGAGAAATATTCAGTAACCCAAGTCTGGGGGAAAACAATCCTATTCTTTTCCTTTTTTCTCATGACATTCCTTTTAATGTCATACCATCATATGTGTGAATCTTCCTTTTCAATCCTCTGAGCTATGTCCTCTTGAGACCCCACTACCAAATTCCAAGTCATTTCCTCCATCTTAGTGGGAGTTAGTAACAAGATATATAACCCTGTCTTGGAGAACGTCATCTCTTGAAGTGTCCATCCTACCCAATAGAGTGTCCCTTGCCCCAAAATTTGTTTCAAGACTCTTGTCTCAATCTTTTCTGCCTCTGTGAGATTGCTTAATAATACTACCAGCTTGTGGTTTCTTTCTGTTGGTGTTCTGTGGATTAGCTGGATCACTATTTTGCCATCTGTTTCCAATATTTCTGGGACATTTTCCAATACGATTTTTAAAAAGTATGATATGCCGATTTTCTTTCTTTTAATTTTTTAAGGAAGATTTCTATAATTCTTAGATTATTTCTTTATATCCTATTAAAATTAAGTGCTTTTTTTCTTTTGTAGTACTCTCATGTCTTCTTTCAAACTTATCTTTGATTTTATTTATTTTCTTTCTCAGCAATTTGGTGGTTCAGTACTGTTATTTTTTTTTTTCAGATAATGCCCTATTTTGGAAAGTCTCTGTCTTTTGTCCTAAATTCTCAACTTTCTTGTTAGATTTATTGATTTCCTAGGAGTCCTTATTTCTGTCATCATTTCTTTCATATTTTTACCTATATTTTTATTGCTCTTCTAGAACATTACTGAGATTCTTAAAGTTACTCTATTGTCATTTTGTGAAAACTTTAAGGAATTTATGCTAATCCCTTCACCTTCCTCCAGGGATTTTGACTCAAATTTTTTGATTGCAAAATATTTATCCATGGAAATGGTTCTTTTCTTTTCATGTTTGTTCATTTTCCTACTCATTTAGCTTTTATTTGTCTTTATCAGTCACTGTTTATTTTCTTAGACTGCACTTCCTGCAAATGTGCTACTTACTCAATTATTTCTCTTCTGAAGGCTTAGGCTTTGCTGTTGCGCCTATTCTTATCTCCTGGTATTTTGTCTGCTAGGGCTGTCAGAATTGGAAGAATTTTAAGATCTGAAGGGGTAAAAACCATCCATTGGGACAGTGGTTCAAGGAGACTCCAAAAGGAGTCATTTGGAGGAGACAACAAAAGTTCAACAAAAGTTGGACCAACTTTTAATCTTTCCCATTTCTCCTCTCCCAGACTCTACTCTGTTCCCTGAGGACTTTCTGCAATTGAGTCTCTTCTCTACCTTCCTCTCATTCCTTCTGAATGCTGTTTCCTTTTTTAGAGTATTAAATAAATGTAATCAACATAGCATTTCTTGGTCCCATCCTCCCCCACAGTCTCTTCAGACTCTGTACTCTTCTACAACCAACTCCTTCCTTCCTTGTAAATCTCAGAGATGCTCTGATGCCTACTTTTCAATTGACCCTGTGATCTGACAATCCCACAGTCAAAGGGTTAACTCCTAGGACAAATGGATAAAATAGCAGTCATCACAAGGCATGTAAGGTATAGAAGGGCAAGCCTGACTCAGGTCAATTTGGGTTGAGATTGGAACTAAATGAAACACTCCAAGGATATCGAGAACAGGAAAGATTATTTTAAGCAAGGATATGGCATTGATTCAGGTAGGTATCACTTCACTGTTTTCTGGATTGCCCATGATAGCCTGTCAGAAGCCTGAGGCAAGAGTAGAGCTCTTTTAAGGTCTTACTTTTTATATTTAGGCTACCGGAACCTAAATCAATGTCCCAAGCCCCAGTATCTTGAGCCAGTTAAGTCTTGAGGATAGTTTTAACCCTTGTTAAGGAAAAACTAGCCCTATCTTCATGGGTGTAGGGCCATAAAATACTACTCCTACCACATGGGGTCACTATGAGGTACATAAGGATGGATGCATCAGACACCTTAGCTATGGGATATAGAAGGGTTATTGGGGATGAGAGAGTCAAAAGAGAGGGACTGGTGAGCTGGCCTTCAGTTATTATTTTATGAGAATTACCTCATGATAGGTTCTTTCAATTTTCCTCTTGTATTTGTTCCATTTGGGGGACATTTTAAAATTAGTTTAGAGGAAACTGTTCCCTAGGCTGCCTCCACCTTCCCAGGATTACTCTTCCCATCACCCTCCCCCCACATCACACTCCCTGATCTTCATTAAATCCAATTCACTGCTTCTTTTGAAGAACAGCCTTTGGACTTTACGAACCAACTGAAACAGGGGTTCTTAACTTGTTATCCATGGACTTCTAAGGGATCTCTGGACAGATTTCAGTGCGGATGAGAACTTGAATGGGGGAGGGGATGGTATGTATTTCAAGATAATTGGTTTTCTTTGTAATTCTATGTATTTTATTTTATGCATTTAAAAATATCCTGCAAAGGGGTTTTGTCAGATTACCCAAGGGGTCTATGACATAGAAATGGTTAAAACCTTCTGTGTTAGGCTGTGGCAACTGATTCTGATCCTGTCCCATATAGTTGAGGTTGACTTGGCTTCAATCTCTGTTCAGTAAAAACTGGGGTAAGATGTCATCATTGTTTTCACTCTTGATTTCTGGAATGCCATCTTACTTTAACTATAATTCTATGATTTTAAGTCTGTGCAATCTAGCTACCAAAAATTCTTTCCCGTTCTTTGTCTCTGCACAGGCAAATTTCACACTTAGGAAATTGTTCCACAAGCAGAGAGGCCTTTCTAAAAATTGCATCAAGGAAATGGCTCCTCACTCCATCCCTGGCTGCTCCCCTGGCATTTATAGCACAGTATCATCTTTCATGGGTCTCCTACCAGAAAAGAGGATTTTCTGCCTATGCTGTGCCTGACTGCAGGCCTGGGCGCCAGACCCAGCTCTGTAAAATGGCGATAATATATAATATCGACCCTTGTGGCTTGCCGAATGTTGTGTGAGGATGAGTTAGATAATAGATGTGGAAAAAACCCTTGCATTTTTCTGAAGGTTGCTACGCAAATCAAAACTGATGAATATTTATGGGGCACCTATTATGTCAAAGGCACTGAATCCAGGGGGCTAGAGCAATCACAGTTATTCATAACAAGTCATTATTACCAAGCCAGGCACCATATCTAGAGGAAGGAATAATCAGTCACATTTGAAATTCCAACCTTGGGTTGGTGGGTGAGTAGCTGGGGTATAGAACAGATCTTTCAAAAAAAAAAATTCCTCCAACCTATACTTCCTTCTCCCCAAAGTTTATACAGCTGCCTCAAATTGCAACAAGGAAATCTTACTCTTGCTCTCCCAAATGAAAAGTACAGTACCTGAAAGAAAGCAGAAATGCCCAATAGATTATGCTGGCCCTCTGTTGATAGCTTTATTGATCAGAGTTGGCACATTGGAAGGCGCTCAAAGACAAATAGATAGTCTGTGCAGCTCTGATAGCGGCGAGTGCTGGAATGATACCTCTGGGAAGGTCTCTTGAAGGTCATTTAGTCAATCTCCCTGCTACGGTGCAAAACTGGACGCAAAGTCTAGCCAAACAAATTGGTCTTTGTTCTCCAAAGGTTTCCAGGGAGAGAATTCTGCTCTGATACTTAGCTTTTATGTACAAAATGTTTAATAAAGTGTTTCATTTCTGGTTCTTTTATACAGAATACCCACAGGTTATAAGGCTTTGCAGGAAGTATTAGGACTGCCTGGATTTGCAACAAATACATGATTTCTTTTTCTTTCCTTTTCTTTTTCTTTTTTCATTTCCCTTTTCCTTCCCCTCCCTCCCTCCCTTCTTCCCTCCTTTCTTTCTTTCTTTCTTTCTTTCTTTCTTTCTTTCTTTCTTTCTTTCTTTCTTTCTTTCTTTCTTTCTTTCTTTCTTTCTTTCTTTTCTCCATCTCCTCTGGCCTGGAAATGCATCAGCCACTCATGGGCCTGATTCCCAAACTAATTGGAAATGAAATTGTTTTTTTTTTTTTTTTAGCTTGGATCAGTTCAACCCTCCTTAGTCAACCTGGTGATCCTTTGCTCTGGGGAGGGGGGGAGCTCACCATATTAGTATCAGGCTCTGTGCAGGCCCCCAATCAAGCCCTGTTATAGCTCACAATGCCCCAACTCAAGTGATTTACCAGCCTCGGTCTCCCCCCAGTAGCAAGGATTACAGGCATGCTCAGACTGTTTGTTAATCTGTTTGTTAACAGATTTTTTTTCCAATCTTAATAGTATTTAATTTTTTTCCAGTTACATGTAAAGATAGTTTTCAACATTTGTTTTTATGACATTTTAAGTTCCCAAATTTTCTCCCTCCCTCCCTTCCCTCTCCCCTCCCCAAGAAAGAAAGCAATCTGATATAGGTTATATATGTACAATCACATTAAACATGTTTCCACATTAGTCATGTTGTAAAAGAAGAATCAGAGCACAAAGGAAAAACCTCAAAAAAAACCAAACCAAAAAAAAAAAAATAGAAACAGTATGGTTCAGACTCCACAGTTCTTTTTTCTGGATGTGGAGAACATTTTCCATCATGAGTTCTTTGAAATTGTCTTAGATCATTGTATGGCTGAGAAGAGCCAAGTCTATCACAGTTGATCATTGCACAATGTTGCTGTTAGTGGGTACAATGAACAAACAGACTTAACTAAGCACTCAAGGATTCTGAAAGGGGGTAGAAACATTCTCTTGGATTTAATCTTGGTCATGGCTTCCTCCTGCTGTTGAGAGTCAAAATGAGTCATAGGTTAACTGGATTTAGAACTAGAAGGAAGCTTAGTAGTCATAAAACAAAACGATCTTGAGTTTAGAGATAGAATCAGTAGTGTGTTGTTAAAGGTTTAACAACCAACTCTCCAGTTTTAAAAAATGGACACAAGATACATTTTCATCTTAATCCACATTATTAAGACTTTCTTGGGGGCAGCTAGGTGGCGCAGTGGATAAATGACCAGCCCTGGATTCAGGAGGACTGGAATTCAAATCCAGCCTCAGACACTTGACACTTACTAGCTGTGTGACCCTGGGCAAGTCATTTAACCCCCATTGCCCCACAAAAAAAAAAAAGAAGAAAGAAAGAAAAATAAAGTTACTTTAAAAAAAAGACTTTCTTTATCACTTTCTTAAATCTAGATGATCAATAATGCAATAGTTTAAGTTGTAATTTATAATATTTGTATATTTTTGAGCTCTGGATGCCCACACAAAACATTTAACAATTAGGCTTTCCCAAACTGGTTCTAGCTGGTTGCAGCATACCTGTGGATGGAAGGTACCCTAATGATCACCTAGTCCATCCCTCTCAGTTTACAAATGAAGAAATTCAGTTCTACGTCATGGGAGTTAGGGGCATTGGTGCTCCCCACGATCTGGAAAATCCATGTAAATATTTTGGTCCTCCCTTCATACCAGAGAAGAAGTCTGATTTATTATGGTATGAAAAGATAAAATATGTTGATATTATACATTATTATACACGTATTTTATGCATTTCTGAGTTTCTAAACTTTTTCTGTATTGTCTACTTGCCTTTTTCGTGTCATCTGCTGCTTCCATAAAACTCCCCCCAAATTCTCATTTAATTTCTTAAGCTAGCCCCAAGATATGTCAAAACTATGATATATTGAAATCATGATAGGGAAAGTTGCAATGTGGAAGCGATAACTGGAGAGGCCTACAGAGGTAAAGTAGCCTGCCCTAGATCACAGAGATACCAAATAGCAAAAGCAAGATTTGAACCCAGATCTTTGAACTCAAAATTGTTACATTAAAATAGCATTAAGTGAGAAATGAAGCCTTTATCAGAGATAAATGTCGCAAAAAAATTTCCCCAACTCTATTTTGCCTTTATCCACCATTTTATGAAGTTAAGTTTCAACTTTTTGTAAATCACCTGATTTTGGAGGAGTCATAAAATTATTCCCCTTCCCACTTCACTCAATCTACGGAATGTCAGAAAACTATCCCTTTCCCTCTCACCTCAGTGTCTTTCAGTTCCCTCCACCCATAAGAAACCAGGTGTCTGAATCCCTACATCTTGTTTTTCACTCCCTCCAAATTGTATATTAACTGTGTAGAAACCAGTGGTTAGTGTCCTTGGTTACTGATAGCCTTGGACCCGTTGTTTTTTTTTCTTGTGACTGCATGCATTGCATTTCCAAATAAATTGTTGTCTGGATGTAACTACTTGGTATTTGTATTCCAACATAACAAAACTCATTATACTGAACTCTCTCCACCAGAAGCTTATCTAAAAAGCTCTTCCTTCTTACTGAAGAATGGAAAACAGTGCTGTTTATTGTTATTTTTTCAAGGCTTATATATAATTTGTGTTTTTTTAAAGAAAAATTATATCTAGGGAAGTGAATGTCTCTAGTTATTAATATACTGGCATTAGTTATAGAAACAATTAAATTGCTTATTGATTTTCATTATTGAAGGATTTGGAATCTTCTTGCAATATACACTTTACGCTGGCTTATCCATTCATTCAAAAGCATCTATTAAGTCTCTACTATGTACAGAAGTGATGTAGCATGGAGGGGAAAAGTTTAAGAGTTCATGAAGTTTATAGTCAAGTAGGGTGATAAGATAGGGCAGCTAGTGCAATACAGTAGATAGAGTAGCAGTCCTGGAGTCAGGAAGACTCTTCTTCCTGAATTCAAATCTGGTCTCAAGACACTTGGCTGTGTGATGCTGGGCAAGTCACTTCACCCTGTTTTCTTCAGTTTCTTCATCTGTAAAATGAGCTGGAGAAGGAAATGGCAAACCACTCCACTGTCTTTGCCAAGAGAACCCCAAGTGGTGTCACAAAGAGTCAGACAGGACTGAAACAACTGAACCACAACAATGGGCTCAAAAGACACAACTGCAGATAGCTAAAATCCACACCATTACATGAGAAATGAATCAGAGACATATTAAACCCAGTGTAAGATAAAGTTGTTATTGATGGAGCACAGGGTAGAGGGGACTGGAGATTTCCTAGAGAAGGGAACATTCGCATTTAGGTTTTTTTTTGTTGTTGTTTTTGGTTTTTTGGTTTTTTGGGGTTTTTTGCTGGGCAACCAGGGGTTAAGTGACTTGCCCAGGGTCACACAGCTAGTAAGTGTCAAGTGTCTGAGGACAGATTTGAACTCAGGTCCTCCTGAATCCAGGGCCAGTGCTCTATCCACTGGGCCACCTAGCTGCCCCTGCATTTAGTTTTAAAGAATTGGTAAGATTGGGGGAAATGGCATTCCAGCAAAAGGGAACAATATGAGCAAAGGCATGGAAGTGAGAGAACACCGAGTAGTTATCCCTTGCACATCATGGTGGTTAGGGGCAACGCCACTTTCATGAGATAGCTGTAGTATTAAGGTGATGCTCCTAGACAGAAGCCATTTCATAACAGGATTGATAAGGCAGGAGATTTTTGGAGGCATGGCCAGAGCTGTCAGTCAGAAGGAAAAACAGCTAGAAGAGGAAACAGGTGTAAATCCAAATTGTCAGTTACCTTAAGAAAGAGCGAGAGCCAAGCTAAGTCACACCAGTTGCTTAGTTTCCCATTTGACTTGACTATGAATTTCTGTGAAGCTGTAAGGGAGAAACCCAAAGGGGAATGCTTAGGCTGTGGAAGGAAAAACATTGAGGATGTTTGTTGAATACAGGATAACACCCTCTCTGGGTGGATCCCCCAATCCACATGTACACTGATGATCTAGATCCAGAGAGGGTCAATGACTACTACTTCCTTCAGGGCTCTAGAGATAATCTGAGGGGCTGTGGCTTTGAAAATTGTGACTCCTGAGCCCCTGCCAGTGTGCTCACCCTTCGCAATAAGAATCAATCCAGTCACATTACTTTTAGAAAAGGGATTTACTAAGAATTTATAGCCACAAAAGTAGTTACATTCTTTTTAACCCAGTAGTTCATTCTCCCCTTGTATGTCCAGAATCCCTGAGGTAAATGGGCCTAAACTTAAAATGCAGTGCCAGTGAGGCACATGTGTAGAAAACACAGGTAGCCTATGAGTCCTTCCTGACTCCTGTCCCTAGAAGTACTTTTCTCCCTCCATAGAGTCCTCATGAAATCCTTCTTAGTTACATCCCCTTTCTGTGCTCTGAGAATCAGTGACTTTGCAGGAGCCGTAACTGATACTGCTCTCTATCATGAGGGGCCTAATCCTTGAATCCATTGCCATTTCTGGATGACCACCTCTTTCTCTGTCATGTGCCACTACCACACCAGCAGCCACTACTGCACCAGCAACTACTATTATCTCCTCTGGGGTTGCTGTTAGGACCTCTGCTGGATCACCTAAGCACATGTCGTCAGCTAGGCACTTTCCTCTTAGAATCCTCATTCACCTAAGATCCGAAAAGAATAAATACAAAAGAAATGGAGACACCCACAGATCCATAGTGTCTCAGGGGAAGACAAGACAACTGAGTTTCCTCATCCTGGTAGCTCAGAGCAGTCTCATTAACCTCAAGGAAGGAAAAGAGATTGAGAGTTTGGCCTTTTACACGTGTACTCAATTCTAGCTCAGTTCCTCCTAAGTCATCAGTTAACATCCAATTAGAAAAGTGTTCGCCGTCATATATACCAAGTCCTCAGGAATACATGGCTAGAAACCAGCTTACAAAATTGGATGGGAAATAGGCAGGGAATATTTGGCAAGGTCAATATAACTTACCAGAAAGAACAAAGCTGAGTATGTTCTAAGGACCTCACTGGCTAATCCACCCCTTCTATTACACCCAAATTGGGGGCTGCTGTGTCAGCTCTTAATAGTGTTTAGGGCTTCTGGGTTTCTACAGACTAAAAACTTACTGGGTGCCTAGATCTGGAAGGATCTGTGGACATGTAGCCCATATATTAGCTGTTAGACTGTATATCAACTTTCTTCCATTTCTTTTACATCTTTGGTCAAGAGTAAAGAAACTGTCTGGTCAAACCATTTATTTGATAGGCTCCATTTTGCCATACTCAACTGATTAGGGTTCATTGAAATAGAGCAGATCAGATAAGAAGGTATAGCTTTCTTAATGAACAGAGGCTCAAACCAAGATTTTTAATGAATAAATTAAAACTGACCTCACACACTCTAGTAGCTGTCACCCACCAAGATTGGATCTATGGAATGAAGTTCACCAATTCTCTGAGAGCTACAGAAACCTTGACATTTCCTCCAAGTACTCATTGATGTTAGGTATAACATATAAACATATGAATGAATATGAGACCACCTAGAGCCTGGCTTTTGTTGTTGAGAAGCATCAGGCTAGAGGTCAGTAGCATCCCCTGGTGCATTAAACTAACAGGAAACAGAATATATAGTAAAGCCATAGACAGAAATAGTGAAGTTGGAAGGTAGAAAACCTGTTTTGAGGGAAAGATGATCAACCCATTCTGGGGCACAGTAAGTGTGAGGTCATCTTGATATTCTACCATACACAACTAAGTTTGAGTTCAATAGACGGGTCAGGACTATGGATATAAATTTGTTAGTCACCTGCATAGAGATGGTATTTTAAGCTAGAGAAATAAAGAGTGCCAAGGGAAAGGAATATGGAGACAGTAGAGAAGAGGAGAAAAAGAACCTTGAGGAAGAGCCACAGAAAAGAGGCAGTAAGGGGAAGAGGAGTCAGTAACACAAAGCTAAAGAGTAGTTAGAAAGACAGCAAGAGATTTAGGAGATTATAGTGTTTTTTAAGCCATGAGTGGAGAAACTATACAGGAGGAAGTAGTAGTGAATAATATCAAATGATGCAGAGAGGTCAAAGAAGATGTGGAGGGGAAAAAAATCCTTGAATTTGGTGATATGGAACTCAATGATTATTTTTGGTAGAATAATTTCAGCAGAATGGTGTGGGTAGATGCCCAGTTATAAAAGACTGAAGATACAGTATAAGAAGAGCATGGAGGAATTTTATAGATTTTTTTTTTTTTTGCGGGGCAATGGGGGTTAAGCGACTTGCCCAGGGTCACACAGCTAGTAAGTGTCAAGGGTCTGAGGTCGGATTTGAACTCAGGTGCTCCTGAATCCAGGGCCAGTGGTTTATCCACTGCACCACCTAGCTCCCCCCATAGATAACTTTTTAAAGATATTTTCAGTAATAAACAGAGCCTTGAGTATTACATAGTCATAGGGTGTGGGAGAATAGTCCAACAAAGGAAAAGAACCAAGAGAGGTAATATCATGGAAACCAAGAGAGGAGTGAGCATTCAGGAAGAGAGTTGCAGAGTAATTAAATAGCATGAGGGTGGGGGAAAAGGGAGGGGCATTAGTTCTAACTGTTAAAAGACTTGGAATTTTTGGGAAAACTGTTTCAGCAAAGTGGAAATGTCAGAAGCCAAATTACAAGGGTTTGAGAAATGAATAGGAATCAAAGAAATGGAGTCCATGAATGTAGATAATAACTTCTTGGGGTTCTTGCTGTGAAATCTCTAAGGAGTGGTTGACCCTGGAAGCTCTGAAAATCTCCCTTCAGAATTGCTATTGGGGGCAGCTAGATGATGCAGTGGATAGAGCACTGGCCCTGGATTCAGGAGGACCTGAGTTCAAATCCGACCTCAGACACTTGACACTTACTAGCTGTGTGACCCTGGGCAAGTCACTTAACCCCCATTGCCCCGCAAAAAAAACCCCAACAAAAAACAAAAAAACAAAACAAAACAAAAAAGAATTGCTATTGACTATAACCTTCCTATCCCTGGTTTCATGGCTACATCTGCTGGAGGATGGAATATATGCTACGATAGTAAGAAAACATCCTATAATAGTGTGTTATAAAGAACACTGGAAACAGGTCAAACTGTTTTGGGTGTGAGTCTTGAACCAAAACTCATTAGTTATGTGGCTATAGAAAAGTCACTGAATCTCTCTCTAGGCTTCAGTTTCATCATTTAGAAAATGCAAATCCTTATTCTTCCAGTGTCACAGGGTTGTTGCGAGGAAAGTACTTTGTTAAAAAAGGTATGCATGACACCCTTTTAAATTTAATCTGCATTATAAACATTTTCTCCATCACTTTCTTTAGTCTATATAATCAACAAAACAATGTTGCAAGCTCAGATCTGTAGCATTTGCTAATTTCTGAAATGTAAATGTTCTCACTGACAGGAATGATTATTTTTCTCTTATTTTAAGAACTAATTAATATTGGGGGATCCAAGGTTTTTCCCTTTTTATTTCCTCATTCAAATACCAGTCCTTGTGAAGGACGTTACTGATAGATAAAATTGGGTTAACATTCTCCTTAATCTTCCATGATACCCCACCCAACTGGGACATAAGTGGCTTGGGTGGAGATAGGAGCCTTCTGTGTAGATTGGGTAATGTGGGTATAGAGAGAGTCTCATTGTTCAATAATGACAGGATCAGAGTCACAACTCCCAGTCCATTATTAGAATAAGCCCACCTTTCATTATAATATTCATTTTCTCATTAATTGTTAATCAGTTGGAATTGGTTTCTACCTTTTGGGAATATCCACTCTCCAAGGACATTCAAACATTAAATATTCTCCATGTAGGTCCTTTGGCTTCTGAAAGGGTCAGCTGACCTCAATCTGTTAGTTATAGCAATCATTAATAAATTGATTATAAATTACCCCAAAATTCTGTCTTCCAAAATTTTCCATTCATCACAACACTGAAAATTTTATATTTGTCTCTTGAACTGGTGCCAGCATGCTCTATCACACTACTGTTTATAGCTATTCTATGTTTCACATGACTTGTTCAAGGTGAACTCGATTTCTCTTCCCAAATAGATTGTAAGTTGCTTGAGGACAGGGACCATCTTTTGCTTGTTCTCTCTAGTGCAAATCTATACAAATTATGGACTTTCATGAATGGTACAGAAGTCCATTTTGTCCCCATAGCTTAGACATTGGTTACCATCCACTGATGAGAACAATGGAAACCATGCCAAGTAAGCATCTACCTGGACCCACAAGGGATGCTTCAGAACTTACCCTTTTGTTATTCTACATGGTGTTTGTATGCAAGCACAAAGAACCAATCCATCTCTTAGCTCAAACAACAGATCCCTCAGGAATAGGAGCTGAATAAAATGTCACACGCCCGTCTGCTCTGCTGATTGACCGTCTGCCAAGGGAACAATTCTATAAACGCCCTCAAGTTCTCTCAGCCATCTGCTTCCCTCCTGTTCATCCCTTCACTCAGGTTGAAAAGGGAAAAGTGCTATTCTTACTGATAGTAGAAAAAGTCACCATTTGAATACAGAAAATATTGCAATTCTCTATCAAAACTGGCCTCATCTATTTGATATGGAAAACATAACCTGAGTAGACCTGGAGTGGGAATTTGAAAAGGCTGTTATATGAATTCTAAGTCTTTTGATACTGTCATGAAGTCTACAGATCCTCAACCCAGGATTCATAATTAATTGCTAACAACTCCATTTAGCAAGTTCTGAGTTCTTTTCATGTTCCTTAGGAAAGACAGTTCACTTACATTGCCTCCTGTGAGGAATATCACTCTCCTTGTTATCAAAAGAAACAAAAGAGTTTTTAAATAGGGAGAAAACATGTAAAAATCCTTAGATGAAAATAAAGCAGGTAAAACCATTATGGTAATAACATTTGTGAGAACAAGCTGATGAAAGTGGCATGTTCAAAGCAGACAAGTCAAATTCAAACTTTTTCTGGAGCAGCAAGGAAAACAGAAAATTGAGAGGAGAGCTTGTGAAAGGACCAGTCATAGAGAACTGTGTGCTTTCTGATTCAATTGTTTTGTTCTGAGGCTACAACAAAAGGCTCATTGACATTTTCTGTGTAACTAAATGGAAATGGGACATACTGAATGGAAAAGGGAAGTCCTGGAAACATTTTGGAGAATGTTTTCTTTTAGATGAATTTGATTTTTTTTCTGAAAAAGTTGAAACCATTTGGATAATATGCATGTATTTTATTTTGGAATGATACAGTGTTAATATTAAATTTAAATAAATAGGTACTGTGTGCAAGGCACTAACAGTTCCTGCCCTCACTGACCTTGCATTCATCTCAGGATGTGATAAGTTCAGAGTTAAGTCAATAAGTATATGTAAAACAATAAAAAGTAACTTCAGGAAAGAATGAATATTAACAATTGTGAAGTAGGTGCTATCATTATTCCCATTTTACAGTTGAGGAAACTGAGGCAAACAGAAGTTAAATGCAGGTAACACAAGTAGGAAGTGTCTGAAGTTAGATTTGAGTTTAGGTCTTCCTAATTCCAAGCCCATAATTCTATTCACTATTGTATATAAACTGACCCTTGAAAAAAGCTACAGATTGCAAAAGGAGGTGAGTAGGAAGATCATTCCAGACATGAAGGGCCACCCATTGCATAGCAAGAGAAAAGGGGTCATTACCAGTTGTCCTGACCTGTCTTGCCACTGGACTTCCTTGGAGGAGAGAGTGAGGCTAATGACTTTGAACAGCTCTGTTTCACTTAAATCCAATTCACCAGCAAGTCAAGACATCACCCTCCTGATGTCACTGGTCCTCTTCAAAAATGAAGGATAAAGAACAACAACAACAAGGTAGAGAGATGAAAGAAAGCACATCATAGCATCTAGGAGGTCAGTTTGAGTGAAGAGCACATAAAGGGGAGTAATATGAAATAAGTCTGGAAAAGTAGATGAGAACTGGATAGTGGGGGTCCTTAAATGTCAGACTAAGGATTTTCTATTGTATTTTTTTTTTTTTGCAGGCAATGGGGGTTAAGTGACTTGCCCAGGATCACACAGCTAGTAAGTGTCAAGTGTCTGAGGCCGGATTTGAACTCAGGTACTCCTGAATCCAGGGCTGGTTTAACCACTTTAAACCACTTTAACCACTGTGCCATCTAGCTGCCCCTTCTATTGTATTTAAGAGGCAATAAGAAGGGTCATCACATGTCCAGCATTATGGTGGACTGTACATCTTCTTTGATCCCCATGACCTCTTCAAAATAGATAGTATGCATGAAAGATAAAGGAACATCCACTGTCTCCAACGTCTAAAATACCCAGAATCCAAAAGGAGCTTAAAAAAAAAGTCAAACCTTGAACTGATGCTCACAGACCCTGAACTCACTCAGCACATCTCCCCCAACTTCTCCACATTCTTTGTCTCCCCTATCTCCCCAACCTTCCCAACTTCTAGCCACAAGGCTGCACTAGAAGATCCTGTGTCATGGGTAAAGGCTTGAAACAAAAACCAAACCCATACTCCATTATCCCCTCCCTCTTTCCAGTGCTATAGAGACCCCAGCCCCAGGCTGCAGAATTTTGTTCAGTAGGTAACAGATAGCAAGCACAGCAGGTAGTAACCCTTTGTGAGTGAGATTTGCCCCACCCCTTACTGGGGTGTGATTTAATGATGGGACTAATCAGTTCATAGATTACAAACTGTGATTTTAAAATATTTAGATATTCTTCCATATCTTAAGCAAATAACAATGAAGTAAGATAGATAGATATTGGGAAAGCAAATACAAATGCTATATAGTTAACTTGCCTAGACCACCAATTGTGGTTAGGTATAGCTACCAATCAGCTAAAAGTAAAATATCAAAAATAGTAACTTCTGAGCTGAAAGGGACCAATCAGAACTAGGGAGATGTTGGAATGTTATGCTTAAAACGGTATGGTGGAAAGCCTCAACATTAGAAAAGAACTTAGAGGAATGGGGCACAGTCCAACAGATGATTTCCTATGTTATGAGCCTATTACTTAGTAATGGGGCTGTTTTAAGTCAAGTATATAAGACGGAAAGTGACTATGCTGATATCAGACTGGTGGTTTCTTCTCTGTATTCCATAATTATTGTATATGTACCATTTGGATTGTGATAAATTGTGGGAGGAGATATTGTGTAAAATATCCATAGATCCTTAAGCTCAGGGTCTTTTGGTCCTAGACTTGAGACCAGTTTTATTGTGAGACAGGACCCTTCTCTTAATAAAACTATTTTCTTTGGCTTGGAGGCTGTGTTTTTTTCTTTGCCTAACATCAGGACTTAGAAATTTTTGCCACACATTTGGGAGCAAAAGCCTAACAGAGACCACAATCCATAGCATCAACAAGACAATCCTGATGATGCTGGGGCAGACAACCCAGTAAGTAGCATGAGTGGAGCAGCTCTCTGAAGTGTTGGTGTAGGGAGAAAGAACTAAGGAATATAAGGAGGAGGACAGGGCACTAGGACAGGATAGAATGTGTGTGTGTGTGTGTGTTGAGGGTAGGACTGTATATCACTCTGCTAAGCCTGAGGAAAGGCTCACTGTATCTAGCTGGGGCCAGTTCTGATCACCCAAAAGTCATTTGGGGGAAAGACCTAGGCTAGTAAACCATGAATTGCCTAGAATGGGAGAAGGGTGAGGTACTTGGAGATCCATACCTCAAGGAAACCACCATCAGAGTGGACAGAGACATAAAAAAAGAATAGGGAAAAATCAGGATAAAAATAGACTGAAATTACCAAAGATTTCAGGAAGAAGAAAAAGAGCTTGAACATAAGCAGATAAATCAAGAGAGAAAACATTAACAACAGAAGGAACTATGACCTTCAGATATAGCAAATGAATTCAGACATCTATGAATAAATACTGCAAAATGAAGGAAAATGATTTAGCACTTACAAAATCCTTCATATTCTGATACTTTAAGTATCAAATTATTGGGAGGATATAATAGTAGTTATAAATTATTGCTGCTTCTTAAGTCTTTGTCTTTTGTATTAAGCATTTCTTTTATGTGAATATAATAAATAGCTGCCCTATATTTGATTTACATTGTCCATTGAGAACCTCTCTACTTTTGGGGAGATCCTAGACATGAATTAAACCCAGGTTTTATTTTCCCTTGGATCTAAGATTAGGGTGTAAAGATCCAGATGAATTAAAGAAAAATAGCCTAATTCTGTGTATATGTGTGTAGGTTCTAGGACCGAACCTAGTCCAAAATGTCCCTTAATGGTATAAGAAGTGAATGAGAGCTACAATGTTCCCCCCATCACGGTGCCCCTCCCTCCCCATCTAATAGCAGTTATGTCAAATTGATACACCCATTTGTATTTAAATAAGAAAATGAAATGAGTAAAAGGGAATCATTTTTCCCATTTAAATGTTATTTAAAGGAAGATTGATTACAATGTTCAACTTTATTCCTCATTAAGAGCTGCTGTGATGAAACCACTTTAAATCTATGTTCATAAAACTTTGTTTAAATTTATTTTAAGAATGTTTTGTTCTAAAAAGGATAAAAACACTTTCATAGAGTCTTTAAAAGTTAGAGATGGTTTGAAGCCATCACTAGGGGTATGCCTATGGGAGTCATAGATAAATTCCAATTAATCAGGTATCCAGCAGTTATCTACAGGTAATACCATGGGGATGGTAGAGATTTAGAGAGATTTGATTCCAAGATAGGTTTATGGGGTGATGTAGAAAGGAGGATTCTAATGAAGTCTGGGAATAAGATCAGGGTTAGATTAAACTGTGATTAATAAGAGTTAAAGATTAGTGAGAAAAGTACAAAATGAATTTCTTTAAAAGATATTTTCTTTATTATCTTCTTAAAATCATAAAATTTAAGAACTGGGAAGTAGGATTTTAGAGCCCTAAAAAGTAAATATATATATATATATATATATATATATATATATATATATATATATATATATATATATGAATGTAATGGAATACTATTGTACCAGAATAAATAATGAAAGAGATCATTTCAGCAAAGACTTGCATGAACTGATTCAAAATGAAATGAGTAAAACAAGAAAAAAATATACAATAACCACAATGAAAAAAAATGGTTTAAAAGCCTAAGAATTTTGACCAACAAATTGACAAACCATGATTCCAGAGTGCCAATGCAGAAATATCCTGCCCACTTCCTAACAGAGAGGTGATGGACTTAGGCAGCAAAATAAGACATAATTTTTCTTTTTTTCTTTCTTTCTTTTTTTTTGTGGGGCAATGAGGGTAAATGACTTGCCCAGGGTCACACAGTAAGTGTCAAGTGTCTGAGGTTAGATTTGAACTCAGATCCTCCTGAATCCATGGCTGGTGCTATATCCACTGCCACCTAGCTGACCCAAGACATAATTTTTCACCATGGCCAATGCAAAAAGGACTCCATGTTTGTTACAAGAATTTTTTTCAGTATTGGGGAAAATGACAGGTAGAGAAAATCTTCTTTCGCTGAAAAAATTACAGTCATATTTTTAAAAGGAAATAATTCACTCAATTTTGTTGTTGTATCATTTTTAGTTGTGTCATATTCTCCATGACTCTTTTTGGGGTTTTCTTTGCAGAGATACTGGAATGATTTGACATTTCCTTCTCTAGCTCATTATACATACGGATGAGGAAACTGAGGTAAATATGGTTAAGTGACTTGCCCTTGAGTAATCGACCAGTGATGAAAAAGGGGAGGGTACATTCACATTAGGGACTAGGGGTTAAAACAGGACCTGCAAGCCTCCATTCTTTGCACCCACTAGCTGCACACTGGGTGACCATTCTTGCAAGAATACAATAAATGAGCCTTTGACCCATCGCTGCCACTGAGTTCCGGAGAATTATTGGGGTGGGGTAAATAAATGAGGTATATGAAAGCTAGAGCTTACATTAGAACCTAGCTCTTCTATCTCTTTATCTCCCAATTTGCTATTCTTCTCAATATACCATACTGCTTCTATTCAAGAAAAATGTACCCTGAATTTGCAAAATTAAACTGATGAGGTGGTGGTAAATGTTTATAATTGCATTGATTAATAACTAAACCATAGTGTCAAAAATCTCCTTCACCATCTCCCCTACTAGGGCATAAAAGTGACCTGTAATAGTTTTGTACACACAAAATGATTACTTGGCACTGGCAGAAAAACAAGCATAGCACATGCTCATGTCACATGTTTTCTGGAACTGAGACATTCTGTGCTCTCTTATTCTTATGGGTATCTTTTGTGATTAACTCTTTTGACTAAATACTTCCTGTTGTCATGCCTTATTAAACTGACTCAGTTTGTTAAGGATACTTTACCGATACTTGGGTTGTAATTGGCAGAATGCTGCCACAATTCTAATAAAAATGCATGTGGCTCTCAGATGGTTTCTGCAAGAAGGTCTTAGGTAGAAATTCAATTTAAAATAATACTTCACTTCTTTCTTTTCTTCTCTCCTCATTGATAATTCTTCAGATATGCTCTTGCTGCATTTTGTCTCCTTGATGTATTGGCATCTTCCCCCAGCATTGCTGTGGGGTACGACCTCATTACTATAGAATAGAATAGAATACATATATCATATCATATTACATATATATATATATATATATATATGTAATAGGGATACAATAAGTAATTTCCCTCTCCTTGAAGATACAAATTCAATCCCTCTTTCCTTTCCCTATAACACACTCTTCACCTCTGCTTCAAAATATTTTCATGTTTCTTTAATAACACACACACACACACACACACACACACACACACACACACATACCCCTTCAACAAATCCTGCTACCTGGCTTCTCATTTTTCCTGCCAAATTTCATAATCCTTCCCCTAAACTAGTTGGTTCCTGAGAGGAAAATGACTCCTGCTCAATAATTCTCTGGAACTCAGTGGCAGTGATGTGTCAAAGGCTCATTTATTGTCATTCTCACAAGAATGGTCAACCAGTGTGCAGCTAGTGGATGCAAAGAATGGGGGCTCGCAGGCCCTGTTTTAATCCCTAGTCCCTAACTCGAATGTACCCTCCCCTTTTATCATCACTGGTCTATTACTCAAGGGTTACAATCTACACACAAAAACTAGCTAACTAGAACACAGTATTCCTAACCCTAATTTCCATAATTATTCTTTGGGTTCTTAGCAAATGGGGGAGGTGATATAGGGACAATTCTTCAATCTCTCCTTATATGGACACAGCCTAGAAGAGGACCTTATTGAGACCAGCTCAGGGTTCCTTGAACCATGTGATCTGTTTGCTGGAGGGGAAGGAGGGGGACTGAGACCTTTGTCCTCAAACAGGTCCAGAGGAGTGTAATTTGAATGGTGACTGTTATATCCTTATTGAGAGGAGACCATTCCCCATTTCCTCACAGTTCCCTAGAGGTCAGCTGATTACTGTATCAGAGCTTTAGAGGTAACTGTGAGGGGCTAGGTTTCTAATACTCTCACTAATGAGTCTCTATCTATGTGCTTCCCACCAACAATTAACCAGATTTAATTAGTTCCTTAAAGTATCTTAAAGCTTGGCATAGCAATTGATCAAGTACTTATTAGGTTCCTATCCTGTGCTAGGTAGAGTACTTGGAACAGGGGATACAAGAGAATCAAACAATCCCTGCTTGCAAAGAGCTTACATCATAATGGAGAAGAGAGCTGCATGTTAAAATACATTCAACATAAATATAAAGTTAATATAGGTGTGAGGGAAAACAATTCTCTTCTCAATAATTCTTGGGAACTCAGCAGCAATGTGACAAAGGCTCTTTTATTCTCGTGAGAAGGAGGCACCCTAGTGTTCAGCTAGTAGGTACAAAAAAAGGGGGCTCACAGGCCCTGTTTTAAACCCTAGTCCCTAACATGAATGGACCCTTCCCTTTTTCATCACTGGTTGATTACTCAAGGGTTATAATCTACTTGCAAAAACTAGCTAATTGGAATGCAGTATTCCCATCCCTCATCCTTAAATAGGCATAACTCAGAAGTGGACCTTATTCTTCCTTATATGGACACAACTCAGGAGTGGACCTTATTGAGACTAGGTCTCCTAGAACCTTGTGATTTTGTTAGCCAGAGCGGGAGGAGGGGATCTGAGACCTTTCTCCTAAAAACAGGTCAGGAGGAGTATGATTGACTGTTATATCCTCATTGAGAGGGGACAACTACCCATTTTCTCACAATAGGTAAACATTTACAAAGTAGGAAGGATCACAGGAAGACAGTGTTTAAGAAAAGCTTCCTGTAGGAAATGGTACTTATACCTCAGGTTAAAAGAAAAGCAGGAATCTACGAAGTGGAATTAAAGAGAGAATATTGTCCAACAATGCTTGAAAGATAGGTTGGTTTTGTGAGACTTTAAAAGTTAGACAGATGAGTTTTCATTTGACCACAGGTAAGAGGAAAGCATTGAGTTGATTAAGGGACTCAGTTAGATCTGAACTGAAGGAAAATTACTTTGGCAGCAGTGTTTGGGGTGAACTGGAGCAGGCAAAGACTTGAGGCAAGGAGATCAATGAGGAGATGCAATAATCTGTGCAATAAGAGGAATAAACTAAAAGAGGAACTATAGGGATGGAAACAAGACGTCAGATCTGAGAGATTTTAAGAATGTGGAAAAAACAAGATATGGCAACTGTTTGAATATGTGGGATGAGGGACAGTTTAGGATAGTTTAGGAGTTTAGGATAATGTCAAAGCTGATGATCTAGAAGACTGAAAGGAGTGTGGGTCCTTTGGTAGAAATAAAGAAATGTGTAAGAAGAGAAGGGGGAAAGATAGCTAAATTCTGTACATGTTGAGTTTGAGATATCTCCAGGACATCCAGTTTAAGGACCAACAGGAAATTGGTGAGGCAAGACTAGTCTTCTACACTCTTCCTTTCTACCCTTTGTCATAATGATAAAGAGTACCACTTATTTTATTGTTAACCTGTTAGACCTTACATATTGGATCTCCCCATGTAAATTACTTTGTGTATATTTTGAATTTGTTTATGTAGAGGTTGCATTTTCCTCCAACAAAATGTAAGGTCCTTGAGGGCAGGGACTTTATATGTCTTTTTGTCTATGAATGCCTGTCAAATGGCAGGCCCTCAATAAATACTTGTTGAATTGAATTCCTCCATTTGCTTGCTATAGGACTTGTACAAGTGAAAGAGACAAAGTCTGGATCTTGGTAGTTGTTTGGGGAAAGTTTATTTTAATAACAATGAACACAGGAAATGCACATGGTTTCTCATGTGGATTATGTTAATATACTTAAGGATGCTTTGTTATTGCTAATTAATGTACTGTTAATGTTCTGCTTTACTGACATTACCCTCAGGGGCATTTAGGGATTACAAGTGCTCCTTAATTAACATTTTTAGCACAGCTAGAGGAGGAAACAAAGCTCTGAAAAGAATTAGTAATCATTTGAAACTTAGAGAGAGAGAGAGAGAGAGAGAAGGACCTACAGATAGGAAGAGACGTGGGAATAGAGACAGAGGGAAGGAGGAAGAGGAGAAAGAGAGGGAAAAGGAAGAAAAGGAGAGAAGCAAGGAAGGAAGAGAACAAGAAAGAAAGTAAAAAGAAAAAAGGGAGAAAAGAAAGAAAGAAAGAAAAAAAGCAAGAAAGGAAGGAAGGTAGAAAGGGCACAACCTGGTATAAAATGTTAAGGAAGTGGGGTTGTAGGAGGGGCTAAAGGCTGAGCTGCCACTTCACATATCCCAAAGGCCCAGGAAATCCTTCCTCAGAGGTGTCACTTCTTCACTAAGAGGGTACTTAGGGACTTTGTTAGCAGTAAACCAAGTACACCTTGTAGGACTAATAAGATCATGAAGTTCCCAGGTAGATCTGCCTCAGGACATGCCTTGGGATGTTTGGAAAAGGGAGAAATGATAATACCTTGTATTTATGATCAGGCTTTCAGGTTCAGTGAGGCTTTCTTCACAATAAACCTGTGAGGTAGGGTATAGGAGTATTATTGTTAGTATTCCCATTTCACAGATGAAGAAACAGCTTCTGAGAGGTCACAACTTGATCACAATTACACATGTGTATAAGATGTGATTGGAAGGGTTCCTGACATCAAGTCCAAAATGCAATCTATCAGTTCATCCCTGGGTTAATATTAAAAAAAAAAAGATATGTGTGTATATTTACATAAACACACATACATGTATATACACATATATGTACATGATTATACACATGCTCATTTATATGTGTATACATGTATATATGTGAAACTCCCTGTCCTGATATATACATGTATGCATCGTGTATGTACATAGCAGGAGCTTGAAAGAAATGATTGAGAAGCAGCTCTAGTCAGAGGGTCTTGTTCCTCTGCCTTCCCCCCTCCCATTCACTTGCATCGAAGGCCTAAAGAATCTTTGATTTGGAAAAAAAAAACAACCAGTCTCCTAAGAATGAAGGTATCAGACATAGATGTTGTGAGGAAATGGGTAGTTGTCTCCTCTCAATGTGGATATAACAGTCAGTCATACTCCTCTTGACCTGTTTGTAGGACAAAGGTCTTGGATTCCCTCCTCCCCCTCAGGCTAGCAAGGTGACATGGTTCAAGGAGCCCCGGTCTCAAGAAGGTCCACTCCGGAGTTATGCCCATACAAGGAAGAGGGGTGGGAATACTGCATTCTGATTAGCTAGTTTTTGCATGTAGATTATAACCTTTGAGTAATCAGACCAATGATGAAAAAGGGGAAGGTCCATTTGCATAAGGGACTAGGGTATAAAACAGGGCCTGTGAGCCCCCTTTCTGGGCACCCACTAGGTGCAAACTAGGGTGCCTCCTTCTCATGAGAAGGAAATAAAGAGCCTTTGTCACATCCCTGTTGAGTTTTTGAGAATTATTGAGAAGAGGATGTTTTTTTTTTCCCCACATATGTCTACTGGCAAAAGGATAGTGTCGGAAATTATTCTGAATGGATATAATTTGGCAAATAGACACTAAACACAGGGTGATAAGGACCTTTCCAACCATAAGTCAGAGTTTTCAGTTTGAAACATTGCCTTTGTTGAGGAAGAAATGAAAAGTACAAACATATTTAAAGTTTGACAGCACTACTTGTTTTCTAAGAATTTGGTCTTGCAAATAGGGACTCTCCTTTTGGAGATTAAAAAAAGTCAATTACTACCAAGGCTCTGGTTGCTGGATGGTGCCTTAATGGATAGAGTGCCAGGTCTGGAGTCAAGAAGACCCATCTTCCTGAGTTCGAATCTGACCTCAGACACTTACTAACTGTGTGACCCTGTGCAAGTCACTTAACCCTGTTTGCCTTAGTTTCCTCATCTGTAAAATGAGCTGGAGAAGGAAATAGCAAACCACTCCAGTATCTTTTCCAATAAGACCCAAATGGGGCCATGAAGAGTTGGACATATCTGAAATGTTTGAACAACTTAACCAAGACTCCAAAGACAAACAAATTCTCCTTATGGGGGAGAAGAGCGACTAAAGATTGTTCTCTGGTCTGATAGTCATAGGATGAATGAATAAATGAATGAATGAAAAGCATTTATTAAACACCAACTTTGTGCCAAGCACTGAGGATCCATATAGAAAAAATAAAAGTGAGATGGTCATTGCTCTTAAAGAGCTTATGATCTCATTGGGGGAGATGACAAATAAATGAAAGGTAAATAGTAGGCAGATGGAAAGTCCTAGAAATCCTAAAGACATAGCAGAGGAATGGATGGTAAAGTCCAGGTGTCCTTAGGTTATGTTAGTAAGTCAGGTAACAGTGCCATGGATCTGTAGGATTTAGAGGCATGAGTTTGTCCTCTGTGTATGCTCTGCCTATCCATGTTTTCTCTATGTGTGGACGTCTGTGCATACCCCATCTACTTCTTTTCCCCATGTGTGCATTTCTCTATGTGTATTCCCTAGGTGTGTTCACTCTTTTTTTTTTGGTGAGGCAGTTGGGGTTAAGTGACTTGCCTAGGGTCACACAGCTAGTAAGTGTTAAGTGTCTGAGGTCAGATTTGAACTCAGGTCCTCCTGACTCCAGGGCCGGTACTCTATCCACTGCGCCACCTAGCTGCCCCGTGTGTTCACTCTTCATGTTGATGATATACACATTTATGGAAGAGTGTGACCTGGGCTTACAGTATAATGTTTTATCCCTACTTTTCTTGTTATGCTATTTGATTAAATGATTTTGCTTTGGATTCATTGTCTTGTATCTACCATGTAATCATGCCACTTTTATCCTTTAGCTGTCTCTTAGAGAAGGGAAGAGAAAAGGAGGAGAGGGACTAGTCTGGTTGACTAATAAAAAGGTAAAACACTGGCAGGGGCTCACAAGATATGGTTTTTGAGCAGATGCATACTCATGGAATGGCTTGTATCAGGATATCTACATGTGAGCTACAGGGTACCCTTGCAGGAAAAAAAAAAAAAAAGGATGCAAACTATGTGCAACAATTAGGAAATAGTAGAATTGATTATGGTATCTAAATGTAATGTAATATTAGGAATAAAAATATAAAGAATTCAGAGAAATTTTGGGAAGAATCAAGACTGTATATCTAATAGAATAATATAAAAGCTGACTTCAACTATATAAATGTTGTTATTGGTTCAGTCATTTCAATTGTGTCTGACTCTTCATGACCCCATTTGGGGGTTTCTTGGCAAAGATACTGGACTGGTTTGCCACTTCCTTCTGTGTTGTTTAAAAATCTAAATGTGGGTTCTAATCTGCCCCCCTCCCCAGTTTTGGGGGGAAGCATTACTTTATCACACTTCTCCAGTTCATTTTACAGATGAGGAACTAAGGCAAACAGGGTTAAGTGACTTGCTCTATGCAAATAGAGACAATATTTTAAAAACAGTAAAATCCAGGCTAAATATAATGGATAACAGATGCATATCTTGTAAAGGTTAAAGCACATGACCTTCCTTGGAGGAGTGGGGTGAAGGTTAGACTTGCATTTTCATTGTGATTTCTTTTCTTTTTTCTTTTTTTTTGGTGAGGCAATTGGGGTTAAGTGATTTGCCCAGGGTCACACAGCTAGTAAGTGTCAAGTGTTCAGACACAGGTTGGATTTGAACTCAGGTCCTCCTGACTCCAGGGCCGGTGCTATATCCAATATGCCACCTAGCTACCCCTTCATTGTGATTTCATTGGTAAGAAAAATCAGTTCTGAAAACTTCTCCAATAATGGAGGTCAGCAACTCACCTGTAACTTAGAGCCTCAGAGGGCTGACTATGGCATTGAAAAGTTAAGAGTTAAGCCCAAACAAGGGACATGTAGCTAGTAGGTGTCACAGGCAGTACTTGAACCTATAACTTACTGACTGGCCTTGGGGCCAGGCTTCTATCCTCTATGTTTTTCTTCTTTCTTTAACAAATAGTAAATTACAAAGGAGAATGATGGCATGAACTAATTAGCAATTGTAGTCATTCTTTTGTGTGAGTTTGCTTAACTCTTTCCAGGGTAAAAATTTGTTTTTGGTATGTGTGTTTATGTTTGTATTCTATCTTAAAACAAAATGTAGGAGAGTTTATGGAGAAAAACATGGAATAAACTCGAAATTAAAAAAAACAACAACAATAATAAATTAGCCACATCCCTGGTGACTTTAAATAGTTGAGGCCTACCTGAATTTTTAGCAGTTTTGAGATATTACAAACCAAGAGATAGATGCCTTTTGGAGAAGACCCCTATACAGGAAAAAAGGGATTTTTCCTTTTCTCTCCCATCTCTACCAGAAATGCAGTTTTGAAGGGAAGATACTATATCAGTTGGGAACACTGCATCTAGCAGGAAACAACAACCCACATTCTAGCCAGATGGGAATATGGGAAGTATTCACTGAAAGGAGGAAGCAGTTTCAAGGAGTAGAACTTATGACCAAAGAGAAGAAAGTCATTCATGGAGAAGAAAAATCCTTGAGAGCCTGGCATGACTTATCAGCTTAGCAGGAATGCTGTACCTAAGGAGAGCTGTGCACAGGTTCAATGAAGACAGAAGGGACTTACAGGCCCTGTAGTAGTAAGTAGGTCTTAACAATATGCATAGCCTTTGCCACACATGTTTCTCACATATTTGCTTCACTACTGTGAGGAAATGGGGAATGGTCTCCTCTCAATAAGAATATAATAATCACCATTCAAATTACACTCCTCAGGACCTGTTTGAGGGAAAAGGTCTCCTTCCCCTCCTCCCCCTCCAGCAAACAAAATCACATGGTTCAGGGAAGCCCTGAGCTGGTCTCAATTAGGTCTGCTCCTGAGCTATGTCCATATAAGGGAGGATTGAAGAATTGTCCCTGTATTACCCCCCCCCCATTGGAATAATTATGGAAATTAGGGTTAGGAATACTGTGTTCTAGTTAGCTAGTTTTTGTGTGTAGATTGTAACCCTTGAGTAATCGACCAATGATGAAAAAGGGGAGGATACATTTGTGTTAGGGACTAGGGTTTAAAACAGGGCCTGCAAGCCCCCATTATTTGAACCCACCAGCTGCATACTGGGTTGCCCATTCTTGTGAGAATGATAATAAATAAGCCTTTGACACATCACCACAGCTGAGTTCCAGAGAATTATTGAGCAGGAGTCTTTTTCCTCACAACTACCATTGTACTTTGAGTTTGAGTTCCCTTTTCCCATGGGCACTGAGTATGTGTATCTCAAGTTTATGAGAGGAATGTTTTTTACTATGCCACCTTACTAAATGGCTTTGCTTAGAGTTAATTGTGTTTACAACTGATTGTTAAAGGAAGCACACCAGTAGGGGCTCAAGAGCTATAGCATTAGGCAGGCAGGCCTTAGAGTCTGTAGTGGCATCAGCCTCTGGGTACCCAACCCTTGAGTTTGAATGTGAGTTAGGGTAGAACTACAATAACAAACTGCTCTTAATATTAGACTTGTGTTGGCAGCTCTGTGGCATAGTAGATAAAGCACCTGCCCTGGATTCAGGAGGACTTGAGTTCCAGTCTGGCCTCAGACACTTAACACTTAAATGTTTTTTTTTTTTGTTTTTTGCAGGGCAATGGGGGTTAAGTGACTTGCCCAAGGTCACACAGCCAGTAAGTGTCAAGTGTCTGAGGCCGGATTTGAACTCAGGAACTCCTGAATCCAGGGCCGGTGCTTTATCCACTGTGCCGCCTAACCGCCCCCACTTAACACTTACTAGCTGTGTAACCCTGGGCAAGTCACTTAACCCCCATTGCCCTGCAAAAAACAAAAACAAAAATATTAGACTTGTGTCTTCCCCAAATAAATCACTTTGTGTTCAGTACATTGTTTTGTAATGGAAAGTAAACTCCTTGAGGGCAGGGGCTGTTTTGATTTTTCTTTGTATCGATTATCTAGCATCATGCTTGATGTATAATAAGCACTAAATAATTGAATTGAATTGAAATATAATTGCTTATAAGTAAAAAGTAGAAGTTAAAAATAGATATGATGTCAGGGCAATATTTTAATGATTAGAAGATTCTTGATTTTATTGACATTGTACTCTCACTAAGCATTAAGCTTTCTATACATTGGCGATAATTTTCACAAGTTGCTGTGACTGAAAAAAATCATTTGGTGGACAATTTTCTGCCAATGAGCCTTTCCAAATTTAATTAGACTGGCCCTTGGAAGTCAGGCATAAAATTGTTGGGACTATACCTAAAGCCTCTCTAGCTTGTTAATATCTATCAAAACTTGTGTTCTACTAACATAGTCTATGGGAAGCCAGATTCACCTCCACAATATTTTGATCAGAGTAGAACTTTAATGGAGATTAGAATAACAAACAAATATATATATATATATATATATATATATATATATGTATATATATATATATATATATATATACATATACATAGAGAGAGAGAAAGAGAGAGGGGGGAGAGAGGGAGAGAGAGAATCAATATCTGTACACATATATATTTATATCTCTGTGTATATATGTATATATACCTATGCATGTACATACATAAATATGTATATCTGGGTATTTTTTGTTTGTTTGTTTGGTAAGGCAATTGGGGTTAAGTGACTTGCCCAGGGTCACACAGCTAGTAAGTGTCAAGAGTCTGAGGCCGAATTTGAACTCAGGTCCTCCTGAATCCAGGGCTGGTGCTCTATCCACTGCACCACCTAGCTGCCCCTATCTGGGTATTTTTTGCAAGAAAATTCAGATGAGCTGGTCACTGGTGGGAACAATCAGTCCTTTTATTTGGTTCATCTAAGAGAAAATCAGCAGCTTAACTTGAGATACACAAGGAAACATGGAGAAAGGAATAGGCTCCAAGGTAACTTAGGCACTGAAACGATACCCACCCACCAGACTCAGACAGAAGCTGACATCTCTAACATTAAGTAGCTCATCCAACCATTCCCATTGAGGGTCTGACGCCTCCACAGTGAGAGGGAGAAAGGCAGAGAAAGGACATAGTCTGGTATGATGATACACGGTGGTCTTCAGGTCTAGTGAAGTCTTTTGGGAGGCTACTCCACTCACTGGATTGTCTGCATCTCTATCTACTTCACGTTTCTCAGTAAGTTAAGAAATTTAAATAGAGGAGTAAGGCCCCTACTTTGGTGAGTCTTATTGACTTCCCACTCCCGAGGGGAATCAAAGGGCCTGAAATCAACTAGAAAACTGGAAGTTTGGGGCCTGGAAGTTTCTAAGGGGTAGAAACTTCTAGATATGGAGGGATTTTGAAAAAGTGAAGGGTCAAAAGTATAGGAAGTACCCGGCAGGAGGAGAGGGAATGGCTGGTGCATTAATAGTTATAGAAATGAGAAAGACTAGGTTTTTCCAGAGTATTTCCATACCAAGACAGGAGGTAGATTATGTTATATCATTGAGATTCTTAGTTATACAGACTTAAAATAAGCCTAACATTACTGACAGCAAGAAGAAATTTGTGCCTACAAAAATGTTCATAGACATATTGTTTGTTATAACAAAAAGCTGTAAATAAAATATAAATGACCAATGATTAGGAGATGCCTGAAAAAAAATATGGCTTATGAATAGAATGGAATTATTTTTAATTTTTAAAAAAGTTATTATCTTGAGAAATTCCAACAAAAATGAACATTTCCTTAAAGAAAGAAGGATTTCATATGACAAAGGGATTGCATATGACAGTCATTTGCTATTATGTAGTACATTAGTTTTTTTAAAATAAATGTTAAATTTGTAATAGTAGTTCCAATATTGACCTGCTTCTCTGTATCCCTTTTAAAACATCTTTGTGCTTTATTTGTATTTTTAAATGTTTCATTGACATGTTTTCTTTTCCTCCTTTTTTGGTTGGTATTATTACTATCACTACCCCTTCTCGCTTCCTCCAATATCCCCCCTCCCACCCCCCATCAGTTAAAAGTTATCCACTGTAACAAATATAGTCAAGCAAAACAAATTCACACATTGGCTATGTCTGAAAGTGTATGTCTCTGGTTCTGCTACTGTACTCCTTCGCCTCTCTGCTTAGAGATGGGAAGTATGATTCATCATCAGTCTTTTGGAGTTTTTAAAGATCACATTTCAAGAAGTTATATGAAGAAACAAAATGGAAGCTTACTAAATAGGAGAGTTACTCCCTTTATCTGGCTCCCTTCCTCCTGTGTGCCTCATTTCAGTTCCTGACTTCTCTCTTCAGGCATGACTTTCTATCAGTTCCCTCTGTCACGGGGAAAAGGGTGGTGGGGGTCCTCAAGTATTCCTCTGTAAAGAATTACACTCTGGAACATAGTCCAATTAGAATTAAAAAGATCCTTTATTGGGCACTAGAGAAAGTGAGGAGTGGGAAGTCTAAGACAGCTTCAAGGGGAAGAGATGGCTTACAAACATCTTCCTCTCAGAACAGAAGGAAGGCAAAAGCTTTTATAGAGGATAGATGGTGTGACCACCTGAAAATGGAAAGTTCCTTTTGGGGGTGGAGTGGGAGAATCTTGGATGCTTGTCATTCCTGAGAGTAGAGGGAGATTATTGTTTAGGAATGATGGTCCTCACTCAGGTAGTAGGCACTTCTAACTGACTTTCCTGCTATAGAATTTTATCTCCCTTTACTTCTTCTTTTTTTTTTTTTTGTGGGGCAATGGGGGTTAAGTGACTTGCCCAGGGTCACACAGCTAGTAAGTGTTAAGTGTCTGGGGCCAGATTTGAACTCAGGTACTCCTGACTCCAAGGCCGGTGCCCTATCCACTGCGCCACCTAGCTGCCCCCTCCCTTTACTTCTTAGGTGTGTCCCTCCTGTTATCTAGTTGGTCAGGCTAAACTTTAATAGTCCCTTAATTCCTCTGTATGTCTGTCCTGTTATCCAGTTACCTTTGGTTTTGCTTCTCAAAGGAGAAACTTTTTCTGAATTATCCTAATGTCTTACTTTATCCTAATATCCTAATTTAGTCCCATGTCACCCCTCATCCAAGAGAGGTTTCTTTGAACCTGACTAAAAGAATAGAGGGTCCAATGGGACATTCAAAGGAGGCAACTCCAAATCTCTTTCTTTCCCTCCACCAGTATTGCTAGCCTTGGGCTCAGGCTGTGCCTCCGTTATCAGTTGAGATTCACATGGTCTTTCTCTGCTTTTGGAAGTTATAAAAGATAGATCAATAATATCTCTTTTGAGTCTAGTTATGATTCCCTATATTTTGCTAGGAAATACCTTCTAGCTTTAATCACCACTATCAATCTCTTCCTCTAGGTGTCTTACCTCTAGTTGCCATCCTCTCAGATGTGTTTAACCCCTAAAAGGCACATACACAAGCCAGCAATACCAAAAAAAAAAAAAAACCCTAAAAAACAGCTTGGAGAAAATGGTTTCTTTAAAAGCATATTGGAAAAAAAAAGCAACCTTCCTTCCTCCCCCACCCCCACCCAATTCAGAAAACAATCAGACCCTTAAAGAACTAACACTTGGAATCAACTTTTCTCTTGAGAAAAAAGCTGAAGAAAGCAGCAGAGAATATGAGACGGAATCCTCAGCTCTCTGTTGTTGTCATAGTTTTTCTATTGTTTTTAGTTACATACTCAATTCATCCACTTTTTCTTTTATTGATGAAAGTGTTAAAAGATATAATTTACTGCATTGACATTACCTAAAATTTTTTGGTTTGTTTTCTCATTTTGCTATTTTCTTTGAGGAAATTATCTTTTCTTTCTATGATTTTTTAATCTATTACTTCTTTGATTTGTTCTTTGTAAGTTGCATTTACACCCGGCCCCCCTTTGTATTCTTTTCTACTTTTTCTTCTCCCAGTAGCCTCTTTTTTCAAAGAAAAAGTGGTGGAGAAGGAAGGAGTCTAATCAATACTTGTAAACCATGGTAAAGGTGTTCTGTTCCTGCTCCTCTGACCTTCCTTTCTTCACCAATCCCAGATTCCAATCATTAGTTTTTATCCTTTCTTTCTTTCCTCTTAATCTCCCCATTCTTCCTTTATGATCTAACTAATGAAGCTTAAATATGTTTTATTTTTGGTTATTGTCTCTACAGATCTTTCTTCTCCCATAAAGGACTCTCTCCTAGTCCCTTTGTGTTTTCCTGCTTATTTTAATGAATTTCTTGACTAGGTCTTTTGTGTATATTCATGTGTGGGCAACTCTGAGTTTGAATATAAGTGGTCTACCTTAATGCCTAGTTAAGAGTGAGGTTGTGAAATGTCCACTCCTCCCATCCCTTTCCTCTATGTTCTTCTCATGTACCTCAATTATGAGATATAGTAAGCACCTCTCCTTTTATCTTTATTTATTCCCTAGCATATTCATTTTTCCTGACTTTTTCTTTCTTTTCTTAAAACCAATATGATAAAGTAAAACCATTCCCAGTCCCTGGGTTTAACTGAACATCTTCTGTGACCCTTAAAGACAGAAGTATTCAGAAAGGACACTTCTCTCTTCTCCACCTATTAGAATGTAAACACATCATTATTTTGATGACTCAGGAAGAGGGAGTGAGGCTGAGCACTGTGCACAGCTCTGCCAAGTAAAGACATAACCCATGATGTCATTATTGATCCTCTTTGAAAATAAAGGATAAGCAACAACACCACTATTGCTTAGCCCTTTCTGATTGCTTAAATGTATCTTCCTTTCTAGGTTTCTCTTGACTTCTGTGTTTCCATTTCAAAGTTTCTGCTCATCTATGGTTTTTTCATCAGGAATGCTTAAAAATCCTCTAGAAATAAAAGATTATTTCTTTCCAGATTATGCTGTTTTTCTGGGTGAGTTATTCTTGGTTGCATGCTTTTATTTTTTGCCTTTTAGAATATCATATTCTAAAATTTTCTCCATTTTAGAATAGTTATTGATGGCTTATGTGACTCTACAGTGGCTCCTTAAAACTTAAATTCTTTCTGATTGCTTACAATATTTTTTCTTTAATCCTGAAGTTCTAAATTTTCAATAGAATGTTCCTATGTGTTTTCAATTTCTTTAAGAAGTGATCAGGTTTTTTTTCCCTCCCATTTTCATTTTATCCTCTGGTTCTAATAGATTTTTACAGTTTTCTTTTGATTTCTTGAAATATGATATCCAAGATTTTTGATTGATCTTGGTTTTGGGGGAGTCTATTTCTTAAATGATCTCTCAACTCCTTTTCTCCAGTTCAGTTGTTTTTGATAATAAGTATCTTATATTTTCTTCTATTTTTCCCAATCTTTTGACTTTTTTCTATGTTTAAAAAAATCATTTCATGGAATCACAGAATTCTTTTTCTCTATTTTATTTGTAATAGAATTATTTTTAATAGAAAATGGAAAAATGTTTTGACTTCTGATCTAAGCTAATTATTTTTCTTCCATTTTCCTCCCTCCAGAGCTCTAGTTTTGATTCTAATTTCACTTTCTATCTCTTCATTTCTATCCACTATTCTCATAGCCCTTCTAGTCCTTGTAGCAGTTTTTGTCTCAGATTCTGCTTGTAATTACTGTGGAGTTATACTCTTCTTCTTGGTTTACCTTTTGGCTTCTATTAACCAATGGTTAGGAAATACTCATGGTATTTCTTCATCATTACATTCAGTATTTTCTTCTGTGTATTCATATTTCTAGTCTCAGTTCTGGGATTTGGACTTTGTGACAGGACCAAGAGTCACTCAGACACCCTTCAGTGGGCAGTATAGGCCCTATTAGATCCTAGTGGCATGGTTGTCCACTGCATGTCCTGGTCCTGGCTCAGGCTGTTTCCTTGTATAATCTCCAATCAGGAATTGGTTAAATCACCTACTGTGGCCCAGATAGATTCAAGCAGGATGATGGAAAATACAGCGTTCTTAAGCCTTCTTCAAAGACCAAAGTCATGCCCATTGGTTTGGGAGCTTAAGCTCTGAGCTGGCCTAGCTTCCTGCTATGGTTCCCAGTTCTCTGAAGAGTATACAGATAGCTAAGCCTTTTCTCCCATTTTCCCTAATGATCCTCCTCTTACTCCATCTCTTTCCAAGGGATAAATTTCTGATTGTATACATTCCACCTTCTCTTGTCCCCTATCAGACACAAATGCCTCTATTCCTCATTTTTGTTCTGTCAGGGTCAGGACCTGGTTCAGTGTCAACATTAAAGCCCACATCCTTCCATTCTCTACCAATGATATTTTTTGGGGGGTGGGGCAGAGGGGGTTAAGTGACTTGCCCAGGGTCACACAGCTAGTAAGTGTCAAGTGTCTGAGGCTGAATTTGAACTCAGGTCCTCCTGAATCCAGGGCCAGTGCTTTATCCACTGCGCCACCTAGCTCCCCCCCCCAATCATATTTTAAAAGTTTGATCTACATGTTGACATTTTATATATCACTTTCTTAAGCCTAGATAATAAACAAAGCAATAAACGAAGTCTAGATTTTTAGCATCTTCTGATATTGAAGAGCCTGTAGGAGCCGGGTCTAGCACAATACTGGTAATCTACACCTGGAATCACACTATGGGCTGGGAGTGATAGCAGTTATGATAGCTGCTGAAACAAAATATTTTGAAATTAATTGTAAAGTAGGGTAAACAATCATCAAAGACTTGTACCGTTCTCTCTCTCTTCCTCCACCCCCAATATTTCAACATACAAAAAAATTCTGGATCAAATAAATAATTATTATGGAGCAAGATAATCATCTGGAGGGCAACACTTCATAAGAAAAGAATAATTCTGTAAAAGTTATATCTAGAAAATAAAAAAAGAGTGTAAAATGGTTACAAAGAATCATAGAGTGGGGGCCTAGTATAAATAATGAAGCAATGTATAAGCAATAGACTAGGTAGAACTGAAGTTTGGAAACCTTAGTCACCACTGAAAAACAAGCATTTGAGGAAAATAAGGAGAAATACTAGAGAAAAAAATCAGAAAAAAATTATAAGAATATTTGTGCTATCTACTAACCACACTGAAAAACTGACCTGGACAATAGGACATAGAGAGATAATCTAAGAATCAACTGAAAAAAATCTAAGAAGAATGTGAAAAACCAATAAATCTGAATACCTTATTTCAAGAAAGTGATAATTGTTTTGTACCAAAATATGCCTTTCTTTCTTCCTTTCTTTCCTGCCTTCCCTCCTCTCTCCCACCCTTCCTTCTTCAATCCCTCCTTTCCTCCTCCTCCATCCCTCCCTCTTTCCTTCCTTTTTACCTTTTCCCCTTCCCTCTTTCCTTCCTTCTTTCCTTCCTTTAATTTCTTGTTCTTTACATGTTTCCATGTATCTATTGTCTATCTATCTCTCCATCTAGCTATCTATTTCTCTTTAAATAAATTATATTAGATAAAATGAGCCTAACCGCTTGGTTTTTGTTGGCTTACATAGGTCCTATCAGCAACTGGAAGTAGCCAACCAAAATGCATTGTACCTGAGGGGGTTAATCCTTTTTTACAAGGTTAATTTCACACCCTTAATCTAGTCATCAACATTCTGTATACAAGCAAAGTATTGAACCTGAACACTAGAGCAACCTGGATACTTTTAGTTGGAGATAAGCTGTGGTTTATGAACAATAAGAAGGCCTGCAAGAAGAGGAATGAAAAGAAGGGGCCTGTGTTATAAGGGAGATAAAATACATTTGGGGTCAAATGAACATGTTGGGTTTTTGCCCAGTACTGATTATTTGAAAATTGGTGTTCATTTGCAATGAACCCTGTAGGCAGCAGCCCGAGGTTGGTCGTGTGGGATGTCATTAAAATGGGCTCCCTGTAATCATCCTGGCTGACCTCAATAGGCCAGTATGAGGATGAATGAGTTAATATTTGTGCAAGGCTCTAAAATCCTTGGTAGAAAGGGGAACCATAAATACAGATGATTGTTATTATCTTCCCAGTCCGTGACTCCCTATGGTTGTCCCCACAGGACTCCCTTCATTTTTTTGGTTTGGAAATTTCAATGGTTTAACTAATGCCAAAAGGCAAATGGTAAAAACAATAACAGCTAAATGAAAGCTTTACATTTTATGGCAGAGGGCTGTCTGGATATAAGGAGGACTTGCCAAGATTTTCCTCCTGATTGGGGTCATTAGGAAACAGACACACCTGATGGCTTTAGGAGTCTCTCCATACACACCCCCTACCTCCCTCCTCTCAGTGAGAAACCTGCTTCTGATTCTTCTCTCTTTGCTAACATGGCCATCTATCCACCCACTCTTAGATACACACAGAATCATGCAATGTTCAGAGCTGAAAGAGTCTTTGGAGATCATCATATGCTCGTTTTTAAAATGGGAACTGAAGCTGGTAGAGATAAAGTGACTTACCTGAAGTCACAAGTGGCAAAATGGGAACTTGACCTTGTGTCATGACTCCAAGTCCAGTGCTCTTTCCACTAGATCACACTGCAAAAGAAACGCCTCCCTCAACAATGCATTGTGGATCATCTTATATTTTACTACACAGGGAGGCAGTGTGATATTGATTAAGGTGTATTGTGCCTTCAACCAGGACAACTTGAGTTCAAACCCTGCCTTTGATACCTACTAGGTATCTGTGAATGTGGGCATAACAATATTTGCAGTGTCTATTGCCCAGGGTTGTTGTAAGGCTCCAAAGAGATGGTGTATGTAAAGGGATTTGTACTTTAAAGTACTATATAGGGGCAGCTAGGTGGCACAGTGGATAAAGCACTGGCCCTGGATTCAGGAGAACCTGAGTTCAAATCTGACCTCAGACACTTGACACTTACTAGCTGTGTGATCCTAGGAAAGTCACTTAACCTCATTGCCCGCAAAATAAATAAATAAAAATAAAGTACTATACAAATGTCAGTTATCATTGTTGTTGAATCCCCCTTTCCCCCCCCCCAAAAAAAAACAAAACTTGGGGCAGCTAGGTGGCACAGTGGATGAAGCACCGGCCCTGGATTCAGGAGGACCCGAGTTCAAATCTGGTGTCAGACACTTGACACTTACTAGCTGTGTGACCATGGGCAAGTCACTTAACCTTCATTGCCCTGCAAAACAAAAACACACAAACAAAAACTTATAAAAAGTAAGAATGTACTGAAGGACCTTGTTGTTTGGTTTTTTTTTTTTTGTCTCATTTATATAGCATTTTAATACAAACCATTTTCCTTACAACAACTTTCTAAGATAGGAGACATAAATGTTGTTATTCCTGAGGCAAGTAGATAGCTCAGTGGATCGAGCATTGGGCCTGAATTCAGGAAAGGAAGATTTGAATTCAAATCCAGCCTCAGAAACTTCCTTATCTGGGTGAGCCTAGGAAAGTAGCAGAAATAGAAATAAGGCAAAAAGCCAAAGGAAGAACCCAGATAGAAGATTATAATCCCCCTCAAACCCTTCCTTCCTTCTAGGGCACCCAGGCGTCATCCTCCCCAGCCATTCTCTCCTGTCTTACACGCCTATGCTGGGCTGCTTGAAGCTTGGGAGGCACCATGTGAAAGACAGTTGTATGAATTAGCAAGGTGGATGACTGCCCTAGCTCTCTAAGCTTACTTTTTACTGGTTCTCAGATTCATCCATAGACCAATCCTGGGAAGATTTTAGGAACAAGGTGAGTTTCATGGTTCCAATGTCTGCACAGTTCCTATGAAGTTTCTTCGGCAGATCTCTTGGGATTGATTCTTAATAAAGAGTTAAAAGGGAAGTACAAGGAACAAGCTCCCTCCTTCTACCACACGAAGCCTGCACCCAAACCTTTCTCAGAGATGATGGTCTCTTAATGTGCAAATTCCCTGAGAGGACACCCATTATCAGAATCCTTTGGCTCTTCTTCAGAATATATTTTAGTGGCACCCTTTGCTTTCACTTTCTGAGATGAGAACACCTGTTATTGTCCCCATTCCTATCCCTCCCATCTGTTCTTTCCATCCTGTTCTCCCACAGCCTCCACTCTTATTAAGAAAGAAATTACTTATCCCTTCTCTGCTCACTTATGGACCTATTTGTTGTTGGTGGTTGGGTTATGTATAGTACATTTCCAGGTCCCCCCAACTCTATCCTCTCCTACTGGCCTAGAAACAACTTCCCTCCAATTATGAAACATTTCTTTTTTTTCCATATAAATATTTTATTATTTTCCAGTTACATTTAGAGATAGTTTTCAACAATTGTTTTTAAAAGATTTTTAGTTTCCCTCCCCCCTCCCCAAGACAGCAAGCAATCTGATATAGGTTATATATGTACAATCACATTAAACATATTTCTGCATTAGTCATGTTAGAAGCACTTCTTACACTGGCTTACTTCACTTACCTCATCGATTCAGGAAGTTCCATTCCTTAGCCACCATAACAACTGATAATGTTCATGAGAACCATAACTGACATTTATATCATTTTTTTAAAGCTTTAAAAGATACATTGCGTAAGTTTATACATTGTCTCATTGGAGCCTCTTGAAAATACTCTGACACATTCATTCAAATATTCAAAGATATTCATTTTATAGATAAGGAAGCTCAGGATCCGAGTAAGTGATTTTCCTGTAGTAATGGTCTGCGGCAATATTTGAACCTAGTTCTTTACCTCAAGAGAGTTGAATATTCTTCTTTCTATTCCTCTCTGTGTTTCTCTCATCTCTCTCTCTGTCTCTGTGTCTCTGACTGCTGTCTGTCTCTCTGTTTTCAGTATCAAAAACATGTGAAAGAAAGACGATCCTAGAGGAAGTGCCCCGGAAATTTCTGGTGAAAGTGAAATTTGTTTTGCATGACTTCATCTTTGTAATGGGTTTTGTATTTCTTGCTTTCTCAATTGATAGGGGAGGTGTTGAGAGAAGGGAAAGGATTTGGAACTGAAAAGAAAATAAATTTGAAAAAAAAGACAAAACAGAATAATAAGGAAGTTGGTCTGTAATATTGGGGAAATAATGGTTCATTTAGTACTGTCTGTGGGGGCTTTGTTGTTCTGTTCTTATCTAGTTGTTATAGTTGTGTCCAACTCTTCATGACTCCATTTGGATTCTTCCTGGCAAAGATACTGGAGTGGTTTAACATTTCCTTCTCCAATTCATTTTAGAGATGGGAGAACTGAGGCAAACAGCGTTGTGACCTGCCCAGGGTTACACAGCTAGGAAGTTTTTGAGGCCATATTTTAACCTAGGAAGATGAGTCTTGTTGACTTTTGGCCTGGCACTCTTTTCACAGAGGGAAACTGGAAATTCATGGCTACCACCACCACCACTCCTCCCTTTCCACATAAGGCCTTGGGCACTCTGGTGTCAGTGACCTGTCCTACTCAGACCCAAAAGACTACAGCACTGTTAGAATTAAGTTAATAGGCAAAAATCTTCATCAGACCCTTCAGAAGTAAATGCAAAGGGATTAATCAGGGCACTATCCTATAATAAAGGGATAAGAAGTACTTGCAAATTATCAACTAAGAAAAGTATACTCAGAATTCTCCAGAAAAGATATTAAAAAGTAATCGGGGGGGCAGCTAGATGGCGCAGTGGTTAAAGCACCGGCCCTGGATTCAGGAGTACCTGAGTTCAAATCCGGCCTCAGACACTTGACACTTACTAGCTGTGTGACCCTGGGCAAGTCACTTAACCCCAATTGCCTCACTAAAAAAAAAAAAAAAAAAAAAAGTAATCAGGGGAAGTTTGCTTATCAGAAGAAGCAGGGAAGATAATTAGAAGACAGGGCTGAGTGCTATGTTATTGGAGGACTGATCAGAAAAGACAGTGATATACCCTGCACCCCCCCCCAATGAATGTTAATGACACATTTTCAAAATATACAGAAGATAGCAGAAGTTTAAAAGAGGACACAGACTATGTGACCCTGGGCAAGTCACTTAACCCCCATTGCCCTGCAAAAAAAAAAAAAAAAGAGAGGACACAGACACACAGGGAAGTTTTAGAACTGTCATGTTAAATTTAATATGTACTTTGAAAAATCAAGCTGTATTGTAACGATTGGAATAACACCACCTGCTGGAGACTTACTGTAGAAGAGTTCCACCCATGAAGTGAAGGTCTTTGAGGGCAAGACCAGGAGTCTTTTCTTTGGCGTCAGGAAGTGACACGGGCTAGTGGGAGGAGGAAGGAAGAGACTGGCGCTCGCTCTCGGGCTCTTTCCTTTGGACTCTGGTGGAGAGCAGAGCTAAAAATGTGCTCTCCCTTTAATAGATAGGAATCTAGGCCTTTCTCTCTCTCTTTATCAAATTCTTATTCTCCTTAATAAACGCTTAAAAGTCTAACTCTTGCTGAAGCTTATAATTTATTGGCGACCACTCATTAGATATTTTAGACAGACTAGCTAGAATTTTAGCCCTTAACAGTATGTAATAGAATCCATGGTGTTATATATAATTCTCTTTTCCAGTTCTATTAGGAAATGCCCATGGTTTTTTATACTTGTCAAGTTCATAATAAAAAATAAACAATAAGGCCACTGTCAGCTGGGGAAGACAGCATATTATCTTGCAGAGGTTGATCTACATAGACATAGCAGAGTCTGAGACGTTCTGTGGGACGTATCCATTGGTCTTGTGGTCAAGAAGTTTTTCTTTGCTGTTGGCTTCTGGGCTGTAACTTTTTGGGACCACCTATTGGCTCCCTCTGGGGCAGCAAGGTGGGTGCAGTGGATAGAGGATCAGACCTTGAGTCAGGAAAACTCATCTTCCTGAGTTCAAATCTGTCCTCAGACACTTAGTTAGCTGTGTGACCCTGGGCAAGTCACTTAACCCTGATTGTCTGAAACACTTGGGGCCATCTCTAGTCATCCTAATGTATATCTTGCCACTGGACCAAGAAGGTTCTGTAGGAGAGAGTGAGGCTGGTGACTTTGTACAGCCCTTCCTCACTTAAATCCAATTCATTGCAAATCATGACATTACCTCCTGATGTCATGGTCCTTTGAGAATGAAGGACAAAACAACAACAACTCAATTAGGTGTACTCTCCCCAACTTTAGGTCACTGGTTTGGGTTCTCTTCTTATCTCCTGCCTTCCCTGTGGCATTTCCATTGATTTTTGTTTTGATTCAGTGTGATCTTTGGTTTTGTTGTTGTTTAGTCTTTTGTCAGTGGTGTTCTACTCTTTGTAAACCCCTTTGGGGGGTTTTGTGGCAAAGATACTGGAATGGTTTGCTATTTTCTTCTCCAGCTCACTTAACAGATGAGGAAACTGAGGCAAACAGGGTTAAGCGACTTACCCAGGGTCACACAGCTAATATCTGAAGCTAGATTTGAACTCATGTCTGCCTGATTCCAGGCCCTGTATTCTATCCTCTGTGCCATCTAGCTGCCCAATCTCTGGTTCACCCTCTCTCAGATCAGAACTTGGATTGCCTCTTTTCCCCCCAGAAAGGCTCTTTCCCAGGCCCTCAATAACTAGAACCTATTGACTCCATTATTCCCACAGGGGACACCAAAGGAGTCCTTGGGGAGAATATTTTTACAATAGAAGACCAACTTAAGCTTCTAGTGACACACAACAAGGCTCTTTCCTTGGCCTTCTTGTGATGAAATGTAATACAGATGAATGTAAAGTCCTGAACTTTTGCTAAAAACAGCAACTGCACAAGCATAGGAAAGGGAGATGTGATTAGACAGCAATTAATATGAGAGAAATTTAAGGTCTTAATGGACCATCTCTCAGTATGTCAATGATATAATGTGGCTCACAAACTAATGTGGTTTTGTTGTTCAAATCTAGTCATTGCTGTAGGGCCCTCTCAGTAAAGTAACTTCTTATCAATAATAATCTTAACAATAGCTAGTATTGACATAGTGTTTTAAGGTTTATAGATATTATATATATATATTATGTATATGTATATATATATATATATATACACATGTGTGTATATATACCTATACGTATGTATACACATACATGTGTACTATATGTGTGTGTATACGTACAAACATACTCACACACATACACATCCATATCCAGATCCCTATCCCTATCCCTACCCATATTTGTATCCAGATCCAGATCCATATTCATATCCATATCCACTCTATTGATCCTCACAATAATCCTCTGAGGTATATGCTATTATTACCTCTCTTTTACAGATGAGGAAACTGAGGCTGAGAAAAATTAAATGAGTTGCTCGAGGCTGCCCAGATAATAAGTATCTGAGATAGGTTTTGCAGCAATCCACCTGTCTATAAAAAATTGCAGGAGGGGAATCTCTTCCCTCAGGATGAGCCCTTAGGGGCTTGGCAGAAAGGTAACAACAGGTGTCTCTCTGTACTTTTAGGAGATAGCTGTTTTCCATTGTCAGAGAACTTCCTAATATAGGAATGCATTAAATCTAAGCAGAATTCTAGGGTTCTGGGTACCATGAGCCCTGCCCCAGCTTTCTGTTTCCTCTTAGTATGGATAGAGAGGTATGAGACGGCAACCACAAACTCACCAGTTGCCAATATTGAATAACAGCTGTCCTGTAATTTTAATAAATAGCCTGGGGGCATTGAGAGATTAAGTGACTAACTCAGGATCATTCAGCTAATATGTGTCAAAAGCAGAAATGGAACTCACATCTTCCTGATGCTGAGGCTAGCTCTTAATCTAACATGCTAGGCTGTTTGCTTTGTTGTCTTAGATAGAATAAATAAGATTGTTATTTAGAATGAGGGAGGTGGCGATCCCAAGCATATTTTGTGCTGGTCAGACCACATCTGAAATGTTCTCTTAAGTCCTGGCTTCCATATTGTAGAAACTGGCAATCATTCAGAAGAGGGTGATGGGGATGGTGAGGGGACTCATATCCTCATCATGTGAAGATTGGCTGGAGAAGAGAAAGGAGATGTGGTCACAATATTAAACTATTTGAAAGGGAGCCATGGGAAGGAGAGAGTAGATAAACTTATTCTGTATTCCTTCCAAGCACAATTAGGATTATCAAGGAAAAAAATTAATATCAATAATGTACTCTATGATTAAGGCTCAAGTCTGCCAGAAACAATGTTATTGAATTTTTAAAAATTAATCTATATCCAAACTATTTCTATCTTAGAGAGAAAGAAAAAAAGAGACAGAGACAGAACCAGAGATAAAGAGACACAGAAAGACAGAGATACACACACAGAGAAAGGGGGCAGTGAGGGAGGAAGGGAGAGGGAGAGAGACACAGAGAGAGAGGGAGAGAGACAGAGACAGAGAGAGACAGAGACAGAGACAGACAGACAGACAGATAGAGAAAGAAAGATAGAGAGAGAGCCAAATAGTCCCTTATATTTCCCAATGTGACTATCTGCCCCCAAATGAGTTCAGGTTACATTTAAAGAAATCTTTAACAAGGAAAAGATCATATGCTAAAATACAGCTTGGGTTTAACATTCTCAGAATAGTCATCACTCACCTCCTTCCTGGACCTTTATTATTTTCTTCTGTGATCAATACCTTAACCTCTAATTTTTTTTCTTTTTTTTTCCTTTTTTTTTTTTTTGCAGGGCAATGGGGGGGGGTTAAGTGACTTGCCCAGGGTCACATAGCTAGTAAGTGTCAAGTGTCTGAGGTCAGATTTGAACTCAGGTCCTCCTGAATCCAGGGCCAGTGCTTTATCCACTGTGCCACCTAGCTGCCCCTTAGCCTTGAATTTCTAAAGAGAAGACACTGTTCCCAGGTGCATCATGGCACAAATCACTCTAGATGTATGGGAGGACAAGAGTTAATTCTGGATGTCACCCTTCATTTCAAAGCAATGCTCTAGCCCTTAGTTCTTTCAACTTTCTTAATGAGAAAAGTATAATAAGTGTCTTTAGGCAAACGAAATAGTATTTCTTAATATATCTAGAGAAACTAGAAAGGAGTTTTTTTTTGTTTGTTTGTTTTTAATATGCTTCCACAGACCCAATGAATGTTTTTCCCCAAATAGCTATGAGGAGCAGATTGTATTTTGTTTGCCCATGTCAGCATTTTCTAGTCAGTTTTGGAAAACATCTTCTCACAGGATTGTAAGAAATTTAGAACTAGGAGGGACCTTGGAAGCTTCTAAGTCCAACTCCCTAATTTTTACAGATAAAGAAATTGAGACAAACAGAGGTTAAGTGACTTGTCCAAGGTCACACAGCAAGGAAGTGTCCAAGGAAGGACTAGACTAGAGAAGTTCACCAATAAAATAAGCTATCTTGAGTGGAGGGCTTCTGAAAGTTTTGTTGCGGGGGATTCTCATTCAGGGATGGGATGGACTCAGAGGTTCCTCTTGAGTTTCAGATTCTTTGATTTTGTTTCACTCTCTTGCTAGAGGGCTCTCCAGGGCTAGAAGGACTCATGCCTTCAGTGAACTGTCTCTGCTATAGACCTCCATTTTCACTTCCTACTCTTCAGGAATCCAGACTAAGGAGCCAGGAATAGCCAGGCTGTAGAAATCCCGCAAGGATGATGGCCAGTGCTGCTGTGACCAAATACAGTAACAACCCAGACGTAGCTGAACTGGGCAGTGTGATCTAGGCAGGGGACATGATTGAGCTGAATGGACGAAGGTCAATATCTGGGTGATGAGATAAAAGAAAGCAGTCGGAGCGAAAAGCCAGAAGATAGAAGGGTCACGTCTCAGACATAGGGCAGCTAGGTAGTTCAGTGGCTAGAGCACTGGGCTTGGAACCAGGAAGACTCATCTTCATGAATTCAAATCCAGCCTCAGACATTTGTGAGCCACGTGATACTGGGAAAGTCATTTAACCCAGGCTTGCCTCAGTTTCCTCATCTGTAAACTGAGCTGGAGAAGGAAATGGCAAAACACTCCTGTATCTTTGCCAAGCAAACCTCAAATGGAGTCACAAAGAGTTGGACACGACTGAAACGACTCAACAGCAACAAGTCTCATACATAGAAGGATTGGTGGAAAAAATTAAGATTCTTAGTCACAGAAAATCTCAGTATAATAAGAATCCAGACATGACTCTTATTGCTATTTTTCCCTTTTCCAGTCCTAAAAGAATTATGACTATGCCTGCTCTGACACTGACCTTGTTTTGACTGTATAGTATTTACAAGCCATCCTTCTGTATCATGTCCCTTCCAGGAAAGCCTCAGGAATAGAGTCTAGTTAAGTCTAGAGTTTTCAGGGATAAATGGGGTTCATTAGGAGGAGCAGCGTTGCGATCAATGCTTTCCAAGATGCTTAGCAATAGAGGAAGAGAGAGACAGAAAGAGAGAAAGAGACAGATAGAAACATAGAGACAGAGAGATGATGGAGATAGATATATACTTCTTTTCTAAAAAAATAATGTTTTGATTTCAAGTTTTGAGTTTCAAATTCTATCCTTTCCTCTTTCTCTCCCTTCCCTCCCATCTTCCTGAGGCAGTAAACAATCAGATATAGGTTATACATGTATGATTAAAACATTACCACATTAGTCATTTGTTACAAGAAAACTTGAATAAAAGAAAAAATGAAAGAAATAAAGTGAAAAACAGCATGCTTCAGTCTGTGTTCAATCAATATCAGTTCTTTCTTTAGAGGTGGAAAGTATATTTCATTATCAGTCCTTTGGGATTGTCTTGGATCATTGTATTGCTGAGAATATCTAAGTCATTCACAGTACTTCATCAAACAATATTGTTGTCTCTGTGCACAACATTCTCCTGGTTCTGTTCACTTCGCTATATATCAGTTCATGTAAGTCTTTCCACATTTTTCTGAAATCATCCTGCTTGTCATTTCTTATAGCACAATAATATTCCATTACAATCATATGCCACAGCTTGTTTAGACATTCCCCAGTTGGTGAGTATCCCTTTGATTTCCAATTCTTAGCCACTAGAAAAAGAGCTGCTATAAATATTTTTTTTACAAATAGGTCTTTTTCTCTTTTTTGAAGGTCTTTGGGATATAAACCTTGCTGTGGTGTTGCTGAATCAAAGAGTATGCACAGTTTGGAGCCCTTTGGGCATGGCTCCAAGTTGCTCTCCAGAATGGTTGGATCAGTTTACAACTCCATCAACAGTGAATTAATGTCCAAGTTTCCCCACTAGATATATACTTCTAATGCATTCATTATGTTACTGATATGAATATGACTTTTAATGATATATATTAGAACTCATTTAAAATTTTCAAACTGTACAATTTTTGATCTTCATAAAAAGGACAAGAGATGAAGAGAATATTTACACAATGAATCAGAGGCCCAACTCTTAACATTTTGAGTGTATCAATACAATACTCAGGATGTCCCATCGCTAGTTCATCTTTTCCAATCATATTTTTCCTGGGTGACATCACTCATGTTTTTTTCTTTTATTAAAAAATATGTTACTTCTGTACTAAAACCAGCTTATTCCCAAATCAAATTTCTCCACTACCCTTTTGACATATGGCCCTTATTCTATGCATACATCTCCCATTAGACTATGGGAGCTTTTAGAAGACAGGACTCTTTTGCTTGTTGGAATTTGTATCCCTTATATATAGCACAGTGCCTGGTACACAAAAAAGACTTAAGAAATGTTCTATTGATTTTATGTATGTGTGTGTTTATCTATGTGGATATTATACTATGTATATGTTTGTATCACTATAGCATTCTACCTCACAATCAGGGCAAAAGATAGAAGGATAGCCAAGGTGATTCTCTTGAGAAAGCTGGCTTTAATACATTGGCTCCCACACCTGGCCAGGTGTGAAAGCAGATGGGGAACAATCACATTCCTGGCTTAGAAAATTAAAAAAGAGAGAGAGAGAAATCCATTGATTTTCCTTCAGAACCAATAATCACCTCACTGCGATATAAGATTGTCAAGTATGGCGACAGCTTTTCACAGCTATACTAAAAAGTGCAAATATTAAGACAAAAATTCTGCCTCTGTCTGATTCTACCCAGCCATATGAATTTGGGCAAGGATGACAAACTTGACAGCATTGAAGGCTTCATAAATTTCTGCTAATTTCTCTGAGAACTCTTACCTCATCAAGCCTGATGCCATTGCCATGGTCTATGCAGAATTTGTGAGTCCACACTGTGTAACCCAACTTTCTCTTCAGCCTTGTACCTGAATGCTATCTCTTTTCCAGTATCCCTGAATCTAGACCATTATTAGATTAATAGATAAAGGTGTGTGTTCAGACCCAGGACCACAAATATGTCTCACAAAACCAATTCAAAAGTCATTCAATGCCAGCTTTGTCCCAGTCATTTCTACACTCAGGCATGAGCTCTATATAAATACCAGTTATCACCATCAGCAACACCACCAGCATCATAGTTACTCATCACATTGGTTGTTCAGTTGTTTTAGTTGTGTCTGATTTTCTGTGACCCCATTTGGGGTTTTTTTGGCAAAGATACTGGAGTGGTTTAGCTTTACCTTCTACAGCTCATTTTACAGATGAGTAAACTGAAGCAAACAGAATTAAGTGACTTGCCCAGAGTCACACAACCAGTAAATGTCTGAGGCCAGATTTGAACTCAGGAAGATGAGTCTTCCTGACTCCAGGCCTAGTACTCTATCCACTATGGTACCACCTAGCTGGCCAATTCATCATCTTTTAAAATAGCATTGGGGGCAGCTAGGTGGTACAGTGAATAAAGTAGTGGCCCTGGAGTCAGGGGGCCTGAGTTCAAATCTGACCTCAGACACTTAACACTTACTAGCTGTGTGACTCTGGGCAAGTCACTTACCCCCAACTGCCTCACCAAAAAAGTAAAAATAAAAATAAATAAACACACAAACAAACAAATGAATGAATGAACGAATGAACGAATAAATGAATAAGCAATTAATGAATGGATAGATAAATAAATGAGTAGTATGCAGATACAAATATAACACTATCCTATTGTTGTCCTTTCATCTTCAATGTTCTGCAGGTGATTGAACTGGTATATAAAATGACTGAATAAGAGTATTGAGATGTAAGGTCAATTTCCCTGAAAGCATTTTCAGAACAACTTGAGTAACAGACAGGGTGACAGTAATGATCCATACCTCATCCTCTTCCCCTGTGGTTTTAATCTCTTCCCCTAGGCTTCTATATTTTTTAAAGCTTTTCATTCTACCTAGTTGGAAGATTATAAGTATTTGACATAGTGACATCTTTCATGGATCAATGTTATGTCCAGACAGTGGTAAGTAACAGCTCTGTCTGTAATCATGCTGTTCATTTGCTCAAGGATATTTTGGGGGGTTGTATTTGTAGTATAGGAATTTATTATCTGATAGTTTATAAAGAATAGTGGAGAATAAGATAAAAAACAATGGGGGAGGGGCAGCTAGGTGGCGCAGTGGATAGAGCACTGGCCCTGGAGTCAGGAGTACCTGAGTTCAAATCTGGCCTCAGACACTTGACACTTACTAGCTGTGTGACCACCCTGGGCAAGTCACTTAACCCCAATTGTCTCAAAAAAACCCCCCAAACAATGGGGGAGGTGTAGAGAAATTGGGATGGAGAGAATAGAGGATGTTATTACCCCATTATGGGAAAGGAAAGGGTGTCATCAAAATCCATTTCCATGGGTGAGGGGGAAAAAGGAAGTCTGTGGCAAGAATTAGGAGTCTTGTAATGGATGTTGAAATTTGTATATTTGGAGTCTATTTTCTCTGAAAAATTTTTTGTAACCTCCCAGGATTGCATCCCACTACAGGAGAAGGGATATATGTGTACCCATGGATAGTTATCATACACAGTAGAAGAATAGGGCACAGAAACAGTACTACATAATCATGGCGGAGGCAGAGGGTAATACTGGACCTCACATCTTGGGACATAAGTTATATGCTATAGCCCAATTGCCCACAAAGTTTTAAGATTTTTGATAGGTCTTCACAGTTACCATGATAATTTCAGGGCACCCAGAATCCCCATCGTATGTTACTGTGGTTGGCATCCCATTACTTTTCAATTGTCCCCACAATGAAATGGATGATAGGTTGGGCTCTGAAGAAATCATGATGTGGGCAATGATGATTTAATTTCTGTCTCAACGACTATCGCCCTCTGGTTGAGTGATCCACAGAGCACTGCAGAAACAGATATCTATTATATTGATTATTTTTTTGTTGTTGTTTATTTTTAGTGAGGCAATTGGGGTTAAGTGACTTGCCCAGGGTCACACAGCTAGTAAGTGTTAAGTGTCTGAGGCCGGATTTGAACCCAGGTACTCCTGACTCCAGGGCCAGTGCTCTATCCACTGCGCCACCTAGCTGCCCCTATTATATTGATTATTACAAATAACCTTACCTCTAAAATCCCCCAACAAATTTCACTAAGTAATCTTGTTTCTTCATAAGATCATGGCCAGATTTGGGGCCTAAAGGATGGAAATAGAGATTCAAGAATGGATCAACAGGCCATCACATCAAATGAATGTTTACTCACTGACAGGAATAGTTAGTTAGAAAGGAGAACTGTCTTTAGGGTCAAAGATGACTAATTTGAGGTTTTTTTTTTTATTCTATAGCAAAGGTAGAAAGAACAACCTAGTGAAGATGTTTTATAACCATAGGAATTATCTAATTGGACCAGGAAGTTAGGTAGCAAATCCTAGTTGTAAATGCAAGTGTTCTTTTTATTCTTATTCTCCCATTCACATACAAAGGCACAAGCTTGTACATACATGGGGTCAATCAGCAGTCAGTCAACAAACATTGGTATCTACTATGTGCCAAGCATTTCCCAAGTGCTAGGGATACTAAGAAAGGCAAAAGACAGTCTACATTCTTTTTTTTTTCTTTTTGCGGGGGCAATGGGGGTTAAATGACTTGCCCAGGGTCACATAGCTAGTAAGTGTCAAGTGTCTGAGGCCGGATTTGAACTCAGGTACTCCTGAATCTAGGGCCAGTGCTTTATCCACAGCACCACCTAGCCGCCCCTGATGGTCTACATTCTAAAGGATAGAATAGTTTAATGGAGGAGCCAACATGCAAATAACTATGTACAAATGATATCTAAGAGATTAATTCAAGATTATCAACAGAGAAAAGGCACTAGAAATTAAGAGAGATAGGAAAAGCCTTCCTGCAGAAGTTAGGTTTTTAACTGAGACTTGAAGGAATCCAGAGAGGTTAAGAGGCAGAGATGAGGAGGGAGAGAGTTCTAGGCATGGGGAACAGTAAGTGAAAATGACAAGAGTTGGGAGATGGAGTGTGTCTGTCTGTCTGTCTGTCCGTCTCCATCTTTCTCCATCTTTCTCTGTGTCTCTGCTTTTCTGCATCTCTGTTTCAGCTTTTGAATCTGGCAGTGTAGAGTTATCTGCCTTATTATTGACCCTTGGGTACCTGGGTAATTTCTCCGAGTTTAGAGCTGATGTAAAGCAGTAAGTCATTTCATTTTCAGGCAGCAACCCTGAGCCATAACACAACAGGGTCAGCTGGGAGGAGCAGTTTAAATGATCAGTCAGGAGAGAGGTTTTAAAAGAACATGTCCTTTTGCTCTTGTTGCCTTGGTGACAGCTGTCAACCAGACGACTCCCGCTGCGGAAGGCAAGTTGCTTTCCAGAACCCTCTGGAGAAAACCAAAGGGTAAAAGATGGTGATTTTGAACCACTCCAGGAATGAGAAGGAAGACAGAAGTGAAAAAGGTGATAGGTTCCCAACCCCCCACCCTCTATCTAAGAGGAATCTTGGTCACTCCTCCCCCAAGAGTTAAGGAAAAAATAATTCTGCCTCAGTCTCCTTATTATCCTTTTTACGGGGGAATCAGTTCACTAGAATAATTATACAAGGAAGGAGAAACATTTTTGATGCTTCTCAGGAAGAAATGAAAACTCAAGCAAGGTAATCTTTAAAGCAATGGGTGGGTTTATGAAAAGAGCATTCAGAATTTCAAGCTGGGAATGAGTGAGGCATTGGAAGCTTGGGGCTATTATAGATAATGAAACTCAAACTAAGAAGATTATTGTAGATTTTTCCTCATAGAAGCACCAGGCATGAGAGTTAGAAAACTTTAGGAAAATGTTCTCTCCCACTTGAAATTATTTTGCCTTTCTGGTACCTAGCATACACAATGTCTGGCACATAGTAGGCACTTCATAAATTCTTGTCGATTTAATGAATGAATTACCTTGCACATACTTTTGTTTTCACTTATATGTAAATGAGATAGCATATGTGAAACATTTTGCAAACCTTAGCTGTCATTATATGTGTACCTGCATTCTCCATCCCCAATCCTCAGGAGAACATAGTGCCTTACACAGAATAAGCACTAATGAATGCAATCTACCCAAAATGGGTAGACCTCTAGAGAGAGAGGTGGAAGGGAAAACCCAGACAGAAACAGCTAAATGCTAATCCTAAGTGTTGCCCTGTGGCCCAAGGAATTCTCCCATCCTGGATGGGTTTTGTGCTTCTTCATCCCTTATCCGGCTTATTGGTCACTTCTACTAGTGTCTTCCCTCCGAGATAACCCTCCATTAGAATGTGAGTTCTTAGAAGGCATGGACCTTGTTTTTATCATCCTTTATACCCCCAAATTTCAGCACAAATCTTTGCATATAATAAATTATCAACTGACTATTCAACCTAAATTGGTACCTTTGGAAAAATGGAGCATAGATTCATAATTTTTAGGTCTGGTGGGCACCTTAGAGGGACAGGTAGGTGGCACAGTAGATAGAGTGCTAGGCCTGGAGTCAGGAAGACCTGAGTTCCTGACTTTAAACCTGACCTCAGACTAGCTGTGTGACCCTGGGGAAGTCACTTCACCCTATTTTCCTCAGTTTCCTTATCTGTAAAATGAGTTGGAGAAGGAAATGACAGACTACTCTAGTATCTCTGCTAAGAAACCCCAAATTGGGTCACAAAGAGTCAGAGGCAACAATAACCACTTAGCACACTGTGAGGAAATAATTCTTCTCAATAATTCTCAGGAACTCAGCAGCGAAGTGACAAAGGCTTTATTTTCTTCTCATGAGAAGGAGGCACCCTAGTGTGTAGTTAGTGGGTACCCAGAAAGGGGGCTTGCAGGCCCTGTTTTATACCCTAGTCCCTAACGTGAATGGACCCTCCGCTTTTTCATCACTGGTAGGGTTACAATCTATGGAAAAATCTAGCTAATGGGAATGCAATATTCCCACCCCTCTTCCTTGTATGGGCATAACTCAGGAGTGGACCTTATACTTCCTTATATGGACACAACTCTGGAGCAGACCTAATTGAGACCAGGGCTCCTTGAACCATGTGACCTTGCTAACCTGAGGGGGAGGAGGGGATCTGAGACCTTTGTCCTACAAACAGGTCAGGGGGAGTATGACTGACTGTTATATCCACATTGAGAGGAGACAACTACCCATTTCTCACACATGCAGTAGACAATTAAAAATGTTTGTTGAATGACTAGATGATCAGCTAGGAATATGGTTGTTGTGGGCCCAAAGTTCCCCAGAAGTTCTCTGGGGCACATTGAGGAATCTTCTCCTTGAGAAACTAAACCAGGGGACAGATACACCTAGAGAGAGAAGTGGAACCAAATCGGACTGACCTAGTTTAGGGACCTCCACCCTTCATTCTTATCTCCCTTACCCCTGGGGGGATAACTTTGGGTGTGGCTGCGGCCTTTGTGTCCTGAAGAGAGAGATGGCTTGAGAGATCTGTAGCTACCCCTCACCCAACTCCTCTAGCCACCACCAGTGGGGGATGGTCCTTCCTCACTAAAGGAACTTTCTACAGTCAAATGGTCACCCCCTCCCCCATCAGTCCTCTATAAAAGTACCTGCCAGTCTCCTGCTCTAGGAGATTGGTACCTCAGAGCCATGTGCTTTGTTCCATACCTATCTCCCCATGAGAAGTCCAAGGATTTCTTTCATGGTTTCCCTTCCCTCCCCCCTTCCCTTCCCTTGCCCCTAAATAAACTACCATCTTATTCTAACTGTTTTTGTGTACAAGAGGGTATAATTCTTTAAAGAGGAATTCCTAAGAACCCTAACTCCTAACCCAACCCGTACCCCATTTTCCCCCATAACATGGTTGGGGGATATCTACCCCCACCTCAATTAATGGAATCACAACTGAAAACAGCTAAACAACAAATGATAAAGCATTAGCCTACTAGTCAAATGATATAAATTTTAGACTAGACTCTGTCACAAACTAGCTGTATGCTCTTGGGCAAGTCATTTGACCCCAGATTTACAAGATTATAGAGATGGAAGAGTCCTTGGGATTATCTACTATAATCTCCCCAATTTTATATATGAGACAATTAAGGCAAGGAGAATTTAAGTGATTTGCCCAAAGTCACATAGGCAAGTAAATAGAGGAGCTGAGATTTGAACCCATTTTCTGATTCCAGATTCAGTGCTTTTATTTTTCTCCCTTTTTTTCCTTATCACATTAACTTGACCTAGTCTTCTCATCTGTAAAATAAGTTCAATTCAGTTCAATTCAATAGATATTTATTAAGCACTTACAATGTGTCAGCATCCTGCTAGGTGCTAGAGATACAAAAACGAGGCAAAAGATAGTCCCTGCCCTCAAGGAGCTTACAATCTAAGGAGGAATACAACCTGCAAACAAATATATAAAAAGCAATTTATATACAGGACAAGTAGGATATAATGAATAATTAACAGAGAATGCCCTGTAATTAAAAGGGGTTGGGGAAGGCTTCCTGGAGGAGGAGGGCTTTTGGTTAGGACTTAAAGGAGACCAGGGAAGTCAGTAGTCTGAGAGAAGGAGGGAGAGCATTGCAGGCATAGGAGAGAGCCAGAGAAAATGTCCAGAGCTGTGAGATGTAGTGTCTTGTTCATGGAACAGTTGGGAGGCCAGGGTCACTGGATCAAAGAGTAAGGTATGAGACTGAAAAGGTAGGGAGGGGCTAGGTAGGAATCTGTTGTATTTAACTAGATGATCTACTTTCTAGCTCTAGGATCCTGTAATTCAAATTAAGGGGTAACCTTGGCATGGTGTCATTGCTTGACCTTGGTCCTATCATAGCTTCCCCCAGGTACGTCTTCTGGAAGGGAAAGGTGTGTGTAGAAACTTCTCTCCTGGCCAGGTAGGGATGGCAGTATAGGAATAAAACCTTGTCAATGTTGAAACCATAAAAATGTTGGTTATGCTGTTAGAGGAAGCTAGTCAGTGCAGTGGATAGAGTATGGGGCCTGGCATCAGGAGTAATGATAAATAACAATAGCAATAATGAGAACTAACATTTTTATAGCCCTTAACTATGTGGCAGGCACTGTGCTAAGGATTTTTAAATTATCATCTCATTTGATCCTTTGTATTATCTTCATTTTATAGATTAGGAAACTGAGGAGGACCTGAATTCAAAGACAGCCTCAGATTCTTAATAGCTCTGTGGTCCTTGCCATATTGCTGAAAGAAATAATTATTAATAACCAATGACTTGGGGAGATCCAGAGTCCCCCCTTTTTCTAAAGTCCTCATTTCAAAGCTCAGCTTCTGAAGGACAGGACTGATGATAACAGATAGGGTTAGCATTCTCTTAGCCCACCCAACCTTATAAGGAATTTAATCTAAGAAGAAACGCTGGCCCTTTGTGTTTTCCTTAGGTTTGGCTGGGAGATATAGGTCCTTTGTCTAGATTTCCCAGAGGCTGGAGGGAGGGAGTGATTTGGAAGTAAATGACATGATCAAAGTTATATCCCCTAGCCCCTCATTAGAGTAGGTACATGTCTCATTATAATATTCATTCTCTCTCATTACTTGTTAAGCAATCAGAGTTTATTGTCACCCTCAGAAACACCCATCCTTCCAAAGCAATATAAGCACGAGTGAGTTCTATTGGGAGGGGTCTTTGACATTCAAGAGTGTCACTGACCCTTTTTATTAATAATTTGTTAGCATTATTAATAAAATGATTACCCAGAAAAATGTCATATCACTTAGTTTCTGTCTGCCTCAGTTTCCTCAACTGTAAAATGCACCTACCTCCCAGGACTGTTGTGTGGATCAAATGAAATAATACTTATAAAGTGCTTAGCATAGTACCCAGCAAAAAGTATGTGGTTTTTTTGTTTGTTTTTGTTTTTGTTTTGTTTTTTGGTGAGGCAATTGGGGTTAAGTGACTTGCCTAGGGTCACACAGCTAGTAATTGTTAAGTGTCTGAGGCCGGATTTGAACTCAGGTCCTCCTGAATCCAGGGCTGGTGCTCTGGCGCCACCTAGCTGCCCCAAAAAGTATGTGTTTTAAAATGATTGTTTTCCTTGTTTAAATTCTTGAAAGACAACAGATCAAGAGAATGGAGAACTGGCAAAGGAGATCAACAATGGAGTTGTAAGTAAAGGGGAAAAGATAAGATGAAGCTAAGAGAGTCAACAAATGATGTTCTATACATCTATACAATGACGCGCCAATGTGGGTAATAACAAAGCCAACTAAAAATCTTAATTCTCAGAGGTACATGTGATCTTGTAGGATTCAAGGAAAATGTGACATAATAAGAATGTGGCAATGAAAGGGTTCATCCTGTTTGAAAGGAAAATAGAATATCTATCGAAAAGGTGGCAAGCTAACATTGCACATCAAGAAGATATTCACCCTCATAGAAATTCATTAACCTGATGGGGGTAAGCATGGTGGTGAGCATTTCAATGGAGATAAAAGGAAGGAAATAGAGCAGTGGGAGTATACTGGAGGCTATTTGAAAGAGATAGATGACAAGTTCCAGACAGATTACAAAATAGATCCCCAGGCGTGATGTGGTTGCAGTGGGGAACTTTGACTATTTGAAAATCTGCTGAGAGTTGTTCTGCTAAATGAAAAGCATTCTTAACTTGTCTATCTGATATCTTCATCTTTCAGCAGGTAGGAGTAGGAGGGGAATCACTATTCTGGACTTGATTTTGACCAATAAAAGTGGAGATTTAGTTGGCAAAGTAGAAAGGACTGAAATTTATAAAATGAACAGTCTAGAGGAGGTGATAGACAGGGAAGGCAATACTGGGTATAGCTTACTGTGTACCTGAGACTTTAGAAGTGCAAATTTTTTTTAAAAATGCAGAGAAAAGAGGTAATATTTGTGTCTAATGGTGGATATCTCTAGGGTGGGCAGGGGAGGGAATAAAGAAAAGGAAATTTACATGATAACTTTGTTGTATATTTAAAAGGAGTAGCAAGTAGCATATAGTAGATTTGCAGTTTTATATGGAATCATCTTTTTTTTTATATTATACTATGTTATAGAAATGCTTGTTTTATTCCATAAATTAAAAATAAAGTAAATTTTTTTTAAAAAGAAAAGATAGTTAAGATCCAACAGGCCAAACTTCTGAGCCGGTAGGCAGTTAGCTTAAAAGAGATGGGATGGCAAGAAGATGCAAATAACGTTCTTTAACAGATGGGGTCCAGTCAAAGGGAAAGTATGAAATAGAATAGCTTCTGCTATGCATATTAATGCCCATGTTAGGAGTGATCTGATTGTCCTTCTGCTGTCCCAGGAATACAAGATGAAGGGTGATTGAATGGGGAGTCTCCTTTTTTGGAAGCATGGGAAATGACTACCATATAGGTATGGATGCCGAGAACACTTGATAACCGATTTGATTCCTTGTGCCTTTGATATTCTGTTTGTTTACATGCCTTTCCATGTTTTTGTGATCTGGCAGGGACCTTCACGGATGGGAGCTGCACGGGGAGAAACTGAACCAGACAATACCATAAACTAGAAAAGTAATGAGGAATCCCATAGTGCAGTGGGAGCCCATTGGAGACCAGTGTTTCACAACAGTCACTGGTGTACAGAGAGAATGTCTTGCTGTCCTTTTATAGCCATTATCAGTTATTAGCAGCTGCAAGTCCCTTTCACCTTGGCTGAATAACTATTTACTTTTCAAAGTCAGGTGTCCTTAGCATTTGACTTTAATGATTACATTTGTTTAATAGGAAATTGGAGTCTCAGATAAGTGGAAAGATGTAAGATTAAACTTGTCCTACTTGCCTTGAAGGGCAGAATTAAAAGCAATGGGTGGAGGTTAGGGAGAGGCAGATTTGGGCAAAATGTAAGGAAGAATTTTCTAATGATTATTAATACTCTTCAGAAATGAAATGGGAAGGAAATGTGTTCCATTTCACTTGGAAGGGCTCAGGCAGAGACTGGATAAACCACTTGAATGAGGGTTGGGCTCCATGACTTCTGAATTTCCTTCTACAATCTTCAATTCTATGATTCTATGAAAGAGCAAGAAATAATTAGCTTCAAAAGAGAGAGAAATCACAAGAGTGCCAGGAATCCTGGTGAAGAGGACCCCATAAAAACAGAACTGAATGGGTGTGTGTTAGGGGTGGGGGAATCATCTTTTTCCTGTATAAAAATAGACTAAGAAAGTATACTCGACAATAGGACAACTTCACTCAAAATTTAGCTTATATTATTCCATGCTTTTATTTCAATGAACATGTCCGATTATTTATATTTCTGCATAAATTCTAAATCCCATGCTCCCATTAACAAAGGAGACTTGAAATACATTCTCCCAGAGGCAATGCAGATGTAAAACCCAGCAGAATTTCACTTTGAAGTGCTCTGGGTTATCTGACTTATTTGCAAATGAAATGAACATTATAGGATATTCAAAACATTACCAGACATAATCTTGAATTGTCCTTTAGGAAGGAGAAAATTATAATCAACCTTTACTTTGTACCCACACATATTTGTGTATAGATATTTATGATAAGCACACACATATACACACACACATACTTTTTTATTGTTCAGTCATTTCAGTCATTTTTGACTCTTTGTGAACCCATTTGGGGTTTTCTTAGCAAAGATACTAGAGTAGTTTACCATTTCCTTCTCCAGCTTGTTTTGCAGATGAGGAAACTGAGGCAAACAGGGTTAAGTGACTTACCCAGGGTCACATGGCTAGTGTCTGAGGTCAGATTTGAACTCAGGTTTTCCTGACTCCAAGCCCAGCACTTTATCCACAGTGCCACCTGGCTGACCCTGTATACTTTTATTACTTCTATAATTCACTTTACAATAAAACCTTCTGTATTATCTCACAATTAAAAGTGTTTAACATAAATATTATCCTGTGTAACAAGATAGGCTTAATCATATTATTGTCATTTTACAGATAAGAAAACTGAGTAAAGAGACATGCCTTGTCCAAAGTCATACAGCTAATAATTGGCTGTCATTTAGCTCCAAATGCAGAACTTTTCTCATTTTATTATAAAATTCTAGACTTGGAACTGGAAAAGGCCTTAGGGATGATTTAGACCAAAGCTTTTAAAATTGTGGGTCCCAACCCTATATGGGGTCACATAACTGAATGTGGGGTTTATGAAAAATTTGGCAACAGTAAAAGGTTATGTAGACCTATTTTATATAACCATATACCCAGGGTTGGGTAAAAATTTCTCGGGCAAAAAGTGGTCATGGGTGAAAAGACTTTAAGAAGCCCTAATTTAGACCCACCTCTTCAATCCACAGCTGAGGAAACTGAGGTCCAGAGAGTGGAAATGATTGCTTCAAGGTGACAGAGGTAACAAGGTAGGACTTGGATTTAAAACAGGGGGCTCTTAACCACTTTTGTGTCCTGGACCTCCTTGGCTGTCTGGTAAAGTCTATGGAATCTGTCTCAGAAGAACTGTTTAAATTCATAAAATAAAATACACAGGATTAAGCAAGAAACCAATTAAATTGAAATAATAATGCATTTCCCCCCATCTTAATTTGTTGGTCCTCTGAAATCTCTTTATGTGCCCATGGAGGGGGGCTGTCTAGGAATCCCGGGTTGAAAATCCCTCATTCAAACCCCGTTCCTTTGAATCCAAATCCAATAACCTTTCTGCTATACCACATTGCTTCTATTAATTGATATAATCTTTATCCATCTCACTTTCTCCTTCTTTCCTATCTTCCTCTGATTGTAAAAAACATTGGATCAAGAAATGATTGAGCTAATGTTGTAGGGGTGGGTTTGGGTGGGTTGATGTTTTAAGGAAATCTATAGGAAAGATATATGTTGGAGAATAAGTTGATGTTAAAGCAAATATATTGATAAAAGTAACTAATTTAAGGAAACAAATGGAAAAAACAAACAAATAGCTAGAATCAAAGATAAAGCTGATCTCAGGGATTCATTAAGATGATTCAACAACTATTAGCTTGCTTGTATCTTATAAGATATGAATTTCATCTCCTGTTTCCACTTATCTCAATTTTAAGTAATTAATTTAAGGAGACAAATAAAAAAAGGCAAACAGATAACTTGATTCAATGGTAGGACTGATCTTAGACAGTCAGTCAATAAACATTCATTATGTACCTACTATGTGCCAGGCATTGTGATCAACACCAAGGATACTGAGCAAAAGAAGTTCCTAGTGTCAGGGAGCTCACCATCTAATAGGTTAGACAGATAACATATAAACAAGCAACTAAGTACAGCTATCTCTTTTATAGAGTGGTGGGGGGTGGTTGTACAGGTCAGGGGTACCCCCCCATCTGGAAAATACACATAAAATTTTTTAGACTTCCCTTCATAACAGAGAAGAAGTCCAAGTTATTATGGTATTAAAAGATACAATATGTTGATATTATGCAATACGCTACATATTTTATGCCTTTTTGAGTTTCTAAACTCTTTTCTGTGTCCTCTTCTGGCCTTTGAGTATTATCTATGGTTTCCACAAAACTCCCTCCAAATTTCCTTCCTTCCTTCCTTCCTTCCTTCCTTCCTTCCTTCCTTCCTTCCTTCCTTCCTTCCTTCCTTCCTTCCTTCCTTCCTTCCTTCCTTCCTTCCTTCCTTCCCTCCCTGTCTCTCCTTCCTTCCCTCCCTCTGTCTCTCCTTCCTTCCCTCCCTCTTTCCTTTTCTCCCTCCCTCCCTCCCTCCCTCCCTCCCTCCCTCCTTCCTTCCTTCCTTCCTTCCTTCCTTCCTTCCTTCCTTCCTTCCTTCCTTCCTTCCTTCCTTCCTTCCTTCCTTCCTTCCTTCCTTCCTTCCTTCCTTCCTTCTTTCTTTCCTTCCTTCCTTCCCTCCCTTCTTTCTTTCCTGATGGGGAAAGTCACAATATAGAAGGGATAACTGTACAAATAAGCTATCATTAAGATGATCCACAATGACTAGTCTGGTTGTGATCATCAGACTAAATTAATTCAGTTCTGATGAACTAAGTTAATCCACTTTATTTCAGGCAATTAATCTGCCTTGATCTTGCCTTGCTTAGCCATGTCATCATTTGAGTCTTTCTGGCATCCCTTTGGTACGATTTCTGCAGTACTTTAGGGCTTTCAGTTTTGTTCCCCCCCCCATATCCTTTTGTAGTTCAGATATTTTTGCCCCAATTTTACTACCAGAGGGAACTGAGGCTCCGAGATTTAAAATGATTAGCCCAAGATCATATGGCTGTAATAATATAAAAAGTAATTATATAGTAAGTAATAATAAATAAGTAATGGTTGATTTCAAGTACAGTGCTTCCTCCCTCCCTCCCTCCCCAACTAAGACTTTTTCTTGTAGGTCTTTATCCATTCCTATTTCTGAAATCTGCACCAAGTTTTAAATCAGTCCTGCCTTAGGCAGAACACTTTTCATCTGCTGTGTAACCTATGACTGGAATTGAAATTAAACTTTGAATAATATTCCAACCCTTGATGACTCCTTCATGTGGATGCAATTTATGACCTTCCATTCCACTTTGCATCACTTATTCAGTACCTGTACATTACTTCCATCAATACCACAAGGCCCAGAATTGGAATTGATTTTATTTTAAAAACAATACTGATTTTTCAGAGTGAATCAGTGCTTTTGTCCACAGTAGATAGTTGACTTTGTTGCTGTTTGCCACATTCAGAGGCAGACTTGTTAGGGAATGAGCACATAATGTCAAAGCTATAGATAGACATTGCTGGGGCATTTTCCCAGAATTCTAATTTTTATAGGAGAGAGCCTAGCACAAGGTCACATTACCCAGAGTCCAGTCCTGTCTCTACCATTTACTAGATTGAAGATGTTGCATAAATCGCTTAATATCACAGAGCTACAGTTTCCTCAGCAATCTGTCATCAACCAATCAAAAAGCATTTATATTGTAAGTGCTCTATGGGTATACTCCTTGGTTTTACTTTCATGCCAAAGAACCAGAAACTAAAAAGATGCTCATCAATTGGCGAATGGCTGAACCAATCATTGCATATACATACATGTAATGGAATCCTGTTGTATTTTGAAAAATAGTTTCAAAAAGAAATGGCAAGGCTTACAAGAACTAATGCAAAATGAAGTGAGTAGAACCAAAAGAAGAGTATTTTTTACTCTGACACCAATAATATGAAAATGAACCATTTTGAAAGAAAAGAATTTTGTCCTGTTCTTGTCCCTATATCCCCGGGGTCTAGGCTTTAATCAATGTCAGTTGAATGAATTGAAGTAAATTGAATTGATTTGAAACACAATAAAACTACACTCCGAAGGGGGTGGGGGGGGGAGAAGAATAAGCTAGAATTAACAGGGCTGCAACAGTTTCCAGATCCAGAACACTGTACTTATCAAGAGCAGATAGCAAAAAGCAGGTTTTCTGAGTCACTTAGCTGGAGACACATGGTTCCTGAACTCTAGGAATGGGGGATCCTAAAGATAAGATCTCCATATCCAGGAAAATTGACCCATTTGGCCCCAGGAGGCAGATCTAGGAGGAATGGGTAAAAGGTAGTTAACTTGCTGCTTAATAAATGTTTACTGACTGGTTTTGACTTATGTAAGGAAAAAAAACTTTTCTAATAATTACAGCTGTCCAAAAGCATAAAGTGATGCCTCAGGAAGCAGTGGGTTCCCTGTTTTTAGAGATCTTGAATCAGAGACTGAAGGACCACTTGCTCAGCATCTTATTGTAGCCCAAGTCCCAAAGTCTATTGGTATGGGACTCTCTGCTCTTTGGTGGAAATCAATGTCATGTGACTGTTTGAGGGCGGAGTTTCGTACTGTCTGGTATATAGTCTCATATGTATGCTTTCTTTGATTTCTGTTTACTATGAACTTGAATAAACGGGTTTCTTTGCTACTAGCTATATGTGTTCATAGTGGGACTGGTATTTGGTAGAAAAGGGGTCAAGGCTTGGGTTTCTCCTTCCCCTATTTAAGAAACAGCCATCAAAAGTTTAGTTTGAACCCGAAAACCATATCCCTAGACTAATGATATTTAAGGGAGCAAACAGACATAATTCTGGCCCGGTACCCCATTCTTTTTGAAGAGAGCAGTCACCAAGCCTCTGGCTCCAATCTCCTGCCTCCCCTCCTGGTGGGAAATAACGTCTCCCTTGGAGAAGGGTCAGGGGAGAAGAGGCTAGAGATGTCTATTCTGCCTCCCTTAGAGTCACTCAGTGACACTTCCTCTCCCTATGCTACACGTGGGGGAATGACATCCTTTGGGGATGCAAATTGGACTAGATGGTGACTAGAGGTTTTTTACAACTCTGACATTCTCTGATTCATTTACCAGTGACCTTGGTCCTGCTTTAGTGTCAAAACACCTGAGTTTGAAACTGGGCTCAGTCACTTTGTGGCAGTTGTGTGACTTTGGACAAGTCATTTCTTCTTTTTTGGACTCAAATCTATTTATCATCAAATAAATAATAATCAAACAAACAAACAAATGACTATATAAAGAAATTAATGGATGGATAAATAAATAAACAAAACAAAGGGACAATGATATCTTATCTATCTTTGTCTTTTAGAGTTTGGGGGAGGGTCAAATGAGTATTTATGGATGTGAAACTATAAAGAACCATGCACAGGATAATCATCAACTTATTTCCTGGGGGGAATGGTGAAATACATTTTCTAACAGTCCAGCTAGAAAAGAATAATGGTATACCTTGGTACTGTACATCCTGTCAGATGATTCAATCTGATACCAGGGTGATTGTGTGTCCCAGGTTGCTGTTTAATTTTCTCTAGGACATAGTTTTTTTGTTCTTGTTTCATTTCCTGTACAACCTTCAGGGAAAGGATTGATAGAGACGAAGCACCTGGTTTGACCTTGTCAGGCAGTAGCCAGGTCAGCACCAATCTTTAAAATCAAACAGGAGACCTATAGAAGGAGATTATAAAAACAGGAAACAATAGAGAACTTCCTGCCTTGGAAAGGATCCAGAGCTCATCCTGGAATAAAGTGGAAGAAGATTTTCGTATGTCCCTTTCTCCTCATCTCTTCCTTGTTTCTTCTAAGATTTGTAGCTTTGCTGTTTCAGTCCCATCTGATCCTTCATTGTCCATTTGGGGTTTTCTTGGCAAAGATACTGGAGTGGTTTGCCATTTCTTTCTCTAGCTCATATTTCTCAGACTTACTCCTTTGTAAAATTCTTCTCTAATTCCTTCCCTTTTTTATTAATCTCTTTCCCTCCTCCTCTATTTGAAATGGAGTAAATGTTATTACCTATGAAGGACGGTAAATAGATTAAGTGACTTTCAAGGACCCTATCAAAGTTGTGAACTTTAACTATTAAAGGACAGTCTGTTTATGCCTTCTCTTAGACTGTGGGCTGCTGCAAGTTAAGGATTGTCTCATTCATCTTTATAAAGCCATAGTACCTTGTAAACATCCTTGTGAGTATTCATCAAGTGTTTATAGAATGAAGTCTTCCATAGTGTACCTTATACCTTTCCTATCAACATAGGCTGTTCTCTCTTGCTCCATCATCCCTGGAGGATTACCACTATTGAAGTGCCCTATACTTTCTTCTCTAAAAGAAAACAGTAACCAAATCCAGGTCTTCTGATTGTCTGCCTTGTACTATTTAATTAAATCATACTATAAGGAATAAAAACATGAGCTATAGGCTGGGGCTTATGGGGCTCCAGACTATTGAAATTACCTTTATATACAAATTTTAGAGTTTCCAGAGCAGCCATTTCTCTTCTTTTCATGTACACACTCTTCATAGGAGCACAAATTTGAGCTAGAAGGAACTTTAGAGGTCATTGGGTCCAACTCTCTCATTTAACAGATGAGGAACATGAGGTACAGAGAGGGTAAGTGACTTGCCCAGGTAGGATTTGAACTTAGGTATTCTTGACTCCAAGTCCAGTGCCTTATCTACCATTTTTCTTCCACTTTTCTTTAAGTAGTCAAATAATTTCTTGTATACAAAGTGGAATGTAGACCTGTACCATATAGTCTAGGTATTCATTGAGTTATGTAGGACAAGTATTCTATTCTAGCTAGATATTCATCTGTCACTAAATGTATGACCTTGAGCAAGGCACTTTCCTTCTCTGGAGTTCAGGTTCCTCTTCTATAAGATGAGAGTATTGAGATAAGGTCATAGGGCTTAGAGCTGAAGGCTCTAAAGAAATAATTTAATCCATTTTCCTTTTTTATAGTTGAGGAAAGTAATGTGGTAGGGGAAGGATAAGGGGAGGGGACTTGCCCAAGGTAACATAAGTAGTAAGTAGCAAAGACAGCATCCAACTCCAGATCCTCTGACTACAAATTCAGTGTTCTTTCCATTATGCCACACTTCCTCTCCTAGGTAACAACTCTTTTTGTGCTGTGATTCTATGATCCATAAGCATAGACTGCATTATGATTAGAACTTATGGTTTCATTGGCATAGAAAACTCCCAATGAGGAAACTCCCTGCATTAATGCAGATGGGCAACTTTTCTGCATGTAATAGTCTTACAGAGTTGCCTGGGGCATTAAGAGTTTAAATGACTTGGCTAGTTTGTCATCCTTTATTTTTCCCTCATGTTTGCTATCTTACACTTCTCTATGTTTGCCCTCCTATACTTTTCCTCTGTGTTATTCACCCTTTATTCTCCTCCACGTTTGCCATCCTGTACTTCTCCCCCATTTTTTTTCATCCTGTGCTTCTTCTCCATATTTGCCTTACTATATTTCTACATTTTCACCATCTTGTATTTTTCTTTCATGTTTGCCACCCATTGAGTAGACCAATCTACACAGTGACCATAATAATGTAACACAGAGCTAAAATGTGTCAGAGGTAGCATTTGAGTCCAAGTTTTTCCGATACCCAAACTTGTTTTCCATCCATTATACTATGTCCCATTATCTCTCACAGGTCCAGATTAAGCTCAGAACTTAACCATTTTAGTGAGTTGATAAGGTGGTACTGGGACATTGTAAGAAAATAATAGGCTTTGCCAATGCCCAAAGGCCCCAGATTGATTTGGACTAATTGGATTGACTGAGATTGATTAACTTTTCTGATTAATGCACTTAAAGTTAATTCAGTTGAAGCCTCACCTGCCTGCCCTTCAAGAAGGTATTGTTCTCAGCTGACCTCAACACGGACCACCCTCAAGTCCAGTGAACCAATGGATTTGGGTGATGCCAGCCAATTAGCTTGAAGCAGTGTATAAGGATTGCCCATTCCAGGGACCAAGGAAGAAGTGGTGGGACACTTGAAGAAGAAGCAAGGCAGGCTGAACTCTTCTCTCTCCTCTAGGCTAGATAGGTTTTTCTTGGCTTTCTGACCCATGTGTTCTCTTTTCCACTAATAAATGCTTAATGCCCCAAACTGGTGGTAAAGCTTCTAATTTATAAGCAAACCCTAGCTAGTTTTCCCTACACTTGGTACAGGAATAAGGTGACCACACATTAGATTTTAAATGTCACAACATCTAACAGAGACATTTGTGGTATATTGGAAAGATTGCTAGATTTCAAATCAGAGGACCTGAGTTGAAATCCCAGCTCTGACATTAACTAGCTTCATGGTCCTGCAAAAATCACCTAAATTCTCTGGGCTTCAATTTCCTCATCTTTAAAATGAAGAAAGTCATACTTGAAATTCCTGTTTCACAGGATTGTTTAGAGGAAAAGCTATCAATCAACTAACAAACATTCATGAAATTTTGTAAAACACTTTGAAACTCCTAAGTGTTTGAGCTGGAGCCAGCTGAAACCTGCTCTGGAGAGCCAATTGTTAAAATTTTAGTCTAAGCATTTACATCTTGGAAAATGGCAAACAGTACAAATCATAGTTTGATTTGTCCTTTTGTTGATTATCCAGACTTAAGAAGGTGATGGAGAAAATTTTAATAATGCAGATCTAACTAAATGTGGTGTGTGTACTTTTCTTTCTTAAACATTTACCAGCACTCTCCTGCACATTAATAAGTTATTGACTTTATTGCTTATACCAATGTACCTCTTTCTCTTATTTTTTCAATTTCTTCTTTCTCTCTTCCCATCTTGAATTTTCCCTACTTTTCTACTTTCTTTCTCCTCTTGATTTTTTTCTCCTCTTCTGTCTAGCCTCTAAGTCCCTCAGTGCCTTCCATCCTCCACTGAATTTGCTGGACTCGATTAGTATTCCTCAAGAAACACAGAATCTCAGAGCTAATGGGATCTCCAAGGTTGATTAGTCTGACCTGAACACATATCCCCCTTCCAGCAGCCTCAATTTGAAGTAAAGATAAACAATTCTGTGGTCTCAAACGGACTACAGTCATCCCAAATATGATTACAGGTTTTCTTAACCTTTTTAGTGTCATGGACCCTTTGGTACAACAAGGAAGACTATAGACCCCTTCTCAGAATAATGTTTTTAAATGATGGAATGAAATAATAAATTTCAGTTAGAAGTTTGTGAAAATAGAGAGATTAATTTTTTCCCCATCCAAGTTCCCAGACCCCCTAAAATCTATCCATGAATCCCGGGTTAAGAACCTTTGAAAGGAAAAATACCTAAGCAACAATAAGTGTTTTCCCACATATCCAATGATACTAAGTTCTTTGGTTCTTCAGTTACTCTGTCTGAGGGTAACTTACTTTGTCATACTCACTCTAATACTTGGTTTCCTGATAGAAACTCATTTAATAGACTCATTCTTATTGAATTAATCATAAACTTCTTTTGTTTTATAATTAATTTTTACTTAATATCCTAAGCAGAGAAGAGAGGTCAATAAATAACCAATAAAATTGGACAAGGGTAGCTAGTTGGGACAGTAGATAGAGCACTGACCCTGGAGCAAGAGGACCTGAGTTCAAATCTAGCCTTAGCCACTTATTAACTCTGTAACCCTGGACAAGTCACTTAAGGCCAATTTTCTTCAAAAAAATTAAACTGGACTGTGTGGAGAAAAAGTCATGCAAAAAATTAAAACATGGCAGTGTGGTAGAATTATAGGATGGATTTTGAATGAAAGGTGGTTGTTGTTCAGTCATTTCAGTCATGTCTGACTCTTTGTGACCCCATTTGGGGTTTTCTTGGGAAAGGTGCTGGAATGGTTTGTCATTTCTTTCTCCAACTCATTTTACAGATGAATAAACCGAAGCAAATAGAGAAAAGTGACTTGGCCATGGTCACACAGCTAGTGTCTGAGGCCAAATCTGAATTCAGGAAGATGAGTCTTCCTGACTCCAGACCCAATACTCCATCTACTGTACCACTTAGCTGCTCCCAGAGTGAGAGGATCTGTGTTCAAATGCTTATTCTTGGTTGCATGACCTTGGGTACACCTTTTTATCTCCAGGACCAAATTATTCAACACATCCCATATGAAATGAATGAAATTACTTGGCTATTTTTTCTGTTTTCAATGGATGGTGATCCAATCAGCTTTGAACTTACTGTGATATTTTACAATCTTTTTCTTGGCTTCATGAAAGAACTTGGGCAGGATTACCCTACTATGGAATCCATGAGACTGACAGAACTGAGAGAGATGTCTGTTTTCTGAGGGCTCATGACTCCCAAACTGGCAGTGCAGCAACGGTAGCATTTTCCCTGGCTCCTAAAATAATCTCTTCTGTGCTGCATGCTGTGAAGTGCCTGCCAACATCAATAGAAACTGTATGCCTATTCTGTTGATTTGGAGGGAGACAAATACTCAAAACAAAAGAGAAAAACCCACATTTTGACATGTACTTGCATGGATCACAAGATCGAAAATTTAGAACTAGAAGAGACCTAAGAAGCCCTGGATTCCAAATCCCTCATTTTACAAATGAGGAAACTGAGGCATGGAGAGGTTAAATAATTTGTACAAGGTCACACAGCTAGTTCTTTTTGAGGTAGGATTTGACTCTAGGTCAAACTGGACTCCAAATCCAGTGCTATTGAGGAAAACAGAAATGTTATGAAGATAGTCTACTCTCTCTCTCTCTTTTTTTTTTTTTTGGTGAGACAATTGGGGTTAAGAGGCTTGCCCAGGGTCACACAGCTAGTAACACCCAGGGCCGGTGTTCTATCCACTGCGCCACCTAGCTGCCCTAAAGATAGTCTACTCTTGTGTTATCCTGGGGTATCAATGCTCCATATAAAACCTGCTTGGTGGGTATTTCCATTAAGTATTAGGTTCCCTCACATAATGGCCTTCACTATGTTGTTCCCTTGTTTAGACAAGAACATACATAAGGAGATCAGCAATAGAGATCATAGGACTGGAGCACTGCATCTCATGGTGCCATAGAACAAGTATGAGATAAGAATTCAGAGGATCAAATATCATTGATCACAGACTAAAAGCCAATATTTATCAGAAATTAGCACAAATATGTAATACCAAGAGCCATTCCCCAATAAGTAAAAAAGTCAAAGGATTTGGGAAAAAAAAATAAAAGGATTGCAAGCTAGAGATGGCCGTAGTGAAATGTGCTTCAAATCACAAATAGTAAAAGAAAAGTCAGCTAAAACTACTTTGAGCTTTTACTTCCAACATTGACAATAAATGAGATCATTTTATATTGGAGGGGCTGTGGAGAGTGAGGTCCATGAAGATGCTTCAGTTGTGCCCATTCTGAATATCAACTTAGAACCATGAAAGAAAGGAAACTAAACTGTTCATACCTTTGGAGATGATATCAGACCTGGCTTTATGACCCAAGGAAACTGAAGACAAAAGCAAAGGTCCAACACATACCAAAATGTCCAGAGCAGTACTCTGCTCTAGCAAAGAGCTGAAAACAAAGTGGGTAACCATCAAATGAGGAATGACTGAAAAAAACTATGGTTTATGAATATGAAAAGTATGTGTGTGTGCAAGGTATGTATGTTGCTCATGCAGGTTATGTGTGTCCACATGGGTGTCTCAAAGGGAGGCATGAAGAGATATTATTAGAGTCTCCTCCATACCCACCCTTTCCTTTCTTCTCCTTTTTCTTCTTCTTTCTCTTCTTCCTCTTCCTCTTCATCAACATCTTCTTTTTCCTCTTCTTCTTTTTCTTCCTCCTCCTCTTCCTTCCCCTCCTCCTTTTCCTTTCTCTTCCAGTACTTCAGATTCTCAATCTAACATAGGGTTGAAGAGGTTTTTTGTTTGTTTGTTTTAGTGAGGCAATTGGGGTTAAGTGACTTGCCCAGGGTCACACAGCTAGTAAGTGTTAAGTGTCTGAGGTCAGATTTGAACTCAGGTCCTCCTGACTCCAGGGCCGATGCTCTATCCACGGTGCCACCTAGCTGCCCTGAGTTTTTATTTTTCTAGAAATTACTGATATAAAGGCAAAATACATGAATAAAATGAGAAAGAGTAAAGTGAGGAGAAGTAGGAGAGGGAGAGAGAATGGAAGGAGAGGGGAAAGAGAGAAGGGGGAAAGAAAAATGAGAGGAGCCAGAAGAAGAGGAGAAGGAAGAGGAGGAGGATGAAGAAAAGAGGAGGAAAAAAGAGAGGGACAGGGAGAGGCAGGAAGATGTAATATTGGGTTCAAATCTTGGCTCCACTACCTACTTCCTTCATGATCTTGGGCAAGTAACTTTACTTGTCAGAGTCTTAGTTTCCGTATCTGGAAAATGAAGGTTTTGACTCAAACAGTTTGTTAAGGGCTAAAATTCTAGCTAGTCTGTCTAAAATATCTAATGAGTGGTTGCCAATAAATTATAAGCTTTAGCAAGAGTTAGACTTTTAAGAATTTATTAAGGAGAATAAGAATTTGGTAAAGAGAGAGAGAAAGGCCTACATTCATCTATCTATTAAAGGGAGAGCGCATTTCTTGCTCCCTTCTCCACCAGCGTCTTCAGGAAAGAGCGCAAGTCAGAGCACCAGGCTCCTCCCTTCTTCCTCCCACAAGCAGACATCACTTCCTGACACCAAAGAAAAGACTCCTGGTCTTGCCCCCAAAGACCTTCACTTCATGGCGGAGCTTTTCTACTATAATTCTCCAGCAGGTGGTGTCATTCCAATCATTACAAGTTCTAGAATTATGATCCCATATTTGCAAAACATTTTGAGACTCTAAAAACCCTTTCTTGACAACAACTCTATGAGGTTGATAATGCAAGTGTTATTGTGACTCCCATTTCAAAGATGAGGAAATTGAGGTCCAGAGAGGTTAAATTTAAATGGTTTGTCCAAAGTTACATAGACTATAAGGAAAAGAGTGGGGACTCAACCCATGTTTTTTGATTCAAGAGCCAATTTTCTTTCCACTATAATTTGCTGCCTGATCTGAAAGGTCAAAAACCTATCATCAAACTCCATAATTATTTATGGTCTCCAACATAGCCTCTCTGAGAAAATCTACTCCTCATCAACCCTCTGAACCCTATTATGTTATCTTTACTAGAATATAGCACAATACTACAAATGGATGGAGAAAGCAGAAAGAGACTTGACCAATATCTCCACTCCCATTTTACCTATCCAGAAGGGGAGCTGGGTAGAGCAGTGGATAGAGCACTGGCCCTGAAGTTGGGAGGACGTGGTTTCAAATCTCACCTCAGACACTTACTAGCTGTGTGACCCTGAGCAAGTCACCTAACCCCAAATGCCTTAAAAAAAATCCAGGGCCATCTCCAGTAATCTTGATTTATATCTTGCCACTGGATCCAGATGGCTCTGAAGGAGAAAGTGAGGTTGGTGACTTTGTATAACCCCACCCTTACTTAAATCCAATTCAGTAAAAGTCATGACATCACCCCGATGTCATGGTCCTCTTCAAGAGCAAGGGACCAAGAACAACAATCTATCCAGAAATGGAACAGATAGCTAAGTCTGTCAAAGGTGTGCTATGAGGACTTGGGCATTCATTCCCTCTCTTTTGTCAGTGTCTTTATTTTCAAAGGAATTATTTTTGATGCCTATGAATGGTTTTCAGCCATTAAATTAGTGTTTCTACTCAAAGAAAATGTCTTTTTAAAAAACCAACACATGTATACTGTATGATGACTTAGTGCTTATTTTTAGTTTGTTTACATTTTCTTGACATTCTCTATCAACATTAGCAGCTTGAGTCACATCCTCAGGTTTTCTTCAAAACCTAAATTATTTAACTTCCCTACATCTCCACTCTTATCCTCACCCACAGAAAAAGGGTTTTCTAGGATTTTATAATTTATGGTTGTCTAATAGCTCTCTCTATAAATTTATTTATTAATACTTATTTGCACATGTATACCAAATATATGTGTGTGTGTGTGTGTGTGTGTGTATGTATCTATAATCTATTTATCTATCTATCCACTTACCCTTACATCCATGTGTGTATGAACATAGGTATGTACATACATACACTTATGTATCTATTTATGCAGTCACTCATCTATCCATCTATGTATGTATGTACGAATGTATATACGTATGTTTGTATCTATCTATTTAACATTCCTTGAGTGACACACAATGCTTAACAAGGGAATAAGAGGATCATCCATCCTAATACATCAAGAAAAATGATTTTGACAGTCAGCTTTGTGAGCTTACCCTGAAATGTCATTCACGTCCATTATTTTAACCCAATTTGTGTACTTTTCTCTTCAGTTACCTTTTTACTTCAGTCAGTGCTTCCAATTTATTTCCTGAGAAGCCTAGCAATTTTCACTAAAGCCAACAAGAAAACAGCATCTTCTTGTGTATGTGATAAATTCTTCCTCACCTTTATTATTCGGGGAAACTAAGGCTTTGAAGTTAGTATTATAGATCTGAGCCTTCATAGTTTCCAAATTTCAATAAGTTTGGGATCCTAAGAAATTACAAGGCTCTTGAATTAAATTGTGAGATAACATTTTAAAACAACATAAACCATATAAAGCAAAACCTGGCAATGTATACAAAATGAATTCTGGAGTCTAAGAACAGTATCAACTTGGAAATACCTGAGAATAGGTCAAAGCTAATATTCATGTCAAATAAAGATAATTAGCAAATGCTAATTGTCTACTATTTATGGGACAAATAAGCAAATTGCTTGCTTAGTAAATATAATTACATTGTATGTAGGTTTCCAAATAAATTTAATTTTCACCAGATAAAAGCTCAGTCAAAATGTTCATAATTTGTACTGAAGGCAAAATACATGTGTCACATCCCTTCTATCTACTTCCATAGCTTCTACTAGCACTAGAGGGTTGGTTACCCATAAAGCAGCTGACTACTAATTTCAGCCTTCTCAGGGTAATCTTGGGGGCTGATTTCCTAGTGCGATTTCTTTTAAGTCCTCATCAAAGTGTTTCTCACTAATAATCAGTCAGACTTTAAAACATTTTTAAAATAAATTTTATTGCTGTCTTGTTTTTACATAGCATAAATTTTCCCCAGTATCCCTTTTCTCTCTAGTCCAAGTAGTCATCCCATATAACAAAGAACGAACCAACCAGACTTAATTTTGTTTTGAGCAAAGATATCCTATAAGATAATATAGTAAAAGTAGTTACAAAAATACCACCACCACCCCAAATACACTCACAAATATACATACAGGGTCCATGGGGAGAATGAGCTGCTACTTAACCAGTCTCTCCATTTACATAGTAAATGGGGAAGAAGAGGTTAGGGTCTTTTCCTCACCACTAAAAGTGATTCCCTCTCATGGGCTTGGTTCCATCTCTCTGACTGGAGTCCTCCAACACTAGATTGCTTCACCAATTGACTGGTTACCCTAACTGACTTGTAACTTTTATACATAGCCAAGAGATATAACCTGAATTTCTCAATCAATCACAAGATGATTTCTGTGGAGGATCATAAAGCACCTCCCAGAATTGTTGTGAAGATAAAAAATGACCTAATAATTGTAAAGCAATTAGCACAGTCCTTGTGCATAGTGAGTGCTGGTATTAATATTATCATCATCTTCTTTTCATCTAATGGCCAAAATAATCCTCTCAAACTGATTAAGGACTTATTCATATCTAACTTAAACTTTTCATTCAGTTGTAGAACTTGGGCCATTTATAATTATATTAACTGAGATGGAGGGGAATTTCCCCCAACCATCTTCCTAGCTGATTATCTAGCAATTCAATTAAAAAAAAAAAACATTTTTAAGAGTCTATTCTGTGCTAAGTTGTTATGTCTTTGTAGCTCCATTTGGGGTTTTCTTGTTGAAGAAACTGGAGTAATTTGTCATTTCCTTCTCCAGCTCATTTTCCATATGAAGAAGCTGAGGCAAACAAGATTAAGTGACTTGTCCAGGGTCACACAGCTAGTAAGAGTCTGAGGCCAGATTTGAACTCGTGAAGATGAGTCTTCCTGATTCCAGGCCTGGCTTCCCCAAGGATACTACCTTAACTAAAACTAACATTTAGCTTTTAGAATTAGAGTGTAAACAGAAACATAATTCACAAAAAGAAAGAGTAATGGAATAGTAGATAGAGAAATAGTCTTGGAGTCTAGATGACCTGGGTTAAAATTCCACCCTGAATACATACAGGTTGTGGGATACTTGGCAAGCCACATAACCTCTGTGCCTGTGTCACTTAACCCTGTTTGCCTCAGTTTCCCCAGCTGTAAAATGAGGAGAAAGAAACAGCAAGCCACTCCAGTATCTTTGCCAAGAAAAACCCAAATGGGGTCATGAAGAGTCAGACATGAGTAAAAAACAAATGGAAAAAAGAACCTTACCTTTTAGTAAGAGTCAGGCTGGGGCGGCTAGGTGGTGCAGTGAATAAAGCACCGGCCCTGGATTCAGGAGGACCTGAGTTCAAATCCGGCCTCAGACACTTGACACTTGCTAGCGGTGTGACCCTGGGCAAGTCACTTAACCCTCATTGCCCTGCAAACAAAAACAAAAACAAAAACAAAAACAAAAACAAAAAAAAAAGAGTCAGGCTGAGCTCCATTGGCACAAGGAAGATTTTCACAGATATAATCATAGGTCTGGACCCAAAATAGAAATCATCAGTTTTCTAACTTTCAATTCTACTACAGCCATTGGTTCTATTATGTTTTTTCTTTTTAACAATCATATGATGATGATAGAACCATTATTATAAACTATTTTTAAAAGCTTGTAAAAGTCTTAATCTAGAATTTCTCAATAATGATCACCCTTGGGGACTAAACTCATAGCTAAAATGGAGCTTGTTCACTATCTGTCTATTCCTTTCTACAACTCCTGCTCCATCCCTAAATTCTTTTTTTTTTTTTTTTTTTGCAGGGCAATGAGGATTAAGTGATTTACCCAGGGTCATACAGCTAGTAAGTGTCAATTATCTGAGGCTGAATTTGAACTCAGGTCCTCCTTAATCCAGGACCAGTGCTTTATCCACTGCATCACCCAGCTGCCCCCTCCGTCCCTAAATTCTGCAACACTTTTGGTCATCACTTTCTCCAATAAATATATTAGAATTGGAAGTGACTTTAGATATAATTTAGGGGAAAAATGTTTATTTTATGATGATGAAACCAAGGCTCAGGCAGGACAAGTGACTTGCCTCAAGATGCTCCAGGTAGTGGGGTGGAGCCAAGATGGTAGGGGAGAGGCAGTGAGCTCTCAAACTCATGACACAATAGCTCCAAAAAAACATCCAAATAATACCATAGGACAATTCCTGGAGCAGCAAAATCCACAGAAGAATGTGCTGAAATCATCTCCTTTTTTTTTTTTTTTTTGGTGAGGCAATTGGGGTTAAGTGACTTGCCCAGGGTCACACAGCTAGTAAGTGTTAAGTGTCTGAGGCTGGATTTGAACTCAGGTACTCCTGAATCCAGGGCCAGTGCTCTATCCACTGCACCACCTAGCTGCCCCCTGAAATCATCTTCCAACCAAGGACTGCTTGGAAGGTTGGAAGAAGGGAGCTGCTGTGCTGAGACAGGAGTGGAACTCAACCTCACAGTCACCCTGACACAGATCCAGTCCCAGGAAGGTCTCACCAGAGAAAGAGATGCCCCAGCGCCTCTGAATCAGCTGCAGTGCCAGTGTCATCTGGAACTAAGCTCACAGTCTGGTGAGAGGGCTGAATTTGGGCTGGGGTCCTCCTGGGTCCAGGGTGCATGCTTTGTCCACTATGTCACCTAGCTGCCACATGATGACATCTTTAGGGTTAAATTGAGGGGTGAAGGGAATGCACTGGGGGAGGGGGAAGGGCAGAGGTAGCATGGGGTAAAAATCTCACATGAAAGAAACAGGAAAGGGCTTTTGGAGTGGGGGAAGAGATGGGGGAGGAGCAGGACAGTAAATGAATTTTACACTCATCAGAATAGGCTCAAAGACCTTAATCTCATCAGAGTTGGCTCAAGGAGGGATTAACACACACACACCCAATTGGGTTGGGTAATCTATTTAATCTGGGCAGTAAATGAGCCTAACACTCATCAGAATTGGCTCAATGACCTCAATCTCATCAGAATTGGCTCAAGGAGGGAATAACATACAAACTCAATTGGGTGGAGTAATCTATCTAACCCTGTAGGAAAATAGGAGGGGAAGGCAATAAAGAGAGAGAGGCAAAAGAAGGAAGGTCAGATTGGGGGAGGGGACAGACAGAAGCAAATCCCTTTTGAAGAGGGAAAGGGTGAGAAAAGATAGATAATGGAGTAAATATCATGGGGAAGGGAATAGGATGGAGGGAAACAGTTAACAAAAGTAATTGTGAAAAAGAGAAAAGGGGGGAAAATTGTACAAAAAATACTTATAGAAATTCTTTATGGTGTCCAAGAATTGGGAATCAAGGGAATGTCCATCAATTGAGGAATGACTGAAGAAGCTGTGGTATATGATTGTAATGGAATGGTATTGTGCTATAGGAAATGACACACAGGATGATACCAGAAAAACCTGGAAAGACTCATATGAACTGATGTATAGTGAAGTGAGCAGAACTGGGAGGACATTGAGCATAGTGACAGCAGTATTATTCGATGAGCAATTGTGAATGACTTAACTACTCTCAGCAATACAGTAATCCAAAACAATACCAAGGGACTAATGATGAAGCGTACTTTTCACCCCCATATAAAGAACTGATAAAAAGAGCACTTGTGGATTGTACATATATAACCTATATCAGATTGGTTGATGTCTTGTGGAGGGGGGAAGAAAGGGAGGGAAGGAGAAAAATTTGGAACTTTAAATCTTATGAAAATGAATGTTGAAAACTACCCTTACATGTAACTGGAAAAAATAAAATAAATGTTTGTTGCACTGATAAAAAAAAAAAAGAACAGAAAAAAGAAATAAAAGATGAGCAGGCAGATTTCAGAGAAACCTGGAAGGACTTGCATGAATTGATGATGAGTGAGATGAGCAGAACCAGGAGAACATTGTACACAATATCAACAACATTATGTGTTGATCAATTGTGATAGACTTGATTCTTTTCAGCAATACAATAGTCCAAGATAGTTCCAAAGGACTCATGATAGAAATTGCTCTCCAAATCCAGAAAAAAAGAAAAGAAAAAAAAAAGAAAAGAAAAAGAACTGTGGAATCTAGATAAAGATCGAACCATATTATTTCTACTGTTTTTTGTTGTTATTTTTCTTTTTTTAGGTTTTTCCTTTTTGCTCTGATTCTTCTTTCATGGCATGACTAATGCAGACATATGTTTAATGTGATTGTACATATATAACCTATATCAGATTACTTGCTCTCTTGGGGAAGGAGGAGGGAGAAAAATTTGAAACCAGAAATCTTATAAAAACAAATGTTGAAAACTATCTCTAAATGTAACTGGAAAATAATAAAATACTTATTTAAAAAAAAAAAGATGCTACAGGTAGTTACAGATATGGAATTGGGGACCTGAGTCTCCACTTCAGTGCCATATCCTTTTGGCTATTGACATTGCCTTCTCATCTCCACATTTCCCTAAATTGAACATCCCAACAATTTTCTGCAGTCCTCCTTTTTCCCAGAGATATGTCTAGTTGAGTTGATTTTTATATTGCCCTCCACAGAATTAACTAAAGCTGTTCCCAAATACTGCAGTTACTCAAAACTGGTAATCCTTCTGGATGGTAAAATTTCTGTGATGTTTGTCATAATTCTTCCAACACATGACCAGATAGAGGTACTGTCAACTTAGTGCCTAGAGAGAACTTCAGAGATTCTGCTCTACTTATACATTTGGGATCGGCACCCTATTTTGTGCCACCCATCCAAAGTATTAAGTCTTCCATTTGCACAAGATTTTCTCAAAAATAAATGACTAAATGTTGGGGAAAAAAATTCTACTTGCATGTGACTTTGTTAAATATTCCTATATTTTTATCTAAGCCACTGATAAAAATGTTGAACAATAAGAGCTATGTGGTACACAGACTTCCTGCTTTACTGACACGCAGACATTGATCATTTTTCTTTTCCAATTAACCTACTATGAATACAGAGAATGGCTTCACCACCTAGTGAAGGGCTTAAACTTTTTCCACTTGAACCCCTTTTCATCCAATAATTTTTTTCCTAACCCTGGGCATATTTAAATAGGTATACATAACCTTTTACTGTTGCCAAATTTTTTTTTCGACTGCCACATCAGTTATAGGACCCTGTATGGGGTCATGACCCACAGTTTAAGAAGCTAGGATTTAGATTAAAATTCTCCATCTTATACACAAGCATGTCGTGTTAGATTATCTAGCGTACCAGTGGTCATAATGCAGCATATTCTTGGTCCACAAACCAGGTCAGATTCTGCTTCAGACCCCTTACTACTTCTGTGACCCAGGGCAAGTCACATAACCTTTCTGTGCCTCAGTTTACTCCTCTGTAAAATGGAAATGATAATAGTATTTACCTCACAGGGTTGTTGTGAGAATCAGTTGTGTTAAATATGTAAAGCACTCTGTAAAATCTAAAGCTTTATATACATGCTACTTGTAGTGGTGGTGGTTGTTATTGGATTTTTCAAAACAAAACAGAAAATGAGGTGAATATTGGTGTAAAATGTTTCTATTGATTCTCAATGCTCATAATCAGCTCTTCAAAATTATTACAAAATATTTTTAACAACACATTTGGAATGTTGTTCATCATCAGTGCTATGTTAACTTCTCAGTAGTTTCAAGAATCTAACTTTTCTACCTTAAAAAATAATCACAGGGGGCAGCTAGATGGTGCAGTGGTTAAAGCACCGGCCCTGGATTCAGGAGGACCTGAGTTCAAATCCGGCCTCAGACACTTGACACTTACTAGCTGTGTGATCTTGGGCAAGTCACTTAACCCCCATTGCCTTAAAAAAAAATAATCACAGAATTTGCTCATGTTCAGTCTTGTAATTATTCTCTCATTCTCCTTGATTCCACAACTGTTATCTAATGAAGCAGGTAGGTGGTTCTATGAATAGACTGCTGCTGTTAGGAAGACTTGAGTTCAGATCCCACCTCAGAATCCTGCCTAACTGTGTGATGTTGGACAAAACACACAACCTCTCTCTGTCTCAGTCTCCTTATTTATAAAATGAGGACAACAAGGGCACCTGCCTTCAAAGGATTGCTATCAAAATTTAAATGAACAAAAGCAAATGAAATAAAAATGAAATAAGATTTGAAAAGTACTTTGCAAACCTTAAAATGCCATGTAGATGCTAGTTATTATTAGTACTATCTAATATACCTCCAAGAACACATCTTTTAACATTCTCCAGCACCATGAGACGTAATGACCCAGACATTCTCTCATGCTATTTTACCTGATTTGTTATCCTGGACCAATACTTATCTCTTATCTTTTCATCTTTGAAGATCATTGTTGTTTTTAGGGCAACTAGGTGGCACAGTGGCTAGAGCATTGGCTCTGAAGTTGGGAGGATCTGAGTTCAAATCTCACATACGACACTTAATAGCTGTGTGTCCCTGGGCAAGTCACTTAACCCACTTGCCTTAAAAACATCCAGGGACATCTCCAGTCATCATGATTTATATTTTTTTTCTTCTTTTTAAAAACATTTTTGCAGGTCAATGAGGGTTAAGTGACTTGCCTAGGGTCACACAGCTAGTAAATGTCAAGTGTCTGAGACCAGATTTGAACTCAGGTCCTCCTGAATCCAGGGCCAGAGCTTTAACCACTGTGCTACCTAGGTGCCCTTGTGATCTATATTTTTCCACTGGACCCAGATGGCTCTGGAGGAAGAGAGTGAGGTTGGTGAGCTTCCACAGTCCTACCTCACTTAAATCCAATCCAGTGCGAGTCATGACATCACCTCCAGATGTCATGGTCCTCTTTGAGAATGATGGACAAATAACAACAGCTTTGTTGATTGGATAAATGAGGTTCAACTCTGCACTGTGCAATGCCCCAGTTGAGATAAGACACCATTCGCCATGGAGTTTATAGTTTAGTATGATATTGGTTCATATGCTCAAATAAGTTTTTTTAAAAAGTCCATTGGAGAAATTAAGGCAAAGTAATGTTTGAAATCTGAGGTTGGTGTGGGAGGTATATGGATCAAGAAAGGGGTAGTATATGAGCTGAGCATTTAAGAGAAGTAAGTAGGAAATTCCAAGTAAGGAAAATAATGTAAATAAACAAGGGGAACTTCAAGCATCTATGAGAGATAGCCAATAATCCTTTCTGGCCAGAGCTAAGAATACATGTAGGCGATAAGTCTGGAAAGGTAGGGCAGTGCTAATTTGTCAAGGATCTTGAATGCCAGGCTAGGGAGTTTGAGGGATGTGGTACACATGAAAAATAATTGAATTTATAGTCTGAACATCAGGATTCCTGACTCTGCCATCGCAGCCTTTATGACCTTGGATAAATCACTATCCCATTCTGGGTCCTAGCTTCCACATCTGTAAAATAAAGAGTTAGACTAAGTGATTTACAAGGTTCCCTTCCAGTCTTAAATTCATGATGCCATAAATTGTACTCGATAGGAAAGCATAGAAATGGCATGGTTAGATCTACCAAAAGATAAAGTAAATTAGCCTGACAGGGATGTGAAAGATGAATTGGAGTAGAGAAAGAATGACTATTTATTTTTTTAGGAGGTTGCATCAAAATCCCATCAGATGGTTGAGAAAGTCTTGGCCTAAGTTGGTAGCTGTGAGAATTCAGAGGAGTGGACACATGTGAAAAAAGCAAAACTACTTGAGTTAAGTAGTTCCTTCTCTTGGTCATCTAAACTAATATTACATTCTACTTCCAAGAAACAAGCCCATCCTTTTCCTGTTCACTCTGAACCCAGTTAAATTAGCCCTGTTTGTTGGCCTCAGCACTTTTTGTAATATTCAACTCCTTTTGAGCTTTAATTTGCTATTACTGTTGTCCCAATAGTATGGCACTCATTTTTATTTGTTCTCAGTTATGTGCTTCTCCTTCCATATTTTATACATGCTCATTCCTGTAATGTTTGAGTTCTGAGCTCATTTGAGAGCTCCCTATGCAGCCACACTGATTTCTTTCTTTTTCTTTCTTTCTCTTTCTTTCTTTCTTTCTTTCTTTCTTTCTTTCTTTCTTTCTTTCTTTCTTTCTTTCTTTCTTCTCTCTCTCTCTCTCTCCCTCCCTCTCTCTCTCTCTTTCTCTCCCTTTCTCTCTCCCTCTCTCTCTCTCTCTCTCTCTCTCTCTCTCTCTCTCTCTCTCTTCCTTTATTTCTTTCTGCACAGGGCAATGAGGAGTAAGTGATTTGCCCAAGGTCACACAGCTAGTAAGTGTCAAGTGTCTGAGGCCAGATTTAAACTTAGGTCCTACTGAATCCAGGGCTGATGCTTTATCTACAGTGCCATCTAGCTACTCCCCACACTGATTTCTTTAGGGGAATCACCCATTTCTTTATCTTTGGTATTATTCATAATTAGAATTAATTGTCACATTTCATAGTGTAGGGGCCAAATTTTAATTGGGGAGTGTTAGCTGGGTGGCTTGCCACAATATTGGGGCAAGGAAGGAGACCAACAGCCTCCCTCAAAAATGGAACAGGGTTTATTAACAAGAAAGAACTTAAAAACACAAGCAAGATCAGTAGAATTAAGGGATAGGAAAAAAAATGGGGAAAGGGAAATGATATAACCTGAATAACACCACCGCCCAGGGATCAGCTGAGAACACATGGCTGTATCCTGTCGCTTTCCAGCTTTAAGTTATAATGGTGAAACTCCTCCCTTCTCCTTCCCAGCAGACCCCAGGCTGACCACACACAGCCCCAAGCCAACTGGCTGGCAGCCCTGACTGACAGTCATATGATTGCTCTCACTTGGCTTCCAGTCATTATAATTTTTCCAGGCCCATATAGGGGTCAAGTGATGATGATGTGAGGTGCCAGTGCCATGGCGATAGCTACAACCAGTAGGTGGAACACTGTGCCATTGCAGAGATGTGGCACCTAAGCCCTAGGCCAGTGTACCCACCGAGTTGTTTTTTTTTTAAATTCTAGCCAAAAGATGGGGTCGTAAAACCTCAAATAACAATTAATTCTTTACAATAGCAAAAATTAATCTTATTATTTTAAAGTGATGTCTTTTATAATTAGAATCTAATTTTTAATGATGTCCAATTTATTATAAGCCACATTGCCTTTTAAAGCTTCAGATCAAGGAATCACACTTTTTGAGTACGACACTCACAGTTTTACTATTTCATGCTAAAAATAAGAAAGCTCTTTAGCAACAGAACTTCTACCAAAACCCAGGTCTTCTGGTTTTTAGTCTAGTGTACTTTCTTTTAGAAACTTTCATTAACCAGGAAATTATCCCCCAAATTATTTCCTTCTTGGGGCAGCTAGGCGGTGCAGTGGATAAAGCACCAGCCCTGGAGTCAGGAGGACCTGAGTTCAAATCCGGCCTCAGACACTTGACACTTACTAGCTGTGTGACTGTGGGCAAGTCACTTAACCCCCATTGCCCCACACAAAAAAATAAATAAATACTTTCTTCCTTTTAGCAACTACTTATATATAGAAATAGTTTCCCCACATTTTGGTGACAGCCATGTTATTTGTTTCCAATGAATGATGATGATGTACTCAGCCTTAGAGGCATTTTTTGAAAACCATGTATCACTCTTCAACAACTTTGCTGTTACTCTCTAGTCCTAGGCAGCCTTCAGCAGGAAATGGATTTTAGAACTTTGAAGCCAGTTAAGAAACCATTGCATCACCTCCTTAACAGATGGATGGATTTTCATTTCTTTAGTTTTGTTAAGTCACGTCCAAGTATGCAGCAGTGACAGTGGCTCCATCTACTTCCTTTTTCAATGAAGAAATGAATGAATATCAGAAGTCTGTAGGAGAAATTCAAGAAGGTATTATACAAAATCTCAGATTGAGGTGGAAGGTATATGTATCAAGAAAGGAATGATGTAGGAAGTGGCATTTGAGTTAAACATTTGAGGGAGGTGGGTGAGCAGGGAATTCCATCCCTCATATTGATTTGTGGGGGACAGAAGGAGGTCTTCAAGGGGAAGCTAGGTGGTGCAATGGATAAAGCACCGGCCCTGGATTCAGGAGTACCTGAGTTCAAATATAGCTTAGACATTGACACTTACTAGCTGTGTGACCCTGGGCAAGTCACTTAATCCTCATTGCCCCACAAAAAAATAAGAAAAGAAAGAAAAGAAAAGAAAAGGTCTACAGGCTGGTGTCATATGAGAGATACAACTATCTCAGGAAGGATTTATCACTAGAGATTTACTTCATACCAAAATGGTGTCCCTTAGACAATAAAATATACCAATCTGTAATAATATATATTATATTAAATGTTGAAGAGTGCTATTTGACTTGAAAACAAAAACATTCACTCTTTTTAAAAAAACTATTTGTTTTTGTGGGGCAATGAGGGTTAAGTGATTTGCCCGGAGTCACACAGCTAGTAAGTGTCAAGTGTCTGAGGCTAGATTTGAACTCAGGTCCTTTTGAATCCAGGGCCTGTCCTTTATCCACTGTGCCACCTAGCTGCCCCAAAAACATTCACTCTTGAGACCATCCCCATAAAGCAATGCTTTATGCTAAGTTCTCCTATAGTTTAGTTCTTCACCCTCACCCTTCACTGTTGTTAGCAAAGGAGAGATAGTAAAATGAAGCAACTCACCCACACCTGGATTAGAAAGGGTACTTAAATGGAGTAAGTGCTCCAAAACAGTGATGATCTACAGAACATCCTGATTTGTGTTGCTATGTAACTTTCAGTGTGTAGAAATGAACAGCTAGGCAAGGCTCTGAGGATCAAAGCAGTGGTGTGGCTATAGTGGTTCACTGCTTCTTTGAATCTCTTTGTTTCTTGTTTCTTATGTGTGTGGGCTGCCCCCTAAAGACAGCATGCAGCCAAGTAGCATGAGAAGCACTGGACTTGGGCTCAGAAAGATGTTATTTCAATTTCTGCCTTGGATAATTATTGACTGTGTGACCCTAGCCAAGTCACTGCAAAGATTTGTAAGAATCAAATGGGATACACACACACACACATACACGCGCGCGCGCGCGCACGCACACAGAGTGCTTGCTAAACTTTAAAGTGCTATATAAATGTAAGTTACTATTGCCTTGTGTGGTATATTTGAATGTACATGTACATGTACATACATACATACATATGTGGGGATGTGGGAGTATGAATCTATGGTTGGGTTATATGTTGATCCATTACCCTTCAGATTTTGTGAGGGGGAGAGGTAATAATGGTAAAGAGGGAGAGTCTGTGATTTCAATTGTCAGAAGAATTCCCAGTATGCAAACTGCCTTCACTGAAACAGATCAAGAACATGTCTATAATTTATCTTTTTAGAGAGCTTCCTGGGGTATTGAGATTTTAAGTGGTTTGTCCATTATTCCACAACCAATGTATGCTAGAGTCAGGTCTTGAACCCAAATCTTTCTGATTCCAAGCCTGGTTACAAGAACCATCTATCCATTAAGAGCTGCTATCTCTTAATCCAGTCATAAAATACCTTGAAAAGGGAATCTGAGGTGTATGTCAAATTCATGTGTGACTCTATGTGGCTCTCAGTCACTCAGTCTTAGAGAAGAGTGCTTAGCAATGGGTACTAGGAGGTGGACTCAAAACATAAATAAATGATTTAGAGATCTCAATATTATATATAGGGTTCTCAAAACCATGTCTTATATTGATTAGGAATGGGGGATGGGGTGGAGAAGAGACTTGGATGTCACATGAGAGATACAGCTTAAATTATTTTAGGAAGGATTTATCATAGAACTACTTCATTCTAAGACATTTCCCCTTAGCCAATGGGAGATACCAATCTATAATGCTTTGTGTTATATTATGTTATGTTATATTATTTTGCTATGTTATTATATTTGTTATATTCTATTATATATCATAGCTGTAATATTCAAGATGCCCATGGAAACTGGAAAACAGAGAACCATGTGGTTTCACTGGCTTTCTTCACAAAATTCATCCTAATGGGAGAGAGGGATACATTGACATCCTACCTATGCCTACTCAGCTTGAGGGAAGGCTCCCAGGAATACCAGCTAGATAGCCATGCCCTTTGTGAACTCCAGAAGCTCTACAAAACAACCAAAATGCCAGAGGATTATACAATAGCAGCCAATCATCTAATATGACCATTAAGCTCCACTCTTACTTTCCTTTAAATTCATCGCTACCTAGCACCTCTATCTATCCTTGTCAGTGTGATGGAGCTGGGCTCTGTCCTCTTTTCACAGTGCTGACTCAGTCCAATTCACTCAGTTTCAAAGCTGCCACTAACCATGGTGTTGACACTCATCTTCTAAGATGGGCTTTCTTCAGCTTTTTTCACTTGCTACCCCTTTTTACCTGAGAAATTTTTACATGACTGAACATATAGGTATATAAAATAGGTATACATAACCTTTTACTATTGTCAAATTTTTCATGAGCACCACATTCAGTTACATGACTCCTTATGGAGTTGTGACCCACAGTTTAAGAAACTAGGTTCTAGAAAATGGTAATTCCTTTATCAGTAAGCAAGACACACTAATCTGAGGTAGGCAGGACCAGCCCTCGGGAAAAGTGTAGATAAGGTTTATTTGGGGTGTCTACTCCCCACCCCATTCTGTGTTTAATTAAATAACAACAAACATTTAATTAGTGAATTTTTTGTACTTTTGATCAGAACTATGATTTAATTGCTATATTTGACTCAATGAAAAAAAATTTTATAGCAGTGTAGGTTGGCACCTGCTATGCTATTAATCAAATGAGCTAACAAGTATAAAGTGCTTTGCTAACCTTAAAGTGCTACCTAAATGCCAGCTATTTTTATCATTATTAACTGTAGCCTTAGAGAGTTGCCTGGGGTCACTGATAGATTAACGGAGTTGCACAGAATTACACAGCAAATATATGGTGGGGGGGCAGGGAAGACTTGAACTCATATGTTTCTGAATCTGATGTCAGTTGCTATCCATTGTCATACTGCTTTTCTTAATGTATAGGAATGTTACAACCTCTGGCAAGAGGGTTGCTGGCTGCAAAAACCCTGGGATTTGAAGTTCTTCCTACTTTGGGAGGAAAGAAAAAACAACTAGAGATCAGCCCTTGGATGGGGGGTGGGGCATAAGTTTTCACATCCACTGTTTTTGTCCTTCATTTACAAAGAGGACCATGACATCAGGGTGATATCATGACTTGCACTGAATTGAATTTAAGTGAGGCAGGGCTGTGCAAGGTCACCAACCTCAGTCTCTCTTCCAGAGTCATCTGGGTCCAGTGGCAAGATATAGATCAGGATGACTAGAGATGGCTGTGAATGTTTAAGGCAATTGGGATTAAGTGACTTGCCCAGGGTCACACAGCTAGTAAGTGTCTGAGGTAAGATTTGAACTCAGGTCCTCTCAACTTCAGGGCCAGTTCTCTATCTACTGCACCACCTAACTGCTCCCACATCCACTGTGAGTCTTGAAGGGAATGAGTAGAAATGAAAAGAGAGGGGACTTCATCCCATGGCAGCAACCTGACCCCATGTAGCTGTTGATATCTACTGCATCTGCAGTTTCCTCCTTTAAGAACTTGAGAGGTGACCTTTATAAGTGGACAAGCTGGAAGGTGTGTGTGTGTGTGTGTGTGTTTTTATGCATGCTTGATTCAATAGCTGGAGCACTGAAAAAACAAAACAAAACAACCAAGCCAGCCCAGGTCCCTACACCACCACTGCCTTCCTTCCACTTAGTTATATATTTGTTTTTTAAATATTCTCTTAAAGAATACTTTTGCTGGATTTAATATTATTTCTCATAAACACCTATGGTTGATGCTGTCCTTATGTTTCCAGGAATGGAGACCACACAAGAAAGACCTTTCCTGAGGAGCTTAGCCCCCAGCCAATTGTTAGAAAGGCATAAACATGAGCTATTATTCATAACTACCCTTCTAAATGCACAATTACTGTGAATGTAGGCCACGGTTTACAAATCCACCTCATACACATGAGTCAATTTAAGATGAATAAATCATAGTATCTCCCTTCAAAGGGCTCACAATCTAATAGGAGAGAAGACATGTACACTGCAGGTTTCTCACCTGCAAATTCAGGGGATGAATAAAATGACTGCTAAGGTTTCCTGCCCACCCTAGCATTCAGAATGAGTTTATGATATGAGACTTAAATGGATCAATGATGCTTTTGTAGGGTGAGAGGAATTATTGTGGATAGCATCTGGCTAGAGGAATAAAAGACAATTTCAGAAAAAGATGGCATAGAATTTCACAGCAAGATATATGGCACTGTGAGGCTTTTAAACAATCAAATGGAAGTCAGAAAGCATGAGACATATTCAGGTTATAGTGAGTAGTCTGGTTTGGGGAGGAGGGGAATTGAGTTGGGGGAAGGGGGCAAGACTTAAATGAGATTTTTTGTTTTGTTTTTTGCAGGGTAATGAGGGTTAAGTGACTTGCCCAAGGTCATATAGCCAGTAAGTGTCAAGTATCTGAGGCCAGATTTGAACTCAGGTCCTCCTGAATCCAGGGCCAGTTCTTTATCCACTGTGCCACCTAGCTGCCCCTAAATGAGATGTTCTATATAGTCCTTTCTAGCCCTAATATTATGATTGAACAATCAATAAACATTTATTAAGCACCTACTATATGACAGGTACTGTGCTAAGTACTGGCAATACACATAGAAGGAAAAGACAGTCTCTGCCCTCAAAAAGCTCACAGCTTAATGGAGGAGTAAATATTATGAGTAAATAGATTCTTAGTATGGGAATAGTTGGGAGGGAACGTAGTGATTATCTAGTCCTATTCCTTCATCTTACAGATGTAGGAACAGGTATGGAGAAGTTGCAAGGCTTGTATAACATCTCACAGGTTTCTAGCAGGGGACCCACATGAGTCTTTCAGCTCTAATCTAGTTTTCTTTTCACTACCCTGTTCTATTTATCTTATTTTCATTTTCTTGGCTTACCATGAATTATGTATATGTGTATATATATGTATACGCTCACATATATATACACGTGCGTGTGTGTGTGTGTATATATACATATATATACACACACATATATATATATATACATATATGTATATATATATATATATATATCACTCAAATCCTACAATAGAATTTCTGTTTCATTGAACAAATCCCAATTTAAAGCAGGAAAATGTCATTGGGTATTTGATTCTCTTTGTGCTGTCTTTTTCATAGGAAATAACCAACTAAAGCATTCCCTGGGCAGAATAGCTATTACATCTAGTTTTCTTTACATACTGATGTGATTTGATCCACACAACAATTCTATGAAGTAGGCAGTGCAGATCTGATTAATCTTGTTTTGCAACCGAGGAAACTGTGACGAAGGTCATATATCCAGGAAATAATAGAATTAGGACTCAGACCCAAGCCTTCTGGCATAAAGGCAAATTTGCTTTTCATAACCCCTTGTTGCCTCTCCGAAAGAATTTGGAGGAAGCAAGTTATAGTGAAAAGAGAACTATTCCCACTGTCCCTACCTACTATCTAGCGAAACCACAGCCAAGGGAACGGGCTTGGCGGAATCAGCGGGGAAAGAAGACCCTGTTGAGCTTGACTCTAGTCTGGCACGGTGAAGAGACATGAGAGGTGTAAAATAAGTGGGAGAAAAAAAAAAAGAAAAAAAAAAAGAAAAGAGAACTGAATTCAGGCTCAGAAGACAATCTGAATCCCATCTTTGCTATTTACTTTTGATGTGACCTTGGACAAATTCTTTCAACTTCTCATGATCTCAGTTTCTTCATCTATAAAATGAGGAGGTCATGATAGATCTTCTCCCACCTCTAAATCCCATGATTCCAGGAAATGTTAGTAATTCATGTTGACAAGTATTAATTGAATAAATAATAAAATAAAAACAATAACATTAATAATAACTACCTTTATGTAAAGTTTACAAAGCACTTTACATATATGCTCTCATTTGATTCTTAAAAAAAGCCTTTGTGAGGTAGATGCTATTATCCCCATTTTTACAGGTAAGAATACTAAAACCCAGAGAGTTGCCCATTTTCCAGGATCACATGGATTTCTCCTGACTCCAAGTTTAGCACTCTGAGCTCTATATCAGATAACCAGCCAACCCCTGGAAACTCCTTGAGAACAAGGACTATTTTGGGCTTTCTTTGTATCTGAAACATAGAAGGTACTTAATAAATGCTTATTGACTGGTTGACTGGTTGACTTTCAAAGGCTTTCATAGTGTGATAAAAGAGCATTAAATGTAGAAGCAAGATACTAGAATTCAAGGATAGCTCCATAATTTGATAGCTATGTGGCTTTGTGAAAGCCACTCTACTACTCTGAGATTCAGTTTACTGGTCTATAAAATGAAGATACATGAATAATACCTAACTCATTTCTGGGTGTGAAGATAAATTAATATAATGCATGTAAAGGACTTTGAAAACTGAAAAGCACTATGTAATAATAACTTTTATCTAAAAAAACTCTTTCATCACAATCCTACAAGTTTGACAGCATGAATATTATTATACACATTTCACAGAATTAAAAAAAATAGGTCCAAAGTAGTTTCACCGGAATCATACAATTAGTAACCGTAGGAATAGATTTTATTTCAGGACTTTTCATTCTTCTGATTTCCAGGCCCATAATCTTTCCAATATATCATAGTGTCTTTAGATTATGTAAATGAAAGGCATTGCCATTGTTGTGTTAATAATAATGCCCCAAGAACTGCTGAACAAGTTGTGGTATTCAAATGTAATGGAATACCATTGTGCTATAAGAAATGATGAGCAGGCAGATTTCAGAAAAACCTGGAAAGACTTACATGAACTGATGCTGAGTGAAGTCAGCAGAGCCAAGAGAATATTGTACACAGTAACAGAAATATTGTGTTATGATCAGCTGTGATAGACTTAACTCTTCTCAGCAATACAACGATCCAAGACAATGCCAAAAGACTCATGATGAAATATGCTTTCCACATCCAGAAAACGAACTAATGGAGTCTGAATGCAAATGGAAGCATACTATTTTCACTTTTGTTTTCTTCTCTCACACCATGACTAATGTTTAAATATGTTTAATATGATTGTATAACCTTTCTGCTTGCTATCTTAGGGAAGGGAGGGACAGAGAAAAATGTGGAACTTAAAATCTTATAAAAATGAATGTTGAAAACTATCTTTACATGTAATTGGAAAAAATAAAGTACTATTAAATTAAAAAATAATAATGCCCCAAGAAAAAGATATACAGTGTTACAAAATTAAACATTGGGAACATTGTAGTTCTGTTAAAGTTGAACACTTCCACCATTTGCAAACTGGTGTCCATGGTTTTCTCTAAAATTTAAGTCCCAGCCCTACTTTTTAGTGTCCATATGAACTTAAGCAAGTTATTGCTTCCTAGAGTTTTAGTCCCCTCATTTGTCAAATGATTTTTGTTTAGCTAGATGAATTGCTCAATCAATCAACAAGCCTTTATTAAACATCTACAATGGGTTAGGCACTATGATAAACGCTGAGAATACAAAGAAAAAAAGATGAAAAAGTCTCTGCCCTCAGAGAGCTTACAATCTAGCCAGGGAAGACAACATTCACACATACAGATATACCTTCCAGTTTTGTCTTCCACATCGCGGGGATTAGGGGCGTGATGCCTCCTGTGATCTGGAAAATTCACATATAATTTTTTGTCCCTCCCTTTGTACCATGTGAGCAGTAGCCTTCCTCAGAGACCAGCTATGAAGGTTCAGAACCCGAAGCTGCTACAGGAAGACACAGAAACAAAGAGAGAGTCAAAGCTGGGATTGTAAGGGCATTGTTTGCTGATGGCAAAGACGGCATTTTATTGAGGGTACATAGGTTACTTATATACTTGAGGGTAATTTAAGCGATACTGTATTCGTGGCAATTCTAGGACAATGATGTTTGCTTGAGTGGGGCAGGGGTTTGGGAAAACAGGATGTATAAGGAATTGGAACAACAAAGGGGAAGGGGCCAGGATGTCTGGAGAGTATGTTTGTGCAAGCACAGTTTTATGTGAGAGGTTGAGGGACTCTTAAGGGGTTCTGCAAGCCTTGCTTAAATAACATCCTCAAGGGTTCCTGACAGTACCAGACAATAAGTCTGGATTATTATGGTATTAAAAGATAAATATATTGATATTATACAATACTCTACAGGTTTTATGCATTTCTGGGTTTCTAAACCTTTTCTTTGTTGTCTGAGGCTTCTGCAAAACTCCCCCCAAATCCCCACTCAATTTCTTATGCCAACCTGAGATATATGGAAACTGTGATAGGGCAAAGTCGCTATGTGGAAGGGTTAATTGTATTGGAATGCAAAAGGCCAATAAAAGATCATTTCAGTTGGGGGGGGCGGGGAGGGAGGGTATAGGATCAAGAAAGGTTTCTTGTAAAAGATTTCATTGAACTGAACCATAAAGAAAACCAGAGGTAAATTCTAAGTGTGCAAAAAGTGAAGAAAGAGTGCATTCCAGGCATGGGAAATGCTATTAAAGAGTCATAGAAATGGGAGATTAGAGTGGCATATATGAGGGCCAGTAAAAAGATCAGTTTGGCAGGTCTGCAATATTCATGAAGAGGAGTTATGGGTAAATAAGTCTGGAAGGGAAGGTAGAGGTATAGTGAGAATCAGATGATCTAACAACTTTGCACATATAAAGTGCTTTGCAAGCCTTAAAGTCGTAAAGAATAAAAATAAATTTTTATACATATACATATACATACACATACACATATACATATACATATACATATACATATACATATACATATTTGGGGGGGCAGGGCAATGAGGGTTAAGTGACTTGCCCAGGGTCACACAGCTAGTGTCAAGTGTCTGAGGCCGGATTTGAACTCAGGTCCTCCTGAATCCAGGGCCAGTGCTTTATCTACTGCGCCGCCTAGCAGCCCTAAATAATAATAAATAAATAAAAATATAAATAATTTAAATTAAAAATAAATTCAAACAAATTTTATTAATATTACTTATGCATCTATATACTTGGTTCTCTCCAGGAGAATGCAAATTCCTTGAGGAGAGGGGTTGTTTGAGTTTACTCTTTGTATCATGGTGCCTAATATGGTGCCATCCAGATATTCGATAAAGGCTTGTCCAATCAAATCATTGAATTATAGCAGTTTTGCCTAGTGACTCAGGATTTGCAAATCACCATCCCAGTCTAGAAAAACCTTTAGCCCAGTAGGTTGCCTTTACTGACTCATAGTGTGTCAAACACAAAACACCAAAGACCAGCCCTCTCTCAGAGTTGCTTAGCCCAAGCCCCGGCTTTGCCTGAGGCTTTAGTGAAACTCAGATGCTGCCTGGTTTTCATTTGAAGTGATCTCTTATATGGAAGTTCTGGTCCTTTGTGTTTGGGGAAGAGTGCTGAGGAGGAAGAGAGATCAAAGACTTAAACTGAAATAAATTTTGAGAGGATGTCACCTGCAGAGGTAGAATACCAATTAGGGATTCCAAAGGGAGAAGGGAGATGGAGAAGAGCTAACGTCCCAGGGTAAAACTGTAAAGGAATTTTCAGCAGATGAGAAAATATGAGTTGTCCATTGGGAAAAGGGTGGTGGTGGTAAGATTGGCAGATAGAAGGCTCTTCATGGTGTTACATGTGGCCTGGTGGTGCCTCCTCATGGGGTAGACTTCTAACAGCCTCAGAAAGAAGTTTAGTATGAGCCATCTTTTTCAGTCCTTAAAAAATATGTCTGGCAAACAACAAGCTGGAAATCTTGGAATAGAAGAAATGTTGTCACATAAAAGACAAAAAGCTTGAAGTGTAGATGGTAGAGTATAGTGGAAAGAATAATGAACAGATAAAGAGTCTAAAGATCCATGCTCTATTCCTAGCCAATGTCATTTATTGGCAGCTATGACTGGGCAAGTCATGTTTCCTTCCTGAGCCTCAGTTTCTTTATCTATAAACTGGGTATAATAATCTCTGTCTTACAGGTGGAGGATCAGATAAGATAGATACATACAGAAATGCCTTGAAAATAGTAAACATGATCTAGAAATCAAGGATAGAAAACAATGTGACTTTTTTCCTGGTCCTAAAGATATCCTGTGTCTAAAGCCTTCACTATTATGAACTCAAGCTATGACATAACAGAATACTTCTAACAAGGCTCCATTTTTTTGTTGCTATATTCTATCTTTTAGGGGTGTGGTAGATTTGGAGCCAGGGAAACTGACTAAAAATTCCCCAACTCTGTTATTTACTAACAGTGATTTCTGGACAAGGCATATAATAGCCTTGGACTTCACTTTCCTTTTCTGAATATAAAGAATTCATTCCCAACTATGTTTGGGCTGGCTGAAGGGCAGTCAGGTCATATAGACCATAGCTGCTGCTGTTGCTGCTGCTGCTGCTCTTCTTTTTTGCAGGGCAACGGGATTAAGTGACTTGCCCAGGGTCACACAGCTAGTAAATGTCAAGTGTCTGAGGCCAGATTTGAATTCAGGTCTTCTTGAATCCAGAGCCTGTTCTTTATCCACTGTGCCACCTAGCTGCCCCATAGACCATAGCTTCTTAAACTGTGGGTGGCAAGCCCATATGGGGTCATGTAACTGAATGTGGGGATCGTGAAAAATTCAGCAACAGTAAAAGGTTATGCATATCTATTTCATATACCTGTATGCCCAGGGTAATGTAAAAATTTCTCAGATGAAAGGGGATTTCAAGTAGAAAAAGTTTAAGCCCTGATATAGACTATATATGAACTGAGTAAGGTGGGCTAGATGTCAACTAACATTCCTTTCAGGCAGGGTTGTGACCACTGGGCAGGGGGAATTGTATATATGACACCCATTTAAATTTAATCTGCATTATTAACATTTTCTTCATCACTTTCTTAAATCTAAAAACCCAACAAAACAATAAAGTAAGCCCCACTTTGTAGCATTTGTTTATTTTCGAGGTGTAAATGCTCACAGAAAATTTAATAACCAAAGCTTAGTCAGGTTCAAGATGCCCCCAGCACACCCATGGTTCCAGGTTGAAATCTCAGGGAGGTGTGGTGTAGTGGAAAGAAATTAGAGGATGTGGAAGTGTGCATTGGTCCTCTTCTTAACTACCTTTGTGACTTTGTGTTTGCTATGGAAGAAAAACATTCCCTTGAATTTTAGCTGGATCCATTCTGGGAGAATGACCTGAATTCTCCACTAATCCCTGCACTTGGAGAGGCAGAATTTTGAAATTTCCTATTGCTATGGCTCATGAGTGATTGGCAGAGCTGCTGGTGGTTATGCAGAGAATCAGAAGAAATAAAGATTGTGGGTATGCTTTATTATGTGTGTGAAAGACATTTTATTAATATTTATAAGCACTTATTATTTCATCTTAAGGATTGTGTGTGTGTGTGTGTGTGTTTTCTTAGAGGAAGATTTCTGACCAGGAGAATTATTCCTGCTAATTAGTAAGAAAAACTTTCCCTCTTCAAGCAATTTCCAATGATCAGTCATTCAACAAGCATTTATTAAGCACTGCAGTGGATAGAGTAAGGCCTGGAGTAAGGAAGACTCATCTTCATGAGTTCAAATTTGGCCTCAAAAACTTCCTAGCTGTGTGACCCTGAGCAAGTCATTGAACCCTGTTTGCCTCAGTTTCCTCATCTATAAAATGAGCGGGAGAAGGAAATGGTAAACCACTCCTCTATCTCTCCTAAGAAAGCCCCCAAATGAAATGACTGAACAACAACAAAACTATATACAGGTTAAATAGGAGATAATTAATAGAGGAAAAGGGCAGCTGGGTGATGCAGTGGAGAGTACTGGACCTGGCATCAGGAAGACTCAGCTTCTTGAGTTTAAATCTGGCCTCAGACACCTACTAGCTATGTGACCCTGGTCAAGTCACTTAACCCTTATTTGCCTCAGTTCCTCAACTGTAAAATGGGGACATACTGGAGAAGAGAATGGCAAACTGCTCAAGTATTTTTTGACAAGAAAACCCTATGGGGGCAGCTAGGTGGCGCAGTGGATAAAGCACCAGCCCTGGAGTTAAGAGGACCTGAGTTCAAATCTGACCTTTGACATGTGATGTTTAAAATCTATAGTGTGTGATCTCCTTAAATTAGAAGATCCAGCACCAGTCTTTGGGCATTAAACATTTATTAAAGTATACAGATATTCACAAGGTGTTCAGAAAGTTAAGTAAAAGCCTATCTAGCCTAGAGTTCCAGCCTGGTTAAGTTCTTCCTCAAGTCCTCCTCCAAAGCCTGCTTTAATCATGAATTCTCCAGCAAGCTGATTGTGGAAGCTTTTTATAGGTCTGGAACAGAGGCAGTCCTTACACACTGCTTCAAGCTGATTGGTTGGTGTCATCCAAATCCATTGGCTTTGAAGGTGTTCTCAAGTTGAGTTCACAGTCTAGCTTCTGAGAACAATACCTTCTTAAGGGCTAGCCAGGTGTGATTACAATCCAGTTAACTTGAAGTAGGCTAATCAGCCTCAATCACTCTCACTTGATAAAATCAGTCTAGATTAATCTCCAGGTGGGTCTTTGAGTATCTGCGAAATCCCATTATTTCATCACAGACACTTACTAGCTGTGTGACCCTGGGTAAATCACTTAACCCCAATTGCCTCACAAAAAAAAAAGAAAGAAAGAAAGAAAAAAGAAAAAAGAAATAAAACCCTATGGACAAGTCCATGTAGTCACAAAGAGTCAGATGTGACTTAACAACAACACTGTTAAATACCTTCTTAATTTTTATAGCACAACAGAGGCCTTATTGCTATATGTTTCACATGGTGGATAGAACTGGAGAAACTTCTGGCTCTAAATCTATGATTTTCCAGTCATTGATAAATTGTGTTGGGCAAGTGATTCAATCTCCTTGGGCCTCAATTTCCTTACTTGTAAAAGGATGTGGTAAAAATTATTTGTGGTAAAGATTAATATTCCAGTTTTTAGCTAACTCATTTGGGAGGGGCCACACCTGGCCCACCTTGGGGTTACGCATGCTACTGAGCTCAGAAAGGCAGCTTTTGAAGGACCTCCCCTTTTGGGGGGAGAAGAGATTGAACACTTGCTGAAGGGAGACAGGCTGCTTCTGGAAGGCAAGGCATCTTCCGGAACTGCAGGGCCCTTGCACGGCGGTGCGTGTTCATGCTCTCGGTGTGGCGACTGCAGTCTGGGTGGCGTGCAAGCAACCTTAGACTGGCAGGCTGTTCAGGTGTTTGGTGAGTTTAATTACAGAAAACCTTAATAGGCTACGTTTAGAGTTAAGAGCATTTCTCTGTATTTCTATTTTCCTATTTCCTTATCTTTAATTTTTATTAGTTTCACCTTTGTTGTTTAATTAATTCCCAAGTAATAAAATCTGATCCTTTTGTGAACTAAAGCTTAGAGGCTCCTTTCTTATTGGCCTGGGAGAAATATCTAAAAAGGGCAGTTCAGAGGGGAGGTTAAACCAAAAAAGGTCCCTCATATTTCTGGGACCCCAATATTAAGGCGAGTCACCCAAATAATGTTCTGCATATCAAATTTTGGCTCTCATAGGGATTAGACTAGATCATTTCTAAAATTCTTTCCTCCTCTCACATCCTAGGATCCTTGTTGGTGGGAGCTACCTCACTGGCTAGTTGACCAGCACTTTGGTGAGGCTGCAGCCTCTGGGCAACTCAGTGATTATGAACCTAACCATGGGCAGGACCTGTTAATCCTGTTTTCTTCCTTTAATAAAATTTGGTTTTTATTTGATTTATGTACTCTGCTTCCTTCACAGAACTTCATCTGACTTAAGACAGTTTATTGATTTTCAATAATAGAGCAACAGCAAAATAAAGACATGACAGCAGAACCTGACTGCAGCTCTGAGTAATACAGCAGAATGCAGGAATTAATCATATCAGGCTGCTTTTTATTAATGAGGTGATGGAGAACTGGCAGCCTCTGAAGTAAATGGATTCCTTTTCCTTGCCTGGAAGGGGAAGGTTTGAGGAGACATTTAGACTATTCCTGCAGAAAACCCCCAATTCAGAAGGCTATGGTAAAGCTGATGGGAGTCAATATATAAAGCCTATATTTCCTGAGATGGAAGTTCATCCTGTCCACCAAATGAGTGGGGAGGGGTAGAAATAAAGATGAGTGAGAGTTTAAATCCATAGAAAGAAAATATGGGAAAATAAAAAGGGAATTAAATACAATGGAATGTCCCAAGTTGGGGAGAGAAACAGAGACATAGTGATACAGAGAGAGGCAGAGACACAGAAATAGACAGTCAGACAGAGACATACACACAGAAACTCCTCAAAATCTTACGTGCTGAGCAGAGTCCTGAAGAGGTTACAGAGATCTATTCTAGTGAATGTTCAAGTTACAACACATTTTTTTAAGTACAAAAGAAGGCTTACTTGGCTCATAAAATTACAGGTATCAAAAATAGGGCAAGGATACTTGCTGACAGTTGTAGTTCTGGTGTCGACCCTCATTCTGGTGGGAACGATGTCCCTGTCTCCCTTCTTCTTAAGGAGATGCTCAAGCAGTAGTATATGAAGCCCCCTGGGAGAGGGGACCCCGGCAGGGCTGATAAGAGCACAATTCTTATATGGTGACTCAATAATGTTGCATTAAGAGAGATTTCAAAAGTATGAAATGTGGAATTATCACATTCTGATTATAGGCAGGCACAGTTTGAAGGAATGCAAAGGGTTTTACACTCAAAAACACCTGCAAAGAATTAATGACATATTTGGAGAATAAACTCATCTTTATGTATAGATCATGCCATATGTACATTTGTATTACTTGACTATGACAAAGGAAAAATGATTAATGAATCTTAGTATTGATAGGAATCAATCCTGTCTTGAGTGTTCTCTGGAATTGTCATCTGTGGAGCAAGGTAACTGTGGGCTTCTTCTATGCCAATATCCCAGGCTAACATGTTGCTTTTTGTTAGTGAGAGGTCACTTGTCTTGTTTTTGCTTGTGAATAACAGTGGGGTTGTAGGAGACCAGTAGACAGAAGTTAGAGGAAGAAGGGAGGGGGAGAGACAAAGAGAGAAGGAAAGAAAAAGAAAAGAGAGAGGCAGGGACAGATAGGAACAAAGAGGTGAAGGTGTCAGAGAAAGAAAGGAGGAGGAGAAAGAGAAGAAGAAGAAGAAGAAGAAGAAGAAGAAGAAGAAGAAGAAGAAGAAGAAGAAGAAGAAGAAGAAGAAGAAGAAGAAGAAGAAGAAGAAGAAGAAGAAGAAGAAGAAGGAGGAGGAGGAGGAGGAGGAGGAGGAGGAGGAGGAGGAGGAGGAGGAGGAGGAGGAGGAGGAGGAGGAGGAGGAGGAGGAGGAGGAGGAGGAGAAAGGGGAAGAAGAAGGAAGAGGAAGAAGGAACAACTTCTAAAGTCCATTCTAGCTCTAAATCCCTTGAATTTTTAATATTTAATGGAAACAGCATGATTCTCTTTTTCCAAAGACCTGCCCCAGATCTACTTTCCCCCAGATACACCTAATAATGTGGAAATTTCATCTTCCTTCCCCTTTTATTCAGGGGTAGAGGGAGATTGGGTGAGCTGAAGACCTAAACCTTAGGAAGATTTTTCATCCTTTAACACATCTATAATATATATCCTGAGGCTATTCACTTCCAAATGAATACTTCCTAGATGCCAGCAGACCCTCAAATACTAGGTTCAGAACTGGCTTGCTATTTTATAGAAAACCCACAGATTGTGACAAGTCACCCCTTCGATTAATGCCTTTGATTGACTGATTGATTCAACAGAGACGGTCTCACCTTATAAATGTATCAGGACTAGAATATTTGGTTAGTCATTTAAGTGGGATTGTTTAAATTGGACCCATTACCCTTACATGTAGATTCTAATATTCACCAAAAAATCAAAATAAAATTCTCCCTTATCTTGAGGCAAGTCTTTCTGTCACCCCTCCCCACTTCTTTGAATACATGGATGCCTCCTGAACTGTTTTTCTAATCAGGCAATTCCAAGATAGTTCCCTCAGTTTCCTTGAGCAACAATCACTTTCTATCTACCTTTAAGGAAGCAATTGGTTTTAAGTCAGCACATTGGAAAGTAATGCCCCTGTTAAGAAGTACTAAAGAAATAGCTGTTCTGATAACCAGAGTCAGGCTAGCAGTGACAGCTCTGTGAACTCAGACTTGCCCTGACTTGAGATGGGATTGGAGTGGTTGGGTGCATTTGGAGATCTGCAATATTAATACTGAAGGTGAGTGGAATCACTTTTGGAAGGAGCCCCTTCAGCCAGTCACCAAACAGGTCTCGTGGGGTGATATTGCTGTGGGAGGTCTGGGGGACTATAAATTCTGAGCAGCGTTTATCAAAAAGGCACTCAGTGTGCTAATGAGCTTTATACTGTTATACACAAAGAGGGGGTGTTTGGCAGCAGATAGATTTCCTCAGTGGATTTTTTTTTTCCACTGAGGGTAAGAAAGAAATAGTCCCTTTTCTCCTGACTGCACAGAAAATAGTCTTTAAAAAAAATCTTTCTGGAGTATTGGCTTTTAATATAGCAGAAGAATGAATGGCTTGTGGCTAGCACTGTGGGGACTGATAAAATGTCCTCATTCCTTATAAAAGTGTTGTGAATTGTAGGCACTAGCTCCAGAGGAAGGGAAGGGAAGAGATCTGAGCTTATATTAAAGTGTAAAGATGGGATACTTTTAAATGTAGGAGAAGTAAATGGGATGTGCTAATAGCATAATAACAATAGTTGACATTTATAGAGCACTTTATAAAACTTTATCTAATTTACTCCTGGACAGGGGAGCAAATCTTGGCTCTATGATTTACTCCCCACATAACCTTGGGGGCAAAGCTCTTAACCTCTCTGTGTCTGAATTTCCTCTTCTGTATTTTGAGGGAGTTAGACTAGATGACCTCTTAGTCACTTCCAGCTATACATATGTGATCTTATGATCCTCATAGCCTTCCCTACCCTACCCCACTCCCTGCCATGAGATAGGTAGTAAAAGTATTTTTATCCCTATTTTAACAGATGAAGAAACTAGGTTTGAGAGAGGAAAGCTAAGTGATTTGCCTAAGCATTAGAAAGGGACATGCAGATCTTAAATCTGGGTCTTCTTATTCCAAATCCATTGGTTCTTTCACTACAGGAATCAATCTCTCAAATTTGAAAATGCAAATATGAATTTGGAATCCATGGAGAATAGTATTAGAGAGTATGCTCTCAAACTCATGACATGATCGCTCCAAAAAAACCTCCAAATAGTGCCATAGGACAAATCCTGGAGCAGCAAAACCCACAGAAGAATGGGCTGAGATAATTTTCCAACCAAAGACAGCTTAGAAGGTCTGAAGGAGGGGGCTACTGTGCTGAAGCAGGAGTGGAAGCAAACCCCACAGTCACGCTGAAACATATCTAGTCCCAAGCAGGCCGAGCCTGGGAAGGAGACCCCCAGAGCCTCTGAATCAGCTGCAGCACCAGTGTCATCTGGAACTAAGCTCACAGTCTGGTGAGAGGGCTGAGAGGTTGGCAGGGGGGAAATTATGGAAGTCTCTGTTGGTGCTGAGGCAGAACTTGGGTGTTTCACCCCTGCTGGGAACCAGGAAGTAGACTTGAGTAGCAGTGGCCCAGGTGGGGGAAGGGCATAGGCTCTTTGGAGCTAATAACCACATCACACAAAGTGTTGTTGCCTGGTTAATTAGAAAGTTGGCCTGAGGTTATCTACAGACTAGGGAATAGGCCAGGTGAGTGAAGAACCTGCCACTCCTTAAATCATACCACTTGGAACCCCCTGAAGCTTGGGACAGTGCAGCCTGGAAACAGTGCCCCACTCAAAAGAGCTAAAAGTCAAGTAAAAGACAGGCAAGATGAGCAGACAGAGAAAAGTGAGGACCATAGAAAGTTTCTTTAGTGACAAGGAAGATCGAGGTGAACCCTCAGAAGAGGATAGCAACGTCAGGGCTCTTATATCCAAAACTACCAAGAAAAATATGAATTGGTCTCAGGCCATAGAGGTGCTCAAAAAGGACTTGAAAGATAAAATCAGAGAGGTAGAGGAAAAAATGGAAAGAGAAATGAGGGTGATGCAGGAAAGACATGAGGGGAAAAGTCAACAGCTTGAAAAGTCAAATGGAAAAGCTCTCTGACAAAAATAATTGCCTAAGAATTAGGACTGAACAAAAGGAAGCTAGTGACTTTATGAGAAACAAAGACACAATAAAGCAAATCCAAATGAATAAAAAAATAGAGGGCAATGTGAAATATCTTCTTGGAAAAACTGCTGACCTGGAAAATAGATCCAGGAGAGATAATTTGAAAATTATTGGACTACCTGAAAACCATGATGAAAAAAAGAACTTAGACATCATCTTCCAAAAAAATTATCTGGAAAAATTGCCTGATATTCTAGAAGCAGAAGGTAAAATAGAAATTGAAAGAATACACCAATCATCTCCTGGAAGAGATTCCCAAGAAAAACCTCCCAGGAATATTATAGCCAAATTCCAGAGCTCCCAGGTAAGGAAGAAAATCTTGCAAGCTGCCAAAAAGAAAGAATTCAAGTACTGTGGAGCCCCAGTCAGGATAGCACAAGATATAGCAGCTTCTACATGAAAGGATCAGGGGGCATGGAATATGATATTCAAGAGGGCAAGGGAATTGGGATTACAACCAATAATCACATATCCAGAAAAAAATGGGACTTCAATGAAAATGAGGACTTTCAGGTATTCATGATGAAAAGACCTGAACTGAATGGCAAATTTGACTTTCAAATACAAGATCCTAGAGAACCATAAAAAGATAAACAGGAAAAAGAAATTAAGAGGGATGTTAAAAAGTTAAATTGTTTACATTCCTACATGGGAAAATGATATGTCTAACTCATGAGAACTTTCTCAGTATTAGAGCAGATGAAAGAAATAAATTTAGACAGAGGGCACAGGTGGGAATTGATTATGAAAGGATGATATCTGCAAAGTATTTATTTTTTATCTCTTTTTGCATGATGGTTAGAGTTGGGTGACATGCCTGGGGTTGTGTAGTGGGTGAGCATCTTGTGTCTGAGGCTGGATTTGGGCTGGGGTCCTCCTGGGTCCAGGGTGGATGCTTTGTCCACTGTGTCACCTAGCTTCCCCATGATGACATCTTTAGGGTAAAATTGAGGGGTGAGAGGAATGCACTGGGGCGGGGAGGGAGAGGTAGAATGGAGTGAAATCCCACATGAAAGAAACAGCAAAGGGCTTATAGGAGGGGGGGGGGGGGGAGATGGGGAAGGACCGGGGCAATAAATGAACTTTACACTCATCAGAATAGGCTCAAAGACCTTAATCTCATTAGAGTTGGCTCAAGGAGGGATTAACATACACACTCTTTTGGGTGGAGTAATCTATCTAACTGCAGGAAAATGGGAGGTGAAGGGAATAAGGAGGGAGGGGCAAAAGAAGGGAGGGCATATTGGGGGAGGGGGCAGTCAGAAGCAAATCCTTTTGAGGAGGGATAGGGTGAAAGAAGATAGATAATAGAGTAAATATGATGGGGAAGGGAATAGGATGGAGGGAAACAGTTAACAATAGTAATTGTGAAAAAGAGAAAAGGAAAAAAAATTGTACAAAAAATATATATAGGGGGCAGTGTGAAGTTCAAACCAAATAGAGATGGAATAGAGAGTGAGCTAGAAAGTCCAGATGCCTGCCCTGTATAAAGGACAGTTTCGGGAGGAATATAGTGTTCCATCTTCCAGTCAGATGGCAAAGGAAGCTTAAGGAGGTGGAAAAGAGTTGAGTATCTGTAATGAGATTTCAGGTGATCAGCTTATTCTGAGAGGGGCATCTTGTTCTGTGGAGTTCAAGCCACCAGAGCTACAGATAGAAAGTAAAGAGTGAAATCACCACAAGTAGTAAATACTGAGTAAACCTATTAATCTAAGAAAACAACAAACCGAAATCAGAGAAAATTTTACAGATTAGAATATATCAGAAAAGACACAAAGTGAATGAAATCTCTCACGTATAGAGAGACAGAGAAACAGACTGAGCAGAACTGAGAGAGGGGTGGGGTGGAGACACAGAGACACAGAGAGTAGGTACAGAGAGAGAGAGAGAGAGAGAGAGAGAGAGAGAGAGAGAGAGAGAGAGAGAGAGAGAGAGAGAGAGAGGAGGGAGAGGAGAGACAAAGACAGAGGAGAGTGTGAGGGGAGAGAGACAGAGGCAGAGAGAGGAGAGAGACAGCGACAGAGGGATACAAGAGAGAGAGACAGAGAGGGACAGAGAGAGAAAGGGGGATAGACAGACAGACAGAGAGAGACAGAGACAGACAGAGCATCTAACTGATGAGGAAGTTCTCTAAAGTCTGTAGGGAGCAGAGAAATGTGAGAAATTTTTTTTCACCTAAATATTTGCCACTTCTCAGTCTTTTCTGTGTCTCTGCAGTATTGGTCCTGATTAGAGTCTGGAAGGAACCACATCTATCTTCTCTCAAGACAGGAATGAAGAAGAATCTCTCCTCTCCAAAGTTCTCAAACCAACTCCACCCCTCACACAGGTATGAAGTGAGTGATCATTCTCTCTACTAATTCAGAATCACACCTAAGTGGGAGTACTTTTGAAATGCAGGTTTCAAGTTAGAGGAAATGAGAATATTTAGCTTGACAAAGAGAAGACTTGGGGGAAAACATAGTAGCTGTTATATAGAGCTGCCATGTGTGGAAGGAGGATTAGACTTGGTTTTTTTAGCTCCAGAGGGAAGAACTAGAAGGGATGACTGGAAGATTAAACAGTGGTAGTTTTTTACTTGATATCAGAGAAAACTTCCTTAAATTAGGAAACCCTTACATCCTCAGATTCATAGATTTTCATACTGACATATGTCATCTTAATTGGTAGTGATATTTCACCATTCCTTTTAAGAGACCTATTTCTTTTAAGCAAGAACAATACAGTTAATGTTTCCACTTCAGCATTCTAGTCATGAGTCACCTTGTAACAAGCCTCAGTGGTCTCCAGAGTACCCAGTGATAGTCTTTACCCTTTTGTGTTAATATTTCAAATTTGTGTTATTAGTCTAGACATTCTTATGCCTACATCCATTACTCAACCTCTTCCTTTTTTTTTTTATTCTTGAGAATTAATGGACATTTTTCACATATGTTGTCCTTCAGAATCCAGGTTTACTTCTATACCCTGAGGAAATAAATGAGTGAAAAAAAGCATTTATTAAGCACTTAATATATGCAAAGCCCTGTAGTAAGTCCTGGAAATACAAATGGAAAAATACTTACATTCTTATAAAAAGATACTAAATATATTGGTTTCAGCTGCAAGTCTGATGGAAAGACCCCTCCTGCCCCTTGCTCTTTAAGGTGCCCGAAAAAGGCAATGGTAATTCACTTTCTAGAGAATAATTTCTATTGATGAAAACATATATTTTTCTGAGATTTTTCAATTTGGTGTGCCAAGGATTCTGGGGACAAGAACTGTGTTTTCTTGATTTTCAATAGCTGTGGTTGAAGAGGCAGAGGAGTGAGACATTAATGATGTTCATATTCCATTACCCTTGTTTTAGAGCCCATCTCCTTTATTTTACAGATCAGGAAAATGAGAGCCAGAAAAGTGGATAATTCAAGTTTTCTGACACCTAGTCCAGTGCTCTTCTCATTACAATGCGTTAAAGGGTTAAAGCCTACACTGAAGCCACAAGAGATGAAATGCTTTTCAGTGTTCCCTCAAGAGACCAATCATTATGGAAATGTATGGAAGATTGCTTGGAACTTGTTCTGACATGGAAAAAAGGGAGGGGAGAGTACCTCTGGCAAATGGAAGTCAAATGTCAATGGTCTCAGTTTCCTTGCCTTTAATATGAAGAATTTGGTTTGTAAAAATGAACAATTTTGACAGACATAACAACTCTGATCAACACAATGACCGCTACCAACCCCAGAGGACTGATGATAAAGAATACTATCCACCTTCTGGCAGAAAGGTGATAGACTAAATTTTGCAGAATGAGATACAATTTTTTGGACATGACCAATATAGGGATTTGTTTTTGCTTGACTATGCTCCTTTTTTGTGGGGCAATGAGGGTTAAGTGACTTGCCTAGGGTCACACAGCTAGTAAGTGTCAAGTATCTGAAGCCGGATTTGAACTCAGGTTCTCCTGAATCCAGGGCTGGTGCTTTATCCACTGAGCCACTTAGCTGCCCCCTTGCTTTGTTTTTTTTTGTTTTATTTTGGGGGGGGGGCAGGGCAATGAGGGTTAAGTGACTTGCCCAGAGTCACAGAGCTAGTAAGTGTCAAGTGTCTGAGGCTGGATTTGAACTCAGGTTCTCCTGAATCCAGGGCTGGTGCTTTATCCACTGTGCCACCTAACTGCACCCATGCTCATTTTTTAAAAGAGGGATTTGTTTGTTTGTTTGTTTTCCAGTAGGAAATGAAAAGATGGGAGAGAGAAGAAATGCTCAATAATTGAAAAATATAAAATTCAATTTAAAAAAATGAAGAAGTTGAACTATAATGAACTCTAAAATGCCTTCTAGCTAGGTGGTGCAATGGATAGAGAACTGGCCCTGAAGCTGGGAGGACCTGAAATCAAATCTGACCTCAGACACTTATTAGCTGTGTGACCCTGGGCAAGTCATGACATCACCCCAATGTCATGGTCTTTTTTGAGAACAAAGGACAAATAACAAGGTGTCTTCTACTTCTATATTGACAAATGGGTTTTTTATCCTGAAATCTGGATGATTAACACACATGTGTCTTGTCTACTAAGCAAAGACCGGGACCTATTCCCATAGTGAAATAAGAGGTTATCTGGCATAATCCATCAAAATCTTACTTTTACCAAATTCTAAGTAGGTTCAATCTTTATAGAAATCTATACACCCTTCTGCCTTTGAGGAGTGCCACACCCTAGCTATTATGAAGATCAAGAAATTAATCCAGTTTCTATAAACTGCCAGAAATGGAAACATCCCTGCTTCCCTATGCAATTCATTCTAACCTGTGGAGAGTGCTTA